>NC_057800.1:585556130-585876211 GCF_018294505.1 Triticum aestivum
TGTGAAGAAGGAGTAGCAGCAAGCAGCGAGGGGGAACGAACTGCCCCTGTTTCCTCTGCTTATAAAGAGGGACGGGGCGGACGTTTCGGCCTTCCGCTTAAACAACCACCCACGATCTCTCCCACGATGCCGCAATCAACACGTGCCGTTATGGGAGAGTGCGGTGGATACGGAACAAGATTTGGCGTGGCCTAGCCCGCGTGTGCCCGTGCCCTGTCTTGGGCCTGGCCCAATAGCGCTCGGCACCGTGTCTGGCCCAGGCCCGGGGGCTCCTGTCGGTGTACTAGATTAGGGGTACCCTAGTACCCCCAACTTGTGCACGGGCAGTTGCAGCACCCCGCGGCAAAGGCTTGCCGGGTGATCGCCAAGATCCCCCAAGGTTCCCTTGGAGCCATCCAAGAACAAAGTATTTAAGCTAAGGAGACAAGACCCCGGCAAGAGGAGCTTGCCGGGAAGGCCAACCAAGACGCTCCAATGAACTTGCCGCGGCGTGCCACGCGCTCCAGCAAGGCGACAAGGCCCCGACAAGAGGAGCTTGCCGGGAAGACAAACCAAGGTACCTCGAAACCCGGTGAGCGACAAGCTTCCGGACCCGACAAGATAACAACAGCGGCAAGGCGCTTGCCGCGGCAGGCGGCCACTCTGCGTCCACGCTCCAGCACATCCACCAACGTGTCGCTCTTGGGGCCTCTCCGGGCGTACGTGGCGGGAGGCTGTGCAGCCAGCGGTGCGCAGTGGCATGCGAAGCTGACAAGATCGCCATCGTGGCGAACGGTGGCGCCCCTAACGGTCCTTTTCTGCACTGTTCGAGCGACTCAGACGGGCATTTAATGCCCTTGTCCCCTACCGTCAGGGTTAGGTAGGGTGCACTGTACAAGCAACTGTATCAACTACCTCGCTTTTTACGTTTTTACCCTCCTCTGCGTTGCCACCTGTCGGTGACCCCTTTAGCGTATAAAAGGAGGCCCATGCGCAACGTAGAAGGGGTTCGGCTGATAGGTTCGAGGCCTCAGATAGTTGGCTTCGATCCATCCATAGCCCAGAGAACATCACACTCTCGCTCTGGAGAGCAAGAACACCAGATAATACAACCAGACAAGCAGCAGTAGGAGTGTTATCTCTCCGGAGAGCTCCGAAGCTGGGTAAACCGCTCGTGCGCCTCGCCTCGATCTGCTCTTCGTGCGATCTCCGCCCCCCGCCGAACCGAAAGGGGCCCGGTCCGCCGGCCCCATAGGTGTTCGAGGATCAGTTTCCCCGACACTCTCCCACACGGTGTTTTTTCATTGCGTGAGTTAATTTGGCACCGGAGCAAAGTAGGTGATCCAGATTGGGACACCAGGTGAGCAATGGAGGAGCATCGATGCCAAATGCATCACAAGTGAATTTGGCACATGTTTTGGCCTACATAGCCGACTTTTGTAATTCTACCTCGTATTTAGTATAAAATTTTGACCATAGATTTACCTAATAAATTGGCAATGCATGTCACTAAAAATTACACCATTTGAAATTATGTTCAAATATGAATCCAACGATATAGTTCTTAGTGACATGCATTAACATTTTGCCACTTAAATCTATGGTCAAATTTTGATACTACAAAATTGGAAGAGTAAACCAGGACAGAGGTAGTACTTGCTCTTAGGGTAACCATAGAGTTACTGGAGTAGTCTAAGTTGCTTTCCACTATGACTAGCCTAGGCTACTATAGTAGTACAACATAAAAACAATGCAGGTGATCACGTGAGAAAAAAATACTAAAAACATTTCTTTCGGTGCAGTGCGTAGATGCAGTTTTGAACACTACACTTGTCATTGTAATTTGGGAAAATTATGAAAAAATTGAGCTACGTTTTGATTACCATTTACTTATAGGAAAGAAGTTTCACCTCGATGAGTAGCTTCTCCATGCATGGAAAGCATGTAAGGAATCCAACAACTTGATCCAGATTGGGGCCGATAGATTTTACTGCTAAGATCTTCACTGTGCGCATGGACTGGGTCAAGCTTGTGGGAATCATTTTCTGGAAGACGATCGTAAATACATCAAGAAGAAATTAAAAAATGTAAATTTCGAGAACACGGAGAAGAAGATGAGTGTTGTACCTGAACGATTACGGATCCAATAAAGAGTTCAGATAATTTGGCAGACGAGTACACCAACGCTGTCAATTTCGGCGCGTCAATGACCCTGATTTTTGTTGGACCTTCTAGATCCGATACAAGCAATCTCTCAAGGAAAGGCGCATTCTCAATGACCATAATGTGGAACAGCTGGAGTGATCTCTTCCCAATTGATATCTTGTTGCGGGGCCAGCAAGACACATAAATCCATCGGAGATTCATCGAGGCGATGTGGAGGCTAATGAACCCGTGGATCTGCTCAAGACGAAGGTACTCGAGCGCAGTACAGCTGCGGAGCAGGTGCTCCATAGCCTTCTTCGAGATGACAATGTCGAAGAGGTCGAGCTGCTTGAGTTGAGGGTGAAGAAGAGCAGGTGCGACATTAATCTGGGGAAGACAGCAGGAGCTGAAGCTGGCGCGACGCAGCATTGGCGTGAGGCAGAGCGCGGACAGCGGCAGAGAGCGACATCATCCAGCTTCAAAGCTGAGCTCCTCGAGCTGATCTAGGGCGGGGGATAAGAACCACTCGTCGAACTTGGGTTGGACATTGCAGTTGGTACTGAACATGCGGATGTCAAGGCATTTGGCTGGCCCAGGGTGCGATGAAAGGATCTTGGAGACTGCGGCCATGCATTTGCAATCCCCATCACAGAGGCAGCTGTCGACGGTGAGGTTGAGGGGGACGCAGCGCCAGAGGGGGCGCCACCGCCGGGAGAGCAGGGCGGTCCACACGATAGATTTGGTGGGGAGGAGGCCGATGATGACGAGCAGCGTGTCGTCAGGGAGGCTGCTGATGAAGTCTAGGCTCGCCGGATGCGGTTTTGGCTCAAGCCGCCTCGGCTTGTTGGCTGCCTCGCCATCCATCTCAACCGGCGGCGACGCCAGTGTACACGTGTGCTGGTGTGTGTTGTGTGCTGGGTGTGCGCGAGTGCGTCCTTCTGTGCATGCCGCCGCGCAGTGGTGAATTGTGCGAGAGTGCGTCCTTCGCGTGCAAGAAGTTTGTTCTCAATGCGCCCTCAATTTACTAGCGTGCAGGGTGCTACCCCGAGTGGTTTCAACTTTGTTTACTTCACCGCGTGTCAGATGGGCCTCTAGTTTACTTATTTTCACCCACTGCCACATGGGCCAGCACACGAAGATACAGAACACGAGCTGACAAGGCAGCATTTGGATTGGTTGACCGGTCAACTAAACAATATACGGAGCTATACGCTGACACAGTGAGCGTATAATCCGTCGGTATAGAGAGTTCGAGTGAGAGGGGAGGCCCGTGAGAGATAGCAGAGAGAGAGAGAGAGAAAGAGCTACTCCCTCCATTCAATAATGTAGTTCCAACATTTTTTAAGTCAAACTTTTGAAACTTTGACCAAGTTTATAAAGAAATTACTTATATCTACAATACCACAGATAAATGATAGTATGAAGTAAGTACATGTTGTGATGAATCTAATGATCGTTCCAGATGTAAATGTTTTTCTCCACATATACCTGGTCAAACATTTCTGAGGTTTGACTTTTCAAAACATCCATATAATTATGGATGTGACAGAGTCCCTAACAAGAGAGAGAGAGAGAGAGAGAGAGAGAGAGAGAGTGAAAAAAGTGTGTGTGCGTGTGTGAAAGAGACATGGACAACACACGATAAAAGTAGAGAAAAAGCGTCCGTGTCTTATGAAAACATATCACCCATGCATCTTCGACAACGGAGGCAAGGTGAGGAGATAGTGTGTGGTTGTTTGGAACCGAAAGAGCAAGACCCCTAGCACGTGGCCAAGAGGGGTCTGACAAACAAGGGAGAGAGATCGAGAGAGACGTACGGAGAAAATGCAGACATGGGGAGGAGAGAGTGTATGTTTGTCATAGAGAGATCCCCTAGAGATCGTGATGGGACTACATGGGTGGGAGATCGAGTGACAAGGTGTGTGCGCAATAGAAGATGCCCCGAGAGATATCGAGATAGACGTATATCTGGATGGAAGGAGACAATATGTGTATTCCTGATGGCTAGTAAGAGATAATCATACTTAGGAGGGGGGGAGTGCTTGCGCCTATGATGGATTGAGGGATTATGGTACTTAGGGGGGTACGTGTCACATGGAGAGAGAACATGGGAGGAGGGTGTTGGATGGGTCTATATGTATAGCGTGAGCGAGACATGTGTATGTGTGAACCAGGGAGATATAAGGCCAGTTTGGCTTGCGTCCTGAGCATCTTTTGCCTAGCCTGGGGTTGTGGTTGGATTTCAAGCACGCTTGTTTGGTTGCTACCCTGTGAAAAAGAAAGCTCGCCTGGCCTGGGTTCCCTTGCACTTTAATTAGCCTGGCTGAACTCCAGACACTGCAAGTAGCCTGGCCCAGGCGACCGATTTCGAACGCCTGGTCGTGCCTGGTCGTGTGGACACGAGGC
Source organism: Triticum aestivum (assembly GCF_018294505.1). Lineage (NCBI taxonomy): Eukaryota > Viridiplantae > Streptophyta > Magnoliopsida > Poales > Poaceae > Triticum > Triticum aestivum. Next base: position 585,560,661 of record NC_057800.1, read on the forward strand.
TAACAACAACATGGATGGATATTAGCATTAAATAATTGATGCATGGATTGATTGATGTGACGTTGATGCTTTGCCTGGCCCAGGCATGAACCAAACGCTTCAGCACCACACAAGCCTGGCCAGGCAGAAATATTTTACATTTCACGTCCACACCTTGCAGTACCGGCCATCAAGGCATGAGGGTCAGGTCACGAACCAAACTGACCAATAAAGTTTGAGAGAGATTGAGGAGCCCCGATAAGGCTGAGTGGTGCGTCAGATAGCTAAGAGGGGGAACGAGATATTCCATCCGCTCGATAATGCAGTGCATGTAAATTTTTTAGAAGTCAAACTTTGGAAACTTTGATCAGGTTTACTCAAATGTTATTTATATCTACAATACCAAAGATACATCATATAAAACTACATCTCATGGTGAATCTAATGGTATATGTTTGCCGTACTAGATGTAATTCTTTTTCTCCACGTACATGGTGAAACTTTGTGATGTTTGACTTTTCAATAAATCTATATGCTATGGACCGAGGAGAGTGCCTCAGTCGAGACAGATCAAGTGCGTGTGAAGGAGAATGAGTAAGTGTGCAAAAAGAGTATGTGTGTGAAAGAGAAAGTGGCAACAAATGATAAATTAGAGAGAGTGTGTGTTTTTTCGTTTCTTATGCGAACATATCACGCATGCATCTTCGAGATGGAAAAGCGAGGCGAGGAGATACATGAAGATAGCTAGTGTGTGATTGTTTGCAACGGAGAGAGACACCCCTGTAGCACATGTCCAATAGAGGTGTGGCCAACAAGGAACAAAGGTCGAGAGGGACACATGGATGGCATGGACGCATGGGGAGGGAGAGAGGGTGTGTTTGTGATAGAGAGATCCCGTCGAGATCGTGAGGGGACTATATGGGTGGGAGATCGAGGGAGTGCGTGCGCGATAGAAAGATGCCCCGAGAGAAATCGAGATAGACCATGCACATGTTTGTGATGGAGACTAAGATTAGCTAGTCATATACATATAGGGGGGACTGCGTGTGCCTACAATTGAGTGAGAGACCATCATACTTGGCTAGCTGGGCATGAGATTGTGTGTGTGCGCATGTGAGATGGAGAGAGAACGAGGGGGAGAGATAGAGTTTTAGATGGGCCTATTGAGTGCGAGTAAGATATGCATGTGTATGTGTGACCCAGGTGGATGGAGAGTTTGAGAGAGGGGGGAAGAGCTCCGAGACGACATAGTGGTGCGTGAGAGAGTTACAGGCAAAGAGCCAAGGAATCTGTGTGCGTACGATGAATGCACCCAAGATATCTAGCTTGGACTAGCTAGAGTATCATACATAGTGTGCGAGAGAGACCTATAGATGGTGTATATATGCATGCGAACTAGAAATACCCCACCCACACACACACAAAGAGAGAGAGAGAGAGAGAGAGAGATGGAGAGAAAGGGAGAGGGATGAACAAGGTTTTTGTGTCGGATGCGTGCGACAGAATTGAATATTGTCGGCGAGAGAGAGAGAGAGAGAGAGAGAGAGAGAGAGAGAGAGAGAGAGAGAACAGGAGTCCGGGAGAGGGGGAGGTCGCGTTTTATGCATCAAAGACTGATATAAACCATGTTTCGATATAAACTTGCATTCAAATATTTAAATTGGAGAACATGTTGTCTGCAATCCACACATGAACGGATATATGCGTATATTAAACAAGTTCATTAATTTGACTTTCAACATGTTCATGGAGTACTATAATACTGTACAACATGCTACTCAATTGAGGTGTTCAATTTTGGATTTAGTTCACTATTTTGACCTACTGTACGAGCTATTTAATTGAATCGAGATATTTCATTTTGGGTTTGATTCGCATTTTTGAGTGGGTCAACTATTTATCATATAGTAAATCGCTAGCAAAGAGCATGTAAAAACACATTACTCCCGAGCATCATCTCTCCATCTAAAAAAGAAGTGGCAAGCTAATATTTCAAAATTTGATCCGAATCGACTTGGTAAGGTAGACGTGGATGCTCGTTCTCCCAAAATTTGAATGAACCGTTAAACATCCTCTCTGCTCGGTGGAATTCGCCCGAGCAAATAAATGGGAGATGCGAAATTACCGTCCTATGTGGGACACACATCAATTGGCCCGTTGTACATCGAGGGTAGGTTCGTAACTTCATCCAAGCGCGCCTTCTCCTCGGCCGAAATGACATGTGCCGAATAATTCATAAACCATGGTCGGCAAAACACGCTCTCCTCGCCCGAAATAGCTCGCGCCCACTATTTCAAAACACGCTCTCCTCGCCCGAAATCGCTCGCGCTCACTATAGTTCAAAACACGCCCTCCTCGCCCGAAATTGCTCCCGCCCAGAGAAGCAAAGTTACTCTACTATCCCCGACCCTCAGTACACAGGCCCAAGCCGAGAAGACTATAGGCAAGGGTAGAACTGTAACTCCCCCTCACATTTCAGACAAATGCGTCCGTAAGACATGGTTCCACTCCCCTCCCAATTTCCCCCGCCCGCCCCCATTCATACCTCGTGGGCGGCAAATCACCTTCTCCCAGGGAAGCTCCCTTCTCCCGAGCCACAAAACCTTAGCCCCACCTCCATGGCGCCCCCCACCGCACCAATTTCACAGCCACCCTCCTCCCTAATGCCGGAGACGCTGTCCATTTGCCGTCTTGCACTGGGCCGTGTGCCTCTTACTCCGTGCTGCTGGTGCTGCCTCGACGACGGCCGCATGAACCGTACCAGAGCCGATTCAGCCCCGCCGTTGTTCACGGCGCCGGAGCGACTCCAACTTCGGATCCGTCCAGAGTCCTGGCGCTACTTCGGCGTAGCCGTCGACCGTCGCGACATCGCTCTTTCCCTACCGCCGGTCGCCACCGCAACTGCGCCGACCTCACCGACTCAGTAGCTGGATCTGCCTACTTCACCATGCCGCCAGATAGGTCACACCCTCATCTCAAATCACTTTATTTAGGCGTCAGTTGTCTGAATTTTTATTCCGGGCCAATTGATTTGGAATGGGAAGTAGCACCCCTCGAGGCAGCGGAGCTCCTAGGCTGCCGGTTGGCTGGTGTCTAACGTAAGGGTGCGGGGCCGCAAGTTCGCCGCGGAAGCAGCGCTTAGATGGTTATCTTTTAGAGTTGCGTGGGTTGAAGGTACTACCGCCGCCGGATCTGGATGACCGGGAGTCTTTGTGGATTGGCCTGGGGGCGGCGCAACCACGGCAGTGCGGTGGGGCGGGGAGTGGGGTTTTGGCCGGGGCCACGGACGGTGGAGGCAGGCTGCTCTGTCGTTGGTCACTGGCTCTTCGGGGAAGATTTCGAACAGTGTCAGCCGGGAGGCACAAGATGGCCAGCCATCCGGCATAGATCGGACAGTACAAAAATAAAATAAAATCGTGTGACCCCAATTTAGTCTTCAGTCAACAGACGTGTGACCACTCTCGTACCTTGCTGTTGATCTCTTAGTGTATTTCTTCAGATCAAAGAGATATGTCGTTCTTAACAGTATGCGTTATCTGCATCTTCAGACACACTGTCTTCCAACTCACTGCAGCTGCTCCAACAAGGGAAGCATACACCAGAAGGGAGCTATAGTCCCCACTCAACAGTTCCCTGCATCGAATGCGCGTGCCCGACATGCACAGCCACAACAACTGCAGGGCCATCGACAAGTCAGCACATGATGCTCACTCCTATGGATGGCAGCCAGATAGGTTGTACCCTCATCTTACTTGTGTGCAACATGTATGGCTTTGTTATTCATCTAAGCATGGAAAATAGATCATCACATTTCACTATATATTCATGCTGATCTCTTACGGGTCTTGTTCAGGAGTTAACGCTGTTCCATAGTTCAGCTAAGATACTTGTTCTTTAGGTAACACTGTTCCATAGTTATCATCCATCAGCCAATGCTATCCCACAAGCTGGTGATTATAGTATTATACCACTTCTAGTATTTCCTATGTTGTTCTTTAATACTTTTGTGTGCCATCTAGTTAATCTCGAGTACAAACGATACATATTCTGTAGCTTTCATCTGTGTTCTCCCTTTAGTTTATGAGACCTGTTGCTGCTAGTTAACCCCAGTCCTACTATTTATGTCGTCTCCTATAGGCACTCATTACATAAATCTAACTACTAGTTGTCTTCCATGCATGTCAGATATAATTGCACACACTGATATATCCACAAGAACCTCAAGGAGCAATGTAAAGGCCAATACACTTGATGTCAATGATACCCAATATGATGGAACATGTAAAGGCAGTTCTTCAGAAGACTTGTAGAAAGATGATGAATCCTCTTCACCCCACAAGGTCCTTGCTCTAACTTGGCCTGTGATATGGGTACAACATGCATATAATGTCCTGGAGTGTATCTACTCTGTTGCAATGCCATGTGCTTAGCATGCTGATCATGCATGTAAATATGTCATGCCTTCCTGTTTTTCAGTACCTATTCCATTCATGATATGTAACTACCCGACCCAAAATCGGTCAAGTCTTTGTGTAGCTGTACCATCCCAAGATCATGCTGGCACACACAGTACATTGATGAAAAGATTCAAAGTTCAATCACACCTGAATTTATTACACGATTCTCATATCGAGTCTTTACATTAAATCCGGCCGAAGGCCAACTCATGAGAAATAAACTAAATAAGCTGCGGAAGCGTAGACGAATAGCGAGTCCATCCAACTCCATAGGGCAATCGCCAAGCGTAGATCGTAGCCTCACTCCTGGTCGGAAAACTCCTCTGCAACATGAGACGTTGCAGCCGTGTAGGTCAGCATTTAGAATATGCCAGCAAGTCATAGAGAGAACAAAAATAATAAAGCTAACACTATATGCAATTTGGCTGTGGGGCTCTAAGTTTTATGTTTTTGCGAAAAAGCCAGTTTTTCCCTACAACAAAGGACTTGCTTACAATTACTACAAAATGTTGGTAGTTATTGAGATGGTTCCGCCAACCAATCTCTCATTCCCAATTATTACTTAACCCCTCAATTAATTTATTTGTTCGGTGTTGAGATTTCCGAAATACTCTAGTTTCCAGAGGCTCATTTGTCCGTAACCGGGGACACGGCTAATCGATTAGGTTGTTACTCTGCAGAGTCTTGTGCACTTTACCCGCAAGAATCGTTCCCTCCTTTATGTCCTTGCACTGCCTGGTGTTTGAAGACGGGATGAACGAAACAGGGTGTTCCATAGAGTTTCTCTGAGCACTGCCGGTACCCATCCATGTCCTACCGTTCTTCTACATCTGCTGGCACCGTTCGTCCAGAGTCACGCCTAAGGTCAACCCAGCCAGAGCCCATAATGGCTTGCGGCTGCACAGGTAAGCTTCCGGTCAAGGGGTATCCATCCGTCTCTTCGTGGCTGGGTGAAGCTTTCCGCAAGATGTCATGGCGCTTCTCCATGCATCCCGGCCATCCGATGGTTTCTCCAGGGTGCCCGTCAACCGTCCTCCACCCAGTAGTGAATTAGAAGTCCATCTTGATCTTAAAGTCATGGGGTTGTCATCATCTTGACTCTCACATCTCCCTTATGAATCTCTCAACCAACCCCGTCTATGAGCATAGCAGGGTAAACTACATCGTCCCGGGCAATAGTAGCAAGGGGAGTTGGGTTCATCCTACCTCATGATACTACTCAAGACATAACTTCAAATTCTCCTACTGCATGCATGGTGGGAAGGAACAATTCTAATGCAACAAAATCATAGGTATTGTAAAACATGATCAAATGACTTGCCTGGCTGACGGTCTTCAAACGCTAGTGACTCGAGATAGCAAGATTTGCACTCCAGGAATTCTATCGAGTCAAACAATAGCACAAATAAGTATTTCACTAATAACATATCAGCAAGCTAAAGGAAAACACACAAGGACTCAAACCAAATCAAAGAAAACTCGAGGAAAACAAAATCAAGGTTTTCATCACATCAAGCAACAACAAAGAAATAGTTTTAACCTACTAACACTTTTCTTAACAGGTCCAAAACAATGGTTTTTCCAACTAACATAAAGGAAAACAGCATACAAACTAGGTGCAAAAAAGAATCAAATCAATATCTATTATAGAACTCATGTTATACCTAAAACAAAACTAATAAGAAAATAAAATAAAACCTTTTATTTTGCTGTAAATAAATGTTCACCCTCTGTAACTACAGAAACTAATCTAAAATAAAATATAGCAGGGGTAAATTAAAATTCTATAATAACTAGAACAGCAGGAAGTGGCAGCAAGCTAAATAAAACTAGAAAAGCTTGATTTGACTAAAACTAATTCTAATGTAATTCTACAAATACCCAACAAGTTCCTACTGCTAGGCTAGGTCAAAACTAAGCAGTGACAAAAAGAATCACCCAAAAATAGTAATCCTAGCTCAATTTATAGCAGAATTACTAATCTGAATAAAACTAATATAAAACAATTTTTAAAAACCTAAACATGGCTGAATCTAATTTTCTACAGCAACTATCGGAAATTTGCAAAATATAGCAAAAAGAATCAACTAAAACTATTAAATAACTTAAAAGATATAGATTTTTCAAGATTGGAACTATTCTGTTTTAAAAACAGAAACAAAGAATAAAACTAAAACAACTAGGGCGCTAACGGGCCGAAACAGTGAGCGCTCTAAAATTATCTAACGCACGGGTGATCAATAGGTCACTGTGTCCATGGGCTAACAGAAAAAACCGATCGGTTTGGTCTAACTAAACCTAGTAAATAAACCGGAAACAAACCGTGAAATAAAACCGGTCTAATAAAAAAAACCTACCCATTCGCTAACTCTAATCTACACCGTAGGTTGCCGATCAAACGGTGGGTTGGGGTCCGGTGGCTTACCGCGGCGGTCGACGGCGAGGAGGGCTCGGGAGTTGGTGGCGGTGGTGTTCCGGTGGTCCGGGGCGGCGGTGGCGAGGTCGGGGTGATGCGGCGGAGCGAGGCGGAGGCGATGGTGGAGTGGTTGGAGCTCGGGGACGGCACAAATGTCGAGGAGTGGCGAAAACAGAGCCCGGCGCTCTGCAGCTCCGGCGACGGGCGGTGATGCTCAAGGCGGCGGCTCCGGCGATCCCTGGACGAAGAGAGGATGTCAGGGAGGTGCGCGCGGTTGAGGGGTTTCGGCTGACAAGATTTGAGCGTAGGGGGATCCTTACCGGAGTCGGAACAGACGGCGGACTGCGGCGGTCGATGACGAGATCCAAAGGAGGAGGGCGTGAGCTGCGGTGTGTTTTGGCTAGGGTTTTAGGGGGATTCGGAAGAGGAGGGGTAGGGCTATTTATAGGGCATCAACTTGGAGCAGGGGACGACTCGGGATCGTGATCCCGTTGAATTCAGACGCGGCGGCGATGTCGAACGCGCTTTGGCGCGGCATAGCATGGCGAGGGGGAAAGAGATGAGGTGGGGTCAGCGTGTCGGTGAGAGAGGGAGAGGGGGTTCGGTCGGGCGCTGAGGTAGGCCGGCTCGGTCGCTGGTGGGCTGCGGCTCGGCGCTGTTGGGCTTGCTGGCTCAGGTGTCGGCTGGGCCGGTTGGCCTGGCTCGCGCCTGGGTCTTTCCCTTTTGTTGAATAGGCAGAGAGAAGAAACTAAACTAAGAGAAAATTATACTATTTTTATATAGGACATATATATATATATATATATATCAAAATTCTCAGGGGAATTAATCTTATAACATGGACATTTTTCTAGAGGCAAAATAGAAACTAAAAAAATATTTTCTGCAAACTCCAAATAAAATTCAAATTTGAATTCAAATCTTTTGGCAATATTTTCTTCTGACATTTTTGGGAGTGTCATGTTAGCTCCTCTCATACTTTTTCTCAAGTATTTGTCAGGGATATTGAGGTAGATTTTCAAATGCCAAGTTGAATCCAAATTCAACCAAAACTCAAAAGCCTCTGAAAATTTCCAAATGTCACTCGAATTAAAGAAAATGCATAGATGCTTAGCTAATAATTGTAAAACATTCCAAATTGAAAATTTGGGATGTTACATGATAACATGTTTTCAAATTCAAGTACTGTCATTCTACTCTATCGCAATGCCATCTGCTTAATTTGTACATCATGATTCTGAACATCTTATGTGGTGTTATTCATCAGTATGTACTTCATCTATCTACCATACCATGTTTTTTTACATTGAAGTGATGTTCTAGTGCTCTGTTGCAATGCCATCTTATTTTCCCAATCATACACGTGTATGTTGCCTTAGTTATTTCTGTACGTATTCCGCTAGCATATAGTTTTACATTCAACTAGTGTTTTTTTGCTGTGTTGTCCTGTCGTATCCCTAGCTCTTACACCATACTCCCTCCGTCCGGATTACATGTTGCCGAAATGGATAAAAAAGGATGTATCTAGAACTGAAATACGCCTAGACCCATCCATTTTTTCCGGATGGAGGGAATACATGTCAATATGTCATGCCTTTCTATTCTTCAGTACCCATTCCATCTCTCTGCTGCCGCATGTTTTATAATTAAAGCACCATTCTTCTATACAAGGCATGCAAGGGGAAGACGACTATGTTAGAATATGAAGGGTTACAAACAAGGCCTTTCCAAAAGATCCAAACGCCAGGAGATAATAAACCAACTCCAGTTTTTATAGATACTGCTCCAACACAGAGAAACCCAACTCCTACTGATAATAAGCAGATTCCAGTGGCCAAAGAACTAGTCCGCTCCAGTCCAGCAAAAATATGTCAACTCAATTCTAAGAAGCGTGTGCGTATCCTTGCATCATGAAATTTTATAGCATGCTGATCATATTTTCTACATGTTTCTTACCCATCTCTCTTTTAGAAAATAAGCTTAACAGATAGAAGATTTTCTGCAATGGTATCGTTTATGAGGAAAGATTCTTGCAGGAATTCTCTGTGCTCCAATGTAGATGTAAGTACCTGTTGTATATCACTATATTTTTACATCATCATGTATTTTGTTAATCGGCGTGAATCCAACCTTTATCTGATCTAAATTTAGTTGTAGCAAAATGTATGATTAAAGGCCACAATGTTGATTTTTGCAAGGAAAACTGCCTGGTAGTTTTGCATCCCGAGCTGCATGAGTGTACTATCTCATATCAGTGGGTTTGAATACTTTGGTTCTGCAGTGGGGTTTTTAGTGTTTTTTTACTATGTTGTCCTGTCGTATCCCTAGCTCTTACATCATACTCCCTCCGTCCGGATTAAATGTCGCAGAAATGGATAAAACTGGATGTATCTACAACTGAAATATGCCTAGACCCACCCATTTATTTCCGGATGGAGTGAATACATGTCAATATGTCATGCCTTTCTATTCTTCAGTACCTATTCCATCTTTGCTGTAGCATGTTTTATAACTGAATCACCATTCTTCTATATAAGGCATGCAAGGGGAAGACGGCTATGTTAGAATCTGAAGGGTTACAAACCAGGTCTTTGCAAAAGATCCAAATGCCAGGAGATAATAAACCAACTCCATTTTTCATAGATACTGCTCGAGCACAGAGAAACCCAACTCCCACTGATAATAAGAAGATTCCAATGGCCAAAGAACTAGTCCGCTCCAGTCCAGCAAAAGAATGTCAACTCCATTCTAAGAAGCGTGTGCGTATCCTTGCATCATGAAATTTTATAGCATTCTGATCATATTTTCTACATGTTTCTTACCCGTCTCTCTTTTAGAACATAAGGTTAAACGATACAAGACTTCCTCCATTGGGATCGTATTCGAGGAAAATATCTTGCGGGAATTCTTTGTGCTCCAGTGCTGATGTAAGGACCTGTTGTATATCACTATATTTTTACATCAGCATGTATTTTGTTAATCGGCGTGTATCTAACCTTTATCTGATCTAAAATTAGTTGTAGCAAAATGTTAAAGGCACCAATGTTGATTTTTGTAAGGAAAACTGCCTGGTAGTTTTGCGTACTGAGCTGCATGAATGTGGTATCTCTTATCACGCACATTACTGAATAGTAGTGCTTCTCTGGTTGCCCATTCATTCATTGTGTCAATGTTGCTTTCGTATTACCTTACCTGGCTGATGATAGCTATGCCATATTGTGTTAATTTGGTGTAGGCTAGTTGCCCAAACGTTTGTTGTGTCAATGCTGCTTTCCTATTATCTGACTTGGCCAATGATAGCAATGCTAGTGTATTAATTTTGTGCAGGCTGCTGAAGATAAGAAGACAAACTTTGAAAACAGCAAGGCAACCCCATTGTTTCTTTCCAGTAAATCTAGGCCATGTAATATGGCAATAACTCGTGATTAATCTGTTTGGTTCCCGTCCTGATTTATGTTATGATGCAGTGGTCAAGACACTCTCCACTATCAATAATACAAGCCTGCCAAAATCGCCATCTGAATCTGTTCAGTATCCTCTGTCTCGAATGCAACGAAATAAATGTATGTTTGTGAACCAATTAATGGCTGAAGCAATGATGGAAATGGTGGATGAATCAGAGGTGCAGAGTTGTGCGACACAACAACTGATCAATGTTTTCAGAGACAGTGTGGCAAAGCAGCAAGAACTTACCCACATGCTTATGGGCGTCATCTGTGCTGATGTTGCAAATTGTGATGTTGTAGATGGTTAGGTTCTGCTCATTTATTTGCACTGGCATCAATCTTTGATTGCCTAGTGGATGTAATTTCCTGTAATATATTCTGGATGTGCAATGTTATTCCCTGTATGCCGTACCTTTGCTCGTCGTTATGGGCTCAAATTATCTAATTTGGCCTAAAGACATGAACAAACTTTAGTGGGCCCATTAAGTTAATGGGCCGTTACTAGGCCGAAAGTTAATGGTCGGCCCTCTTACCTCCCGGGTCGTTAACAGGACAACATCGAAGCGGGCAATAGGTGGCCCCAATTTATTTCACGGGCCGTTAACAGGCCGTAACTAAGTTTGGGCTACATATGGCCCAACTATACTTTAGGCCTTTAGCAGGCCGAAAGAGACAGCGGGCTTGTATTGGACCATGAAGAGCATGGGCCGCTAAGAGGCCGAAAGTCAGGTCGTATTGTGAATGGCCCAACTGTGTTGTGGGCCTTTAGCAGGCCGAAAGAGAAACCGGGCTGGTATTGGACCATGAAGGGCATGGGCCGTTAAGAGGCCAAAACTAAGGTCCGACTACAAATGGCCCAACTCATTTATGGTCCATTAACAGGCCGAAAGGCACACATGGCCGGGAATTGGCCCAACACTTAAATGGGTCGCTAAAAGGCCAAAACTCAGGTCCGACTACAATTGGCCCAACTGATTTATGGGCCGTCAACAGGCTGAAAGTGACACCGGGTTAGAAATTGGCCCAACACTTAAATGGGCCGCTAAAAGGCCGAAACTCAGGTCTGACTACAAATGGCCCATCAGATTTATGGGCGGTCAACAGGCTGAAAGACACACCGGGCCGGAAATTAGCCCAACATTTAAATGGGTCGTTAAAAGGCCGAAAGATGTACATCCTGAAAATTGGCCCATCCATTAAATGGTCCGTTAACATGCCGAAATCTCATTGGGCCGATATTGAGCCCAAATATATAGCGGGTTGTTAACGGGCTCGAACTGACGATGGGCTGCAATGGTGTCAAATCTTTAAGAGGCCGAATTGGCACATCTCATATGGGCCGTGGGCTTAAATGGACCTGACACAAGTAGGCCTTATATGGGCCGGCCTGCTAATTTTTACTGGGCCGGCCTTTTTCACCAGAATGGGCCACTGTTGGGCCGTGCCACATGTCGACCTATCATAGGCGCCTCCTGTCCAATGAGTGGATGACATCTGTCCCAACGATGAGCCGACACGTGTTTCCTCTAGCCAATGATGATTTTACACGTGGAAAATCCCCATTGGTCGGGGCTGTTAACGGGTTATCGGATCCAAAACCTGACCCGATAGCTTAACAACGTTCCGTTACGGTGGATGCCACATGTCGGTCACCCTTGACGAAAGCACTTCTGTGACGCGTGATTTATCATCATGGAAGTGGACACTTCCGTGATGATAATTTTGGTAATGTCATGGAACACTTCTACGACAGCACATGTATGACTATCTTGATTCTGTCATAAATTTGTCATGGATGTACATGCATGATAGAAAACGCGACCTACTGTGACAAACACGTATCATCACAGAAGTGTATTTTTTTGTAGTGTAAGTAGCTGACACGTGGCTCACCGTGGACGCGGCACACGGGTGGCCATGGCAACGACTCGGGCATCAAGGGGAGAGAGCGAGGGGTTGTCTGCGGTGCTCGTGGGGGTGGAGTAGGGCGCCAGGAAGAGAAAGAGAGAGAGAGGGAGCGGGGCGAGCTTCGGGTGGAGCCACGAGCTCGCATGCGCATTGGAGGGTTCGGGTGGTTCTGGGCACGCGCAACACGGGCAGGACAGAGAGGGAAAGGAGGGGGCCAGTGTGGTGGCGTGTTGTTGACGTCGAGGCACCTCGACTGGCGTAAGGGGGAGGCTCGAGGTGGTCGAGGGACGCGGCAATAACGGTCGAACACCCTGCCAGGCGCTCCAGAGCGCGTTTCTGGCCGGCATCCGCGGCTTTTCCGCGCGCACCCGCGCGTCCACTTGTGTCTAGGGACTGCAGGGGGAGTAAACAATGTGGAAATGGCATCGGATGCCCTGGGGATCCACTAGAGGAGAGAGGGGGTTGAGAGAGAGTGGGAATGATGATGTCCAGAGAAGAAAAATGGGTCTCTGCCCCTCTTAATCATTTCTCCTTGGGCAGCAAGGCATGCAGGAGGTAGAGGAGGAGCAGGTGAGGCCGTGGGAAAAGCTTCAGCTCATGGAGATTAATGGAAGGGGTTGAAACTTGCATTTTGAAATCCTGCCAGAAGGTGTTTGATGTAGGTTTGGGCAAGAAATTTAATTTCACTTGACATGAAACTTAACAGGATGAAATGGCACATAGAAGTAGGGTGTTCCACCAAGTTTGAGCTCATTTGGGCAGAGTATCCAATGTAACTTTGGTAAACCCTAGAAATCAGCAGAAATGGCTTTACCAAAATTTAGTCATGCAAATCTATTCTACTTGATGCACCTCTTGGTGTAGTGTCATCATTGAGGACTTGAACATGTCCACAAAAATTCAGATCACAAGGACACACTTGGCAATGTAGAGTTGTTCAAATTTGGTTCTGGGCAGAAAGGGTTTTAGAACACTTTGATCATGATATCCTTCTCTCCAACTTGTGCCATTTGGTCTAGATGCATTATTACACCATTTTAGAATGTGCACCAAGTTTGAGAGCATTTGGACATGTTTGGCAGTGCAAAGTTGTTCAAACTTGAAAAAGGATAGAAATGGTTTTGAGAGGGTTTGGTGGGGCTATATTGTTCTCCATGACATGAGACTTTGTAGGATCCTCAAGTAGGTCATTTTGGACATGATAGAATTTTCCTGTATTTAATGGATAATATTTCCTTTGTAAACATTTCAAAACCTTGAAATGTCCAGAAATAGTTCTTGAGGGATTTGACCAATAATTTGAACATGACCATGTGTTGAAACTCTTATATATGGACAATATATGTCCACTGAGCTTCCATAAATTTTCTCAAATATTTTTGAAACATTAAAATAATTTTAACCTATTAAAGACCATTTTTGGACTTAAGGAAAAGCCTTTAAATAAAATAGGAAAATAACTTTTAAAATTATATTTTTGTAGTTTATGGGAGTCATATACCTAATAGGTTTAAAATATACTTTTTGAAAGATTTTTCACACCCTTAATTAAGTACTTGTAGTTCAAGTCTCAATTCAGGGGTTTTTGGAAAACCTAATTTAGAAAATTCTTTTTGGCCAAGATATTTTTGCAAGAAGTTGTTTTTATGTCCTACACACATGGCATGATAATTGGGAAAGGTTTTGGATCAAGGTGAAGGAGTATAAGAGTTAGAGGATTTATTTGATTTTCAGAGCACTTTCAACCAACACACAAAAATCAAATCAAGAAAAGACCTAAACACTCAAAAGTTTTTGACAAACCACATTTTATCATGATTTATTAGCTTAAGTTTGTGGCATGAAAACCAGGGTGTGACAGACCTACCCCCCTTACAAGAATCTCGTCCCCGAGATTCCCAAACTAGGCGTGGAAAGGAATACGAAAACTTGGATCCGGGGTAGTCTTCACGTCCTCATACTGCTTCTTCTTCTGAGTGGTGCTCCATTGACCCTTGAAGTACTTGATGATGTGGCTTTCTGTATGACGTTCTGCTTGATCCAGGTTGCTAAGGGGTCTATTGCGTAAGTGAGGTTGGGCTAGGGGTCGATGGCTCGGTGACCGATGTCTCGGTCGAGGTCGGGCTAGTTAGGAAGTTGGAAGCACTCCCGAAGTTGTGTTGTGTGGGAAAACGTTGTGCATAGTGGGTAACTTAGGTGGCAACTCCATCTGGCAACCTCCTTCTCTTCGTCTTGTAGTGACCTAAAAAGGGGGTCGATAAATCTTGGTGTGAGCTTCCCTTTGACATGGAAATGCTTGGTTCCATTGAGAGAAGTGGCTTGCAGATACACCTGGTCTTCAACGTGGAGGTTTACTTCTTGATGATGGTGGTTGGTGTAGTTCTTCCTCCTAGACATGGCGATCTTCAGATGTTCCTTGACCAGCTCAACAATTCTTCTTCCATCTTCGGGTAGACAAGTATCTTACCAAAATAAAGATGACAACCAACTTGTCCAAGTACTCCATGAATACTTTGTTCATGAGGTGCATAAAGTAGGATGGGGGCATTGGTGGTGGTCACAGTTGAGTATTGGCCAAGGTCTTCTCGGTCTAGAGCCCAAGCTTGAGGTCATGATCTGACCATGTTGTGGCTTGGTAAGGCTTAAGGGTTTCAAGGATTCTAGGATGCGAGTGAACATTTATCATCTTACCCTTGAGCACAATTCCCGAGATGCCGATTGTTTTATCTAGTCCTCCAAACAGATCACCTTATACCACCGAAAGTACCAACTCGTGTAGGTCAGCTCCAATCATTACTCATGCTATTATTATCCCCAGGACCCCGAGAGGAGGTTTAACAGAATTATACATGTCTACGGTCCCCAAAAGTCATATGTATGGCTACCCCTAAGAATCCATGGGTAGGGCATACAAGCTGCTAAGCTTGAGTTGAACATGACAATTCAAGTGCTCATCCTATTCTCCCAAGGTATAAGATAAAGCATCTCTATCCTAAGGAAACACGTCGTAAGACACTCCAAAACCTTGTTTCCTTCCTATGGATCAACCCCAACAACCCGTTAACTTCCATTAGTCACTACATAATCCATTAATTCTACAAATCCAATGTTTATGGTGTTCCACATGATCTCCTAATGTCCTATAATCCCCAAATACTTGAAAGGGATATCTCTACTATAGTAAGTCCACCAATTTCCATTATCATGGTCAAGTAAATTCCAAGGTCAGGCTTTATATAGACCCCTAAATCAACTCCGACAATTAACCCAATCTCCTAGTTTATCGTCCATCGAGAAACATGGTATCATGATCGAGATCTTCAGTCTAAATCCAATTTACTCCAAACCATGTAGACTTACTCAACATCTTTACTCCACTAGGATCACCTATTAATCTAATCTCATGTCCTACAAGAATTCATACACATTTTCTCCCAAGTCATTTTCGTAATGTCAACATCCTCCTATTGATATCATTTGATCAAGTCAAAATCGTATTCCTCCAAGAATCTTAACTTGTGATCCTAATTGTGCTACAAATTCCAGTTTACTCCAGGGTGATGAAAGTTATGCTACTCTATTAACACGATCCCTCCAAGTTCATCTACCAATATGAAAGCCTCATAATCCACCAAATAGTCTCAGATAAATCCCTCACGGTTACTGATGTCCATCAAGTCATTTGTCCTCTATTCCTACATCCTCAAATTGGTCTTCCCTATGGCATCGTCAGTTCTCGTGCTATATTAGGATTGCAATGTGCTAGTTCACTATGTCCACTAGTTCCATAATGAACCCAGTGATAAGCAAGGTTATGGAGGCTTAACTGGTTCTGTTGCAGTTCTGTGGGTTGAGCACATGGTTAAGGATTCGAGCTGGGGTATCTTGTGAAGTCTCAAAAGGTCTAGGAATGGGTTTCTAATCTTGAGGGGCAACCATAACTCTACGGGGCTGCACTTGGTCTAGGAGACTGTAGCAAAAGTCTTCGGTGCTAGTTGGTCACTGAGGTGGAATCCTTGGTGCATCTTGTCTTGCTGATCTTCAGTTGATGAGAGAGATGAGAGGGAGAAGTAGCATAGAGGAGGGGAATGCCTAAAGGGGGTTCTATAGTGCAAGTGCAAACAAGCAAGTGCCGAAAGGGCCAAACACAAACAATAAAATAAGGCAGGTGATATAGTCGTGTACTTGTTTCCTAGGGCAAAAGGGTGACTGATATCAAAACACAAACAAATAAAAACAAGCAACACACAATCATGGTTCTATTCGAACCATCTTACGGACTCTACTGCGCATAGGGGGTACACGACTCATCCTACCCTAGGGGTTCTCGGACTCAATAGTCGTGCTTGCTTCGTGTCCCGTGCAGTCTTCTGGGTTTTCCTCAGGTGTCGCTAGGTCTCTTGTAGTTGTTCGATGAAATGATCCGGGTTGATCCAGAAGAATCTTCAACAATCTCTCGCTTGATGAGCTAATGGGGTGAAGGTGGTTCCTCGTAGCTGGCATTGACTCGGTCTTCTGTTGTCTTCTTAATCATGACAATCCCTTTTGCCTTCTAAGGCATCAAGGGTTCCACGTAAGCAATCCTTTATGCAAGGACATTAACAAAGCATAGTAGAGGTCCAACCTATCGGTTAGGTTGATGCCAACATCGACTCCAAGAGCGGGGGATGAAGAGAACCGTTTTTCTGCTCACTACAGTGAGGCGGGCCAAATGGCGAGGTTCTCATCCACCGGTGGTTACCGATACAACAACTGTAAGGACAATGTTCCTCTAATAGCGATGTATATCATGATCCTGCATATCTTACACCCTGATCGTCATTGGAACAGGTTGCATCTTCCTGGGGCAAATTCAAAGGTGTGTCACCATCTTCTGAGTCTTGGTTTCCTCAATCATTGAGAAGGCATTTTCCATCTTGCCGTGGTGTCGCCAAGCTTGTGTTTAGAAGGTGTGGTTAAAGTCTGGCAAGACGTCTTCTTCTCGGTTACCCACGAGGATTACAGGGAATCCAATGGTCAGGAGCTTAAAGGTACTAGCGACCATTTGCTAAAGTTTTGAAGGGGAAGAGATCAATAAGGAAAATATATCTTGGTTTTTGAAAAACTCAGAAGGGAAGAGAAGTGTAGATAGTTTTTCAAAGTTAGTAATAGTTTTGAAAATAGTTTTAACCTAACTAACGACCATGCTAACTAAGGCTTCCTATAGTCAACCTGGCTCTGATACCAGCTCTATGGGGACCCCGACTCATAAGTCGTGATCACCTAATGCACGTGTACAATGATCCCAGAGATCAATGCTCACTGAACACACAAAAGCTGAATAACAAGAGTCTTACATCCAAACATACCGGCTTACATAAATTATGACCATTATGGTCGAGTCTTGAGTATAACTTCGCAGCGGAAATCTTCGTTGATAACTTGGACCCATGCCATCTGCCTTAACCCTACAGGCATTCTGACTGGGAAGCGTCCTAGCTCGCATGTTCATCACCGAAGTATTCTTCATCATATCCTATTCTTTCATGCCTGGCCAATAAAATAACCAGTGGCAAGCCAATGAGTACTTTGAATGTACTCGCAAGCAACCCAAGGGTGATAACATAATAATTATGCAAGGCTCTACTGCTAATTTGGCATTTTTGCGGAAAGCTAGTTTTTCTCATGCAAGTATGATCATCATTTATCAAGTACATGAATGTGTCTGCAACAAGTATTAGGAGGTTACAGACATCAACATTGAGAAAGAGTTATGAACAACTCATGCTCAAGCTCACCGCGACTTTCTCACGAATCACGTCAACAGATTTACCAAACTGTGTTGTTTTCCAGAAACCTATGGACATAGTCTAAGCAGCACCACCCAACTATCCTTGACCGTGGACACGGCTATTCGAATAGTTTTAGACTCTGCAGAGGTTGCACAGTTTACCCACAAGATCCGGGGAACTTCCGTGTCATCCACGACCCGCGGTACCTCAAGTACCTGGGGTAAGCACCCGATCACTATCTTTCCCTAGACGACACTAACATAGAGTCCACTTGATTGGTAGTAACCCCCGTGCCCAACATTTCACATCTTAAAATTGTGGAGCCTCGCTCCCATATTCATCACATACCACAAGCACGGGGTACCAACGGTGTGTCCGGTGCCCTGTGAAAACAGTCATGGCCGCCCTACCTGGCACGACCCCGTCCCAAGAGAGCACAACAACGACTCTCCCGTCACTAGTAATGCGGGCTCCAAGCTAGTATCAGCCTAGGTAATCAATAACGCCCTTTCCCATATAAGGGTAGAGTGGTCGCGCATGTTTGGTTGGGACGATCGACAAATCTTAAATCTAATCCGTCTCTTTAAACAACACCTTTATCCAGCCTCGGTACACTACTTCTCCACCAAGTAGTGACCTAGTTCATCATCATCTCCCAGGGGCATCAGTGGCACCAACTGGGGCTGTTTGCAAGTATGTCAAACCACACTTGTTTCTTTCCATGCATAACCCTGACCCACTTTGCGTAGCCATTTACTATAGCATATTTCTACAATCCATCAACACAACTCTAAACAAGGATATAGTCATGAACAATGCAAGTATCAACGGGTATGCAACAGAGGCAAGCCCAGCAAGGTTGCCATTCAAGAACCATCATGTACTCGATGAAACAGTGAAAATTTTCTCATGATATAAAAGGGTTCAACATGGTCAAAGGGTTGCTTGCCTAGTTCATCTGAGTCTTCAAATCTTCCGGTCCATCTACGAGTATTTCGTCTACTTCGTCAACTAACGTCGGAAACAATCATAGTAAGCAACACAACAAGGCAGGAAATAAAAGTGCTATCAAAATGTGAGTTGGACTTTTCTAGGATACCCTTGGTCATATGAGGAATGACCAAAGTGGTTTCATTGGGGTTTGATCAATGGATATCTCTGAACATTTCAATCTAATGGAATCGAGGGATTTGTGGATTTGCAAGAAGTGTACAAAAATATATTTTTGAAAAATGAGCAATGGCCCCCATTTAACAAAGGATGATTTTAGAATCTCCTAGGAGTTGGTTCCACTTAATTTGGAGTTCAGATGACTTTCCTATGAATTTGCAAAGTTGAGAAATATGAAGAAATGGCTCATTATTTTGTGTGACAGAGAAAGTATTAAGAAAAATGTTCATAAACTAAGTTATGAACCTAGAAGGATCTAGGAATTTGAATCATGGCATTTGGGTCAAATTTGAGTTCTCTGTGATTTTCTAAATTTAACACAGAAATAGAAAAATAGGATTTTGACAAGTATTTCTGAAGAGAAGGTTTCTGGAAAAATGTGCAAATAGCACCATGTGATAGATCAGGATTTATGGATCCCCTAGAAATTTGAATCAACAAATTTGGAGTTAATTTGATTTATTTATGTGCTTTTGAAGTCTACTAGGAAAAATAAAAAGGAAAAAGGGGGCTTTACCCTTATCCTGCGTGCAAGGCGAGAGATAGGCGGCGGGCCGGCCCAGCTACACGGCCGCGCGCATGCTGTCGATGCAGGAGGCGTATTCCCATGAATACGCCTTCCTTCGGCGAAGGCGGCAGCCGGTGGAGCCCGTCTCCACTTAAACGGGGTGGGACCCTCTCGTTAGTGGCTCAGCCGCGCTGGCTGGCTGACAGGCGGGACCCGTTGGCAGGTTCGTCGTCCACCTCCCGCGCGGGTGCGAGAGGAGACAGAGGAGGCGCTCGACGCCGGTTGCCGGCGCTATAAGGCGTCTCCGGCGATGTTCTGCCCACCAGCGTGCTTAGGAGACCCGGCCGCGTCCAACCGTGGGTGGCATGGTCGCCCAGGGGCACCAAGTGGAGCAGGGTGTTGGCCACGGTGGACGGGACCGGCGGTGAGATCTGGGCACGGCGAGGCAGGCACGGGGAGGAAGGACTGATGTGCGGGGAGAGTTGGCAGTGGTGTTGGTTCTGCTTTGGAACAAAGAGGTCGGGAGGAGGGGCTCTCAGTGCCGCGAATTTAGGTGGAGGCCGGCGGCATTGCTCCAGCTATGGAGATGCAAGGAGGGCACGAGGAGGGGAGTGGGTTGGTCCAGGGGTGCATGGGAGGGAGAGAGAGCCAAAAGAGTAGAGAGGGGGCTCGGGGGCAGCCTTAAGTAGCTGACCCGTGGTTCACCGTGGACGCAGCGCACGGGTGGCCATGGCAATGGCTCGGGCGGCAAGGGGAGAGAGAGAGGGGTTGTCTGCGGTGCTCGTGGGGGTGGAGTAAGGCGCTAGGAAGATAGAGAGGGAGCGGGGCGAGCACCGGGTGGAGCCACGATCTCGCATGCGCATTGGCGGGCTCAAGCGGCTCTGGGCACACGCAGCACGGGCAGGACAGAGTGGGAAAGGAGGGGGCCAGCGCGGTGGCTTGTTGCGGACGTCGAGGCACCTCGAATGGCGCAAGGGGAGGCTCGAGGTGGTCGAGGGACGCGGCGTCAACGGTCGAACGCCCTGCCAGGTGCTCCAGAGCTCGTTTCTGGCCGGCATCAGCGGCTTTTCCGCGCGCACCCGCGCGTCCACTTGTGTCTAGGGATTGCAGGGGGAGTAAACAATGTGGAAATGACATCGGATGCCCTGGGGATCCACTAGAGGAGAGAGGGGGTTGAGAGAGAGTGGGAATGATGATGTACAGAGAAGAAAAATGGGTCTCTGCCCCCCTTAATCATTTCTCCTTGGGCAGCAAGGCATGCAGGAGGTAGAGGAGGAGCAGGTGAGGCCGTGGGAAATGCTTCAGGTCATGGAGATTAGTCAAAGGGGTTGAAACTTGCATTTTGAAATTCTGCCAGAAGGTGTTTGATGTAGGTTAGGGTAAGAAATTTAATTTCACTTGACGTGAAACTTAACAGGATGAAACAGCATATAGAAGTAGGGTGTTCCACCAAGTTTGAGCTCATTTGGGCAAAGTAGCCAATGTAACTTTGGTAAACCCTAGAAATCAACAGAAATGGCTTTACCAAGATTTAGTCATGCAAATCTATTCTCCTTGATGCACCTCTTGGTGTAGTGTCATCATTTGAGGACTTGAATGTGTCCACAAAAATTCAGATCACAAGGACACACTTGGCAATGTAGAGTTGTTCAAATTTGGTTCTTGGCAGAAAGGGTTTTAGAACACTTTGATCATGATATCCTTCTCTCCAACTTGTGCCATTTGGTCTAGATGCATTATTACACCATTTGAGCATGTGCACCAAGTTTTAGAGCATTTGGACACGTTTGGCAGTGCAAAGTTGTTCAAACTTGAAAAAGGACACAAATGGTTTTGAGAGGGTTTGGTGGGGCTATATTGTTATCCATGACATGAGACTTTGTAGGATCCTCAAGTAGGTCATTTTGGACATGATAGAATTTTCTTGTATTTAATGGATAATATTTCCTTTGTAAACATTTCAAAAGCTTGAAATGTCCAGAAATAGTTTTTGAGGGATTTGACCAATTATTGGAACATGACCATGTGTTGAAACTCTTATATATGGACAATATATGTCCAGTGAGCTTCCCTAAATTTTCTCAAATATTTTTGAAACATTAAAATAATTTTAACCTATTAAAGACCATTTCTAGCCTTAAGAAAAAGCCTTTAAATAAAATAGGAAAATAACTTTTAAAATTATATTTTTGTGGTTTATGGGAGTCCTATACCTAATAGGTTTCAAATATACTTTTTGAAAGATTTTTCACACCCTTAATTAAGTACTTGTAGTTCAAGTCTCAATTCAGGGGTTTTTGGAAAACCTAATTTAGAAAATTCTTTTTGGCCAAAATATTTTTGCAAGAAATTGTTTTTATGTCCTACACACATGGCATGATCATTAGGCAAGGTTTTGGATCAAGGAGAAGGAGTATAAGAGTTGGAGGATTTATTTGATTTTTAGAGCACTTGCAACCAACACACAAAAATCAAATCAAGCAAAGACCTAAACACTCAAAAGTTTTTGACAAACCACATTTTATCATGATTTATTAGCTTAAGTGTTGTGGCATGAAAATCAGGGTGTGACACGAATCCTTTGAGAGGAGAAATCGACGATCATATGTATAGAAGGGGCCTGTGAAGGAGCCCTTGTGCGACCGTCAGGTGATGAGGTTTTGACAAACCTATGATAGGAGGAGAGAGAAAAAAGAGAAGAAAAAGAAAGGGGTTGAGGTCAAAATAGGGTCAAACACGCTTAAATAATAGGGTTAAACCATGCTATAGACCCTGCCCATATTGTGCCTCCGTCGTTGCTTGATACGTCTCCAATGTATCTACTTTTACTAACACTTTTCCTATTGTTTTGGACTCTAATTTGATGAAACTAACCCCGGACTGACACTGTTTTCAGTAGAGCTACCATGGTGTTGTTTTTGTGCAGAAATTAAAGTTTTCGGAATGGAACAAAACTTTGCAAGGATTTTTTGTATCAATAATAATAATTTCTGGAGCCAAGACCCACCAGAGGGGGCACCTAGGTGATCACAACCCACCAGGGCGCCCCCTCTCCTGGTGCGCCCAGGTGGGTTGTGCCCACCTGGGGGCCCTGTAGACCCTGAAACCGATGCTATAAAATCCTATTTTTCCAGAAAAATCAGGGAGAAAGAATTATCGCGATCCACGAGACGGAGCCGCTGCCACCTCCCGTTCTTCATCGGGAGGCCAGATCTGGACTCCGTTTAGCGCTCCAGAGAGGGGGATCTTCGTTCTTCATCATCACCAACCTTCTCCACCGCCAATTCCATGATGCTCCCCACCGGGAGTGAGTAATTCCTTCGTAGGCTCGCTGGTCGATGAGGAGTTGGATGAGATTCATCATGTAATCGAGTTAGTTTTGTTAGGGCTTGATCCCTAGTATCCACTATGTTCTAAGATTGATGTTGCTATGACTTTGTCATGCTTAATGCTTGTCACTTTGGGCGCGGGTGCCATGATTTCAGATCTGAACCGTTTATGTTATCACCATTATATCCATGTTCTTGATCCGATGTTGCAAGTTATAGTCACCTACTACGTGTTATGATCCGGCAACCCCGGAGTGACAATAACCGGGACCACTCCCGGTGATGACCGTAGTTTGAGGAGTTCATATATTCACTATGTGTTAATGGTTTGTTCCGGTTCTCTATTAAAAGGAGGCCTTAATATCCCTTAGTTTCCAATATGGACCCCGCTACCACGAGAGGGTAGGACAAAAGATGTCATGCAAGTTCTTTCCATAAGCACGTATGACTATTTACGGAATACATGCCTACATTATATTGACGAACTGAAGCTAGTGTTGTATCGCCCTAGGTTATAACTGTCTCATGATGAATATCATCCAACAAGTCACCGATCCAATGCCTAATAATTTATACTATATTGTTCTTGCTAAGTTACTACTGCTATCATCACTGTTACACTTGCTACAAAATTACTGCTATCACTATTACCGTTATTGTTGCTGCTACTACTATTATCAAAACTATCATATTACTTTGCTACTGTTCACGTTGTTGCAGATAATTAATCTCCAGGTGTAGTTGAATTGACAACTCAACTGCTAATACCTTCAAATATTCTTTGGCCCCCCTTGTGTCGAATCATAAATTTGGGTTGAATACTCTACCCTCGAAAACTGTTGCGATCCCCTATACTTGTGGGTTATCAAGACCTTTTTCTAGTGTCGTTGCCGGGGAGCATAGCTATATTTGTTGAGTCACTTGGGATTATTATCATATTATCACTATGAAGAATCTGAAGGATGCTAAGACTAAGATATATTTCCCTCAAAGATGAGGGGAGGTAAGGAACTGCCATCCAACTCTGCTTTAGATTCACCTTCTGTTATAAGTAAACTTGCAACACCACCACATGCTATTAATTCTGTTATGTCGCAAGTTATTGATGATGTGACTTCTGCTATGGATAATGCTTATGATGATTCTAGTGCCATGCTTGATAATGATGATGTGCCACTTGGTGACTTTCTTGATAAACAAATTGCTAGAGTAATACAACATGATGTTCTTGAATCTGATGATGAGCTTGAAACTGAAACTCCTGAAACACTTGCTAGAACTAGCCTTCCTAGATATGAATTGCCTAAGGTACCAGAAGGTTATGTTATGAGTGAAGAAACAACTAGAGATATTCTTGCTTGCAAAGATAGAGATGATCTAGAGAAATTATTATGCAAGTATAAAGAAAAATCTATGAATGCTAGAATGAAATGTGATCATAAGTGTGCTACTTCACCTATCTTTATTGATGATAAGGATTATGAATTCTCTGTTGACCCAGAGTTAATTATTCTGGTTGAATCTGATCCTTTCCATGGTTATGAAACTAAAACTGTTGTGGCACATCTTACTAAGTTGAATGACATAGGCACCCTTTTTACTCATGATGAGAAAACTCCCTACTACTATATTCTCAAATTATTTCCTTTCTCATTAAAGGGTGATGCTAAAGCTTGGTAATATAATCTTGCTCCTGGTTGTGTGTGTATTCCCCAGGATATGATTTATTACTTCTCTGAAAAATATTTCCCTGCTCATAAGAAACAAGCTGCTTTACAGGAAATGTTTAACTTTGTGCAAATTAAAGAAGAGAGTCTCACACAAGCTTGGGGGAGGCTTTGCCAATTACTTAATGCTTTGCCTGATCATCCTCTGAATAAAAATGAAATACTTGATATCTTCTATAATGGACTAACCGATGCTACTAGGGACTTCCTAGATAGTTGCTGGTTGTGTTTTTAGGGAACGAACTGTTGGACAAGCTGAAGAATTATTGAATAATATATTGAAAAATTATGATGATTGAACTCTTCCCGAACCACTGCCTAAACCCACTCCGAAGAAGAGGGGTATATTATATCTCAGTCCTGAAGATATGCAAGAGGCAAAGAAATCTACAAAGGAAAAAGGTATTAAAGTCAAGGATGTTAAAAATTTACCTCCTATTGAAGAAATACATGGACTTAATACACCACCACCACCTAAGGTGGTAGAGGTAAATTCTCTTATGAAGTTCAATGATAATGACAATCCTCACAATATGCATCCTAGACAATGCCTTTATGAGTTTGAAGATTATATTAGAAAACAAGATCACTTCAATGCAAATGTTATGAAACAATTGAAATACATATGATATGATTGCTCGCCTGAGTGACTTGTTATTTAGAACATCAAATGATATTAGAGGTGTTGGAAAGCATGCTTCTATGGTTCAAACTTAGTTAGAACAAGTTGCTAAATCTCAAAGAGAAATGCTTGATGAAATGAACAATAATATGCATGACTTTGCTGTTAGAGTTGCAACTAGAGGAGGTAAAATGACTCAGGAACCACTTTGTCCCGAGGGACACTCAAAAAGAATTGAACAAGATTCACAAAGATCCAACACTAG
The DNA here is from genome assembly GCF_018294505.1 of Triticum aestivum. NCBI lineage: Eukaryota > Viridiplantae > Streptophyta > Magnoliopsida > Poales > Poaceae > Triticum > Triticum aestivum. The sequence goes on from NC_057800.1 coordinate 585,586,259, forward strand.
TGCACCTAGTTCTTCTAAAAAGAAAAAGAAAAAGAAAAGAAGAATGATAGGACTTTACATGCCCCTAGTGAACCTGAAATAGAGAAACCTCCTGACAATGATAATGGAGTTTCTTTCTGTGATGCTGAAACTCAGTCGTGTAATGAACACTCACCTAGTGATAATGAAAAAGATGGTGCTGATGTTCATGAAGACTCTCAACCAAATAATAAAGAACCAGACAATTATGTTGAGATAGAACCACATGTTGATCTTGATAACCCACAACCTAAGAATAAAAGGTATGACATAGAGACTTCATTGCTAGAAAACACAGTAAAGAAAGAGAACTGTGTGTTCAAAAACCTATGCCTTTTCCACCTAAGTCAACTAAAAATAATGATGATGAAGAATTTGATCGCTTTGTTGAAATGCTAAGGCCAGTCTTTTTGCATACTCGCTTGACTTATATCTTGAAAATGCCTCCTTATGCAAAGTATATGAAAGACATCATCACAAATTAGAGAAAAATACCGGAAGCTAAAATCTGCACTATGCTTGCTAATTATACTTTTAAGGATGGAGTACCTAAAAAACTTGGAGATCTGAGAATTCCATCTATACCTTGCTCCATCAAGAAGAATTATGTGAAAACTGCTTTGCGTGATTTAGGAGCTGGTGTTAGTGTTATGGCTTTCTCTTTATATAAAAGACTTGATTTGAATAAACTCACACCTACGGAAATATCTTTGCAAATGGCTAATAAATCAACTGCCATACCTATCGGTATTTGTGAGGATGTGACTGTTGTTGTTGCTAATGTTATTATTTTGACTGACTTTGTTATACTTGAGATGCCCGAGGATGACAACATGTCGATTATCCTTGGTAAACCCTTCTTAAATACTGCAGGGGCTGTTATTGATTGCAATAAAAGCAAGGTCACCTTTCATATCAATGGTAATGAGCATATGGTGCACTTTTCGAAGAAACAATTCCAAGTGAATGGTATTAATGTTATTGAAAAATCTCCGACAATCACTATTGGAAGTTTTCAAGTACCTCTACCTACTATAAAAAAGAAATATGAAATGCTTATTGTTGGGGACATTCATATCCCCATTGAGGTAACTTAGTGATTTAAGGAAGTTCTTCGGTTTCATGCTAATCGAAAGTGGTTGTTAATAAGACTTGATCAACCTTATTAATGGATCATTTTTGAACGGTACGAAGTTGACGAATTTAGTAAGCACTACTTTCTATCCCTACTTTTGATTCTCTGTTTTTATTAGTTAAAAAAATAAAATGCCATGTTTTGTCTGTTTTCTGATTTTCCCATGCAATAAAAAATGTCCCAAAAATAAAAGTTCTCATAATGCCCTGAAAATTTAATACAATTTTTTTCTGAATATTTATTTTTGTCGGTCGGAGATATGCCTTGCTCACTTGACTATGGAGTTCTCTAGACGCCTTCGCGGATCTTCCAAAGAGCGCCGCCGACGCCGCGCAGTTCTTCTGGGCCCAAGAGGGGAACACAACAGAGAAGCTCTTCTCGTCACAGTACCTGGCACCGGAGCGTCCGGCGCTATTAAACAACGGGATGATGCAGCTGGTGGAGCTGCATAGGATGTCTGGTTTGTACATGAAGGACGTTATAGTCCGGCTGTGGCCAACCAAACCCATTCCTAGCATCTACTTCGGCCTGGTGAAGCGACTCACCGATGCACTGCCCTGAGTCGAAGCTGTAAAGCGCTCGGCGTGCATAGAGGGTGCGCGGATGGCCTTTGCTCGTGTCAAGATGCACTATGCGAAGATGAAGGCTACCATCGTGGTGATCGAGGGTCCACCCGAAGGCAAGGACCACTGCAAGCCGAAGCGATATTTTGATGATGTCCTCGAGGGTGCCCAAATAGTAGAGGGCCAATGCTCAAAGGATATCATGTTTGAGTGAATTTATCTGGATTGTCCAGACTTTGTTTTATGATCTAAGGCTTTGTAATATATTTCTCCCTATATCTGAAATTATTTTCCTCCTATGCGGCCGTTTTTAATCCTAAAAGTTTGCTAGTCGTTGGCTTTAGCCCCCACGTAGATATTACGGGGGTGTTCGAGGTAGCGCACGAGCACACTTAACCCAACATCTTGGTCCGTAAAGGAGGTGTCTGCGCGGCGAACCAGTCAGTCAGACTTTGTGGCTTTATTACTTTCACTTAGCCATAGGAGTTCGACCGTGGGGCTAAGTACAAGCCCCTGGTGAGTATGCGGCCATCCGAATTGGGATGCCTTAGGTGCATGACTGGACGAAGGATGGTCCTTCATATAATACAGAAGAAATCGCAAGAGATTTGTGGCAAGTCACCGAATCGCCGACCAGCTCTTGCCGTATCATGATAGTCAGTTTTCGGCTTTCTCTACTGAGGTGTTTGACCGGACGAACCAGAAACACAATCGCGGTAGTTCTACCTTTACTACCCTAGCCAAACAAGCGGAACGTAAGGTAGTAATCACAGGAGCCGGGCAAACCCAACTATTGACCAAAGACATGATCCAGAGTTGATGCATATAATGCAATATTCGGGACGTCGAAGTATACTCTAGAAGTGTCCAGACTTTTTGGATATTAGTGTGGCCGAATAGAGCCCTTGGCATTTAAGTCATACTGAAGTGTATATGGCAATCTGACGCAAAGAAGGAATATAGATTTTATGAAATAAACCAATACTAGACATGGGTTGGTAAAAAACTGTTTCCATTATAATCTGATTGATATGTCAAAACATGCTATTACAGATAATTCCATAAAGATCAAGGCTATTTTACATGACGACTGTTTGTACACAATGGGAAGCTGTATACAGGGCCGAAGAAAAGAAAAGGTATTCTAGAAGATTGCCTTGATGCCCTGCCGCACGTCTGCACCGCTATCGCCTTGGTGCCAAATCCTTTGAGAGGAGAAATCGATGATCATATGTATAGAAGGGTCCTGTGAAGGAGCCCTTGTGCAACTGTCAGGTGATGAGGTTTTGACGAACCTGTGATAGGAGGAGAGAGAGAAAGAGAATAAAAAGGAAGGGGTTGAGGTCAAAATAGGGTTAAACCACACTATAGACCCTGCCCATATTGTGCCTCCGTCGTTGCCTGATACGTCTCCAACATATCTACTTTTCCTAACACATTTTCTCTTGTTTTGGACTCTAATTTGCATGATTTGAATGAAACTAATGTTGTTTTCAGCAGAACTGCCATGGTGTTGTTTTTGAGCAGAAATAAAAGTTCTCGGAATCGAACGAAACTTTGCTAGGATTTTTTATATCAATAATAAGAATTTCTGGAGCCAAGACCCACCAGAGGGGGACACCTGGGTGAGCACAACCCACCAAGGTGCCCCCCCCCCCTCTTCTGCCACGCCCAAGTGGGTTGCGCCCACTTGGTGGACCCGCAGACCCTGAAACCGACGCTATAAAATCCTATTTTTCCAGAAAAAATCAGGAAGAAAGAATTATAACGATCCACGAGACGGAGCCACCGACACCTCCCATTCTTCATCGGGAGGCCAAATCTGGAGTCCGTTTGGGGCTCCGGAGAGGGGGATCTTCGTTCTTCGTCATCACCAACCCTTCTCCATCACCAATTCCATGATGCTCCCCACCGGGAGTGAGTAATTCCTTCGTAGGCTCGCTGTTCAATGAGGAGTTGGATGAGATTCATCATGTAATCGAGTTAGTTTTGTTAGGGCTTGATCCCCAGTACCCACTATGTTCTAAGATTGATGTTGCTATGACTTTGCCATGCTTAATGCTTGTCACTTTGGGCATGGGTGCCATGATTTCAGATATGAACCGTTTATGTTATCACCATTATATCCATGTTCTAGTTCCCATCTTGCAATTTATAGTCACCTACTTTGTGTAATGATCTGGCAACCCCGGAGTGACAATAACCGTGACCACTCCTGGTGATGACCGTAGTTTGAGGAGTTCATGTATTCACTATGTGTTAATGCTTTGTTTCGATTCTCTATTAAAAGGAGGCCTTAATATCCCTTAGTTTCCAATATGGACCCCGCTGCCACGGGAGGGTAGGACAAAAGATGTCATCCAAGTTCTTTCCATAAGCATGTATGACTATTTACGGAATACATGCCTACATTATATTGACGAGCTGGAGCTAGTGCCGTATCGCCCTAGGTTATAACTGTCTCATAATGAATATCATCCAACAAGTCACCGATCCAATGCCTACGAATTTATCCTATATTGTTCTTGCTAAGTTACTACTGTTATCATCACTGCTCCACTTGCTACAAAATTACTGATATCACTGTTACCGTTACTGTTGCTGCTGCTACTATTATCAAAACTATCATATTACTTTGCTACTGATCACATTGCTGTAGATAATTAATCTCCAGGTGTGGTTGAATTGACAACTAAGCTGCTAATACCTTCAAATATTCTTTGGCCCCACTTGTGTCGAATATATAAATTTGGGTTGAATACTCTACCCTCGAAAACTGTTGCGATCCCCTATACTTGTGGGTTATCAAGACCTTTTTCTGGCGCCGTTGCTGGGGAGCATAGCTATATTTGTTGAGTCACTTGGGATTATTATCATATTATCACTATGAAGAATCTAAAGGATGCTAGGACTAAGATATTTCCCTCAATGATGAGGGGAGGTAATGAACTGCCATCCATCTCTGCTTTAGATTCACCTTCTGTTATAAGTAAACTTGAAACACCACCACATGCTATTAATTTTGATATGTCGCAAGTTATTGATGATGCGACTTCTGCTATGGATAATGCTTATGATGTTGCTAGTACCTTGCTTGATAATGATGATGTTCCACTTGGTGACTTTCTTGATAAACAAATTGCTAGAGTTATACAACATGATGTTGTTGAATTTGATGATGAGCTTGAAACTGAAACTCCTGAAACACCTTCTAGAACTAGCCTTCCAAGATATGAATTGCCTAAGGTACCGAAAGGTTATGTTATGAGTGAAGAAACAACTAGAGATATTCTTGCTTGCAGAGATAGAGATGATCTAGAAATTATTATGCAAGTATAAAGAAAAATCTATGAATGCTAGAATGAAATGTGATCCTAAGTTTGCTACTTCACCTATCTTTATTAATGATAAGGATTATGATTTCTCTGTCGACCCAGAGTTAATTACTCTGGTTGAATCTGATCCTTTCCATGGTTATGAAACTGAAGCTGTTGTGGCACATCTTACTAAGTTGAATGACATAGCCACCCTTTTTACTCATGATGAGAAAACTCGATACTACTATATTCTCAAGTTATTTCCTTTCTCATTAAAGGGTGATGCTAAAGCTTGGTAATATACTCTTGCTCCTGGTTGTGTGCGTAGTCCCCAGGATATGATTTATTACTTCTCTGAAAAATATTTCCATGCTCATAAGAAAAATGCTACTTTACAGGAAATATTTAACTTTGTGCAAACTAAAGAAGAGAGTCTCCCACAAGCTTGCGGGAGGCTTTGCCTAATCATCCTCTTAAGAAAAATGAAATACTTGATATCTTCTATAATGGACTAACCTAGGGACTTCCTAGATAGTTGTGCTGGTTGTGTTTTCAGGGAACGAACTATTGGACAAGCTGAAGAATTATTGAATAATATATTGAAAAATTATGATGATTGGACTCTTCCTGAGCCACCGCCTAACCCTACTCCGAAGAAGAGGGGTATATTATATCTCAGTCCTAAAGATACGCAAGAGGTAAAGAAATCTATGAAGGAAAAGGGTATAAAAGTTGAGGATATTAAAAATTTACCTCCTATTGAAGAAAGACATGGACTTAATACACCACCACCTCCTAAGGTGGTACAGGTAAATTCTCTTATGAAGTTCAATGATAATGACAATCCTCACAATATGCATCCTAGCCAATGCCTTTGTAGGTTTGAAGATTATATTAGAAAACAAGATCACTTTAATGAAAATGTTATGAAACAATTGAATACAATTTTGATATGATTGCTCGCTTGAGTGCCTTGTTATTTAGAATATCAAATAATGTTAGAGGTGTTGGAAAGCATGCTTCTATGGTTCAAACTCAGTTAGAACAATTTGGTAAATCTCAAAGAGAATTGCTTGATGAAATGAACAATAATATGCATGACTTTGCTGTTAGAGTTGCAACTAGAGGAGGTAAAATGACTCAGGAACCACTTTATCCTGAGGGACACCCGAAAATAATTGAACAAGATTCACAAAGATACAACACTAGTGCACCTAGTTCTTCCAAAAAGAAAAAGAAAAAGAAGAACGATAGGACTTTGCATGCACCTAGTGAACCTGAAATAGAGAAACCTCCTCACAATGATAATGAAGTTTCTATCTCTGATGCTGAAACTAAGTCTAGTAATGAACACTCACCTAGTGATAATGAAAAAGATAATCCTGATGTTCATGAAGACTCTCAACCAAATAATAAAGAACCAGGCAATTATGTTGAGATAGAACCACATGTTGATCTTGATAACCCACAACCTAAGAATAAAAGGTATGACATAGAGACTTCATTGCTAGAAAACACGGTAAAGAAAGAGAACTGTGTGTTCAAAAACCTATGCCTTTTCCACCTAAGTCAACTAAAAATAATGATGATGAAGAATTTGATCACTTTGCTGAAATGCTAAGGCCAGTCTTTTTGCATACTCGCTTGACTTATATCTTGAAAATGCCTCCTTATGCAAAGTATATGAAAGACATCATCACAAATAAGAGAAAAATACCGGAAGCTGAAATCTGCACTATGCTTGCTAATTATACTTTTAAGGATGGAGTACCTAAAAAACTTGGAGATCCGAGAATTCCAACTATACCTTGCTCCATTAAGAAGAATTATGTTAAAACTGCTTTGTGTGATTTAGGAGCTGGTGTTAGTGGTATGCCTTAATCTTTATATAAAAGACTTGATTTGAATAAACTCACACCTACGGAAATATCTTTGCAAATGACTAATAAATTAACTGCCATACCTATCGGTATCTGTGAGGATGATGTCACTATCAAAACCGGCGGATCTCGGGTAGGGGGTCCCGAACTATGCGTCTAACATCGATGGTAACAGGAGACAAGGGACACGATGTTTACCCAGGTTCGGGCCCTCTCTATGGAGGTAATGCCCTATGTCCTGCTTGATTGATATTGATGAATATGAGTATTACAATAGTTGATCTACCTCGAGATCGTAATGGTTAAACCCTAGAGGTCTAGCTTGTTTGGCTATGATAATGAATCTCCTATCCGGACTAAGTCCTCTGGTTTATATAGACACCAGGAGGATCTAGGGTTACACAAGGTCGGTTACAAAGAAAGGAATCTACATATCCGTTCATCAAGCTTGCCTTCCACGCCAAGTAGAGTCCCATCCGGACACGGGTGCAGTCTTCGGTCTTCGTATCTTCGCAGCCCATCAGTTTGACCCATGGCTAACAGGCTGGACGCTCAAGGACCCCTTAGTCCTGGACTCCCTCAGTAGCCCCTGAATCTGGCTTCAATGACAAGGTATCCGGCGTGTAGTGCTGTCTTTGGCATTGCAAGGCGGGTTCCTCCTTCCGAACTCCAAAATAGTCTTCGGACGAATTGATCGTGTCCGGACCTATAACACACAGCTGTAGAGAGTATAGTATTCTACGAATCAAATCTGCTAATAACTTTTAGTACTGTGACGTCACGCTTCTCGGTCATTATTTCGAACCATTTCCCGTCCGTTGTTCCACGTTTTGAGGCGTGGTTGTCATTGACACGTCTTGTAGAAGCAGAGATCGTGTCCCCTAATTGCGGGATTTTCATTAATATGAGCATGGGTAACCCAACCGTCCTGCGGGAAAGATTCCTTAGGAATAGGCAGGTTCTTAGGGTTAGGAGGAGGCGTCCAACACCCGCTGCCTTTATAAAGGAACCAAGGGCCCTCTTTTATGCCAAACCTCTCCTCAGCCTTCCCGACCTCGAGTTCTAGCACCCAAGGTTCGACTTCATCGTTTCAAGCCTCCCTTCATGTCCGGACCCAGATCCCAAGGCCGATGGGTGGCTTCCTCCATTATGGAGGAGGATATCGCAAAGCTTCGGGCGCCAGATCTTTGACTGCGGAGGTCCACCACATGCTTCCTGCTCAAGGACAGGTTATTCCGACCCCCAGATCTTGCGAGAGGGTCGTATTCATCTCCCACTTCCTCCGGGGTCTAGGATTTGCTCTTCACCCCTTCGTTCGGGGCCTAATGTTTTATTATGGACTAGATTTTCATGACCTAGCCCCGGACTCTATCCTCCACGTCTCGGCATTTATCATTACATGCGGGGCCTTCCTCTGAGCTCCCCACACTTCAGCTTATGGATCAAGACCTTCAGGGTGAAGCCGAAGGTAGTCGATGGGGAACATGTGGAGTGCGGCGGTGCTACGATCAGCCAACTCACAGGTACTCCTTGGCCAAAAGGTTCTTTTACCGAAAGTTCCAATCAATGGCAGCGGGAGTGGTTTTACATTATGGAGCCCCGCAGCACCAAGTGGGTAGCTGCACCCACATTCCGTCCTGGCCCATCGTTACAGCTTGCATCATGGGTCAACAAGGGGCTGGACTGGGGATTAGTTGATGAAGTGCAGACTTTACAGAGCCACATCCGAACCCTCCTCGAGAGAGACATCGATCTTGTCAACGTGATCCAAGTGATGTTAGTTCGCCGAATCCTACCGTGCTAATACGTCTCCAACGTATCTATAATTTTTGATTGCTCATGCTATATTATCTACTGTTTTAAACATTATTGGGCTTTATTATCCACTTTTATATTATTTTTGGGACTAACCTATTAACTGGAGGCCCAGCCCAGAATTGCTGTTTTTTTGCCTATTTTAGGGTTTCGAAGAAAAGGAATATCAAACGGAGTCCAAACGGAATGAAACCTTCGGAAACATGATTTTCTCACCAGATAATACCAAGGAGACTTGGACCCTCCGTCAAGAAAGCCACGAGGTGGTCACAACGGTAGGGGGCAACCCCCTAGGGCGTGTCCCCGTGCCTCGTGGGCCCCTCGAAGCTCCACCGACGTACTTCTTCCTACTATATATATCCACGTACCCCCAAACGATTGGGGAAGAAGCCAAAAACCTAATTCCACTGCCGCAACTTTCTGTATCCACGAGATCCCATCTTGGGGCCTGTTCTGGAGCTCCGCCGGAGGGGGCATCGATCACGGAGGGCTTCTACATCATCATCCAAGCCCCTCCGATGAAGTGTGAGTAGTTTACTTCAGACCTACGGGTCCATAGATAGTAGCTAGATGGCTTCTTCTCTCTTTTTGGATCTCAATACAATGTTCTCCCCCTCTCTTGTGGAGATCTATTCGATGTAATCTTCTTTTTGCGGTGTGTTTGTTGAGATCGATGAATTGTGGGTTTATGATCAAGTTTATCTATGAATAATATTTGAATCTTCTCTGAATTCTTTTATGTATGATTGGTTATCTTTGCAAGTCTCTTTGAATTATCAGTTTGGTTTGGCCTACTAGATTGGTTGTTCTTGCCATGGGAGAAGTGCTTAGCTTTGGGTTCGATCTTGCGGTGTCCTTTCCCAGTGATAGAAGGGGCAGCAAGGCACGTATTGTATCGTTGCCATCGAGGATAACAAGATGGGGTTTTTATCATATTGCATGAAACTATCCCTCTACTTCATGTCATCTTGCTTAAAGCATTAATCTGTTTTTAACTTAATACTCTAGATGCATGCTGGATAGCGGTCGATGAGTGGAGTAACAGTAGTAGATGCAGAATCGTTTCGATCTACTTGTCTCGGACGTGATGCCTATATACATGATCATACCTAGATATTCTCATAACTATGCTCAATTCTGTCAATTGCTCAACAGTAATTTGTTCACCCACTGTAGAATACTTATGCTCTTGAGAGAAGCCACTAGTGAAACCTATGGCCCCAGGGTCTCTTTCTCATCATATCAATCTCCATCACTTTATTATTGCTTTGCTTTTACTTTGCTTTTACTTTATTTACTTTGCATCCCTATACCAAAAATACCAAAAATACCAAAAATATTATTTATCATCTCTATCAGATCTCACTTTCGTAAGTGACCGTGAAGGGATTGACAACCCCTAAGCGCGTTGGTTGCATTGAGCTATTGTTTTTGTGTAGGTATGAGGGACTCGAGCGTAGCCTCCTACTGGAAATACTTACGCTACTTTGCTGCATCATCCCTTCCTATTCAGGGAAATCCAACGCAGTGCTCAAGAGGTAGCACGTGCCAGCGCAGGTCTCGCCGCATGTGGTAATTTAATCCAGAAGGACCACAATCCCTCCAACACTTCTTCGGCACCACACACAAAGGGATGTGGAAGTTATTTTTCGGGAAGCGGAAACACTGGCCGGACACCACCGAAGATGATGGCCTTTACTGCAACCGTCCGGATACACCGGTAAGCACTTGTCTCCCGAACACTTTGTAATTATGCATACCGTAATATGGCACCGAGTAGGGCCTCCTCCGAAGATCGGGAGAAGCAGACTCCTAAGCGAGGCAAGATGCCTCAGGTGGCTGGCTCGGGCTTCGAAGACGTCGAAGCGCAGTCTCATGATGAGGACAAGCCTCGGGCCAAATCGTAAGTGAATCAAGGCTATTTTAAATGTGTCCCGTTCCTTTCTTATAATGCGTGTAATATTTTTTTTGTTTTTGCAGCTCAGCACGCAGTCTTGCTCAACAATCCTCTTCCTCGGGGGACCTTCTCCCAGAGATGATGGAAAGCGAGACGCCCCCACCAGCCTCTCCGTCTAATAGGGCGGGGGACTTAGAGGTGTCGTCGCGGAGGGTCTCTCCCGATCAACAAGTGGTGCAAGGGATGATGAAGACATTACCCGAAGGTGATACTTCTGTGGCCCAGGGTCCGGGGAACAACAATGAGGACCCCGGACAATCCGATATACAGCCGGATACGTATGAACGGATCCCTTCAAAGGGTGGTCGTACTCCTACGGCAACCTCCAGAGACCCAGAGGCGCCGGATATCTTGACGAACATGTTGCGGCAGGCGTCCGTTTCAGAGGAACATCGTACCTTAATGGGCAGGTGGTTGAAAAGGTCCAGTCCGCAAAGAGCGGATTGGATGAGGCCTTTGCGAGCCTACTAAGAGGCCTTGAGGTTTGTACTGTAATATGTGCAATTGTGTTTTATTCGCAAAATACACCTGTGTATAGATAGTAGCCCCTGAGACTCGGGTTAGTTTACCATGGGAGGCGAACGGAGGATCAAGAAGAAACATTCAAGGACTAATCTGATTAACTTGAACACAAGATGCTTCCCCCCTGTCTACTTCCCAGACTACAGATATTGCCGAGCTGCAACGGAAGCTTGATATGGCCGGGGATGACATTGCGTTAATCAATGTGTGTCTTGACGAATCACAAGGTATGTATTCGGGGCAGTCCCTTCACATACATTTTTGTGATATAAGCATAATGCTGAAATTTATATACTGTAATAAGCATGACTGCAGATGGTGCTGCCGCCGTTGAAATTGTTCGGGTGGAGCAGGCCCGGGCCAAGGATCAAGCCTGGCATAGTAATGCGGCTGCTGAAAAGGCATCGGCTGAGTTAAAAGCCGAATGAGCTGCTCGGCGTCAAGACAAGGAGAAGATATCCACGATGGCGCTCGAACTAAAAAGTGCTTCTAGCCGATGTGAACTCCTTGAGAAGGAGAATGAAGCCAAAACGGCTGAAGTTGACAAGGCCTTACGAGAGGCGAGAGAAGCGCGGTTTGAATCCAGAGCCGCTCGTGAGGAGATTCGGCAAGCTAGGGAGATTGCGGCCGGTGAGCCATTTTTGCTACAGACTAAGTTCGGCGATCCGAACTATGCTCAGCTTAACCAATTGTGGAGTTCTCCAGATGAGTTTTTAGACTTGCCGAAGAGTTCTTCCGATGCGGCGTAGTTTTACCAGGCGCGAGAGGGGTATGCAACGGAGAAGCTTTTCTGGTCACAATTTAGCGCGTTGAAGCGCCCCCTGTTACTAAATGAGCAGATGTCCCAGTGGGCCGAGCTTCATAGGATATCTGGCGCTGCCATGAAGAACGTCATAACCCGATTATGTCCAACTGAGCCTGTTCCGAATAGTTACTTTGGCTTGGTGCAACGGCTTGTTGACGCGGTGCCACATATCGACGCTGTGAAGCGGTCCGTGTGCATCGAGGTTGCACGGATGGCCTTTGCCCGAGTCAATACATGCATTCTGGGGGAAGATGAAGGCCATCGATGTTGCAGCGAAGAGTCCACCCAAGGGCAAGGACCACCACGAACCGGAGCATTATTTTGAAGACGCCCTAGTGGCTGCCCGCTTGATAGAGGGCCAGTGCTCGAAAGACATAATGTTCGAGTGAGGTGTATGAGAATTGTACGAGACAATTTTATAGTTAAACCCTTTTTTATATATTGCTCGAAAGTTTGTGTTCCTCCTGTGCGGCCGTTTTAATATAATCTAAAATTTTTCCAGTCGTCGGCTTCAGCCGCCTCGTAGAAAGTACGGGGGTGTTCAAAAAAGCATTTGATCACTCTTGACCCAACGTCTTGGTCTGTGAAGGAGGTGTCAATGCGGCGAACCAGGCAACCAGACTATAGGGCGTTAACACTTTCACTTAGCCATAGCAGTTTTATGCTGGGTCTATGACATAGCCCCTGGTATGTATGCGGCTTATTCACACGATGTGTGTACATATTTGACCGAAAAGAGGTCCTTCGTGTGACACGGAGGAATTGCTAGTGATTCCGATAAGTCATCGAGTGGTTGACCAACTCTCGCCACATCATGACAGTCAGTTTTCAGCTTTCTCTACTGAGGTGCTGAGCCAGGTGAACTGGATGCACAATCGCAGTAGTTCTCCCTTTGCTACCCTAGCCGATAGAGCGGAACGTAGGATAGCAAGCACAGGAGCCGGGCAACCCGGCTATTGACCCAAGGCATGATTCGGAGCTGAGCATATAAGGCCAAACTCGCGACGCCAAAGTATGCTATAAAAGTTGTTCGAACTTTGTTGGCAACTCAATTGTTCCCGTATCGAGCCCCTGGCAAGTTTAAGCCGGGGTATATCTGTGAAACAACCATAGGAGGCGTATTCATTTGCGGAAAGATGCGGATAATTAATACTGGTAATGTGAACTAGGACCTGAGCGATATGCCAAAGATTACTTGATATATATAAAGGCCACGACCCCGGCTATTTGATATGCCCTGGGTCGAAGGCAGAGGAAAAAGGCATGTTACAGGCTCGAAAAAGAGTGCGGTCTACGAAAAGTTATTTTGGACCTCCTGTCGCACGTCTGCGCCGCCTGACCTCAGAGAGGGGAATCCTTGAAGGAAGTAGCCCCGTAGGTGAGTGTATGGATCTGAACTCCGATAGAGTTGGTTTTAGATGTTTATCCTTTGCGCCACCTATTTTTAAGAGGTAATGAAGAAAGAAAAAGGAAAGTAGATAAAAATGTTACCGAAGTGCTTGCAGACTTGTCCGTATTATGCTTCCGCCAATGCCCATGGTATCTTAAGTGCGTAGTTATGTATGCGCGGTATAGTTTTAACGGGTATATTAGATGGGCAACACAAACCGAAGTGCTATTTCTTCTCCGGATTTGATCGATCTTCGGGGGGGGGGGATTGCTTCTAGCCCCCGGCATTTGGCTGGTGAACCGCTCCATCATCCCTATTGCCTGGCGGCCCCCTTCCCTTGTGTTCGGCGTTGAGCTTGCCGGCCTGCTTGAGGACCCAACAGTTTCTGTTGGTATGATTAGCTGATTTATTGGGGTGGCCGTGAATCTGGTAGGGTCGGTCCAGTATCCTGTCTAGGTTGGATGGTCCGTCTCTGTTTGCCTTGAATGGCTTTTTCTGTTGACCGGGCTTGGGATTGCTGAATCCGGCGTTGACCGTTGTGTTGCGTGATCTTTCATTATCATTGTGACTGTTGTGTTTGTTATGTCGTGGCTTGCCGTTGCCGTCTCGGACTTCGGAAGTTCCCGAGTCGCTGGCGCTATTGCTTCTACGAGTGAGCCCACTCTCTTCCCCCGTGCAAAAGCGGGTCATTAGAGCGGTAAGGGCTATCATGAATCTAGGTCCTTCTTGACCGAGGTGGCGTGCAGGCCATTCATCCCGGGCGCTGTGTTTGATGGCCGCAAGGGCTTCCGCATCCAGATAGTCAATGATTTGGTTCTTTTTAACTAAGAAACTGGTCTAGAGTTGCCTAGCTATCTCTCCGGGCTACTGGACAATGTGACTTAAGTCATCGGCGTCCGGTGGCCGGACATATGTTCCTTGGAAGGTGTCGCGAAAGGCGTCCTCCAAATCTTCCCAGTTGCCAATAGAATTTTCCGGCAGAATGTTTAACCAGTACCGAGCTGGTCCTTTGAGTTTTAGTGGTAGGTATTTCATGGCATGAAGGTCGTCCCCACAGGCCATTTGGATATGGAGGAGGAAGTCCTCGATCCATACCATGGGATCCGTTGTTCCATTGTATGATTCAATATTCAAAGGTTTGAACCCGTCTGGGAATTAACGCTCCATTACTTCGTGTGTGAAGCAAAGAGGGTGTGCGGCGCCTCTATGTTGGGCCACACTGCGACGTACCTCTGATGGAGTCCGTTTGCAGTTTTCGGCCCAGGAGTGGCTAGGTTTGTCACGTCCGAATAGGTGGCCGTCGTCGCATGTCGAGGTATGTCCTCGCGATCCGTAGGTCGCTCTTGAGTGTCCTGCTCTGCTACCCAGGTCCTGTTGACAATCGTGTGCACAACCCCAAGCTATTTTGTTCTTGCCTTTACGGCAAGGTGGGGCGGTCTGGTGTTCGGCTTGAGTTGCCACTTTACCCGAACCAAGTTGTGGTCGACCTGACGCTCTGTGCGATAATGGCATGGGCTCGAGCGCCCTGTCGTTGCCCTGGGGTAGCAATCTACTCTTCGGGTAGCTTTTGGCTGGGCCACTAAGGCCACATTCTTTGGCGGCTAGGACTTCGGTCCATCTATCATTGAGCAGATCTTGGCAGCTTGAAGTTGCTGATGCTTCTTTTTGAGTCTCCTTGCAGTGGCTATTAGTTGGCGCTTGAAGCGCTCCTGCTCGAGAGGTTCCTTAGGCGGGATGAAATCCTCGGTGCCGAGGCTCACCTCATCCTCAGAGAGCGGAAGGTAATTGTTGTCCTCCGAATCTTCATACGTGTCCTATTTACCAGGGCTAACCTGCCCATCTTCCCGTTCATCTTGGTTATTAGCTGTATCAACGGGGTCTTCGCTGTCTTCGGCATCGTCGTCCATACCATCCATGTTCTCGGAGTCGTAATCAAGTGTATTGGTCAAATCCTGGACCGTGGCTACGAAGTGGGTGGTGGGTGGGAAGCAAAATTCTCCGCCGCCAGCCCCTGGTTCAAGCCGGATATAGTTCGGCTGTGAGTCCATCGCCAAGGACAGGTTCTTTAAGGAATTTAGCACATCGCCCAAGGGCGAGTGCTGGAAGATGTCTGCGGCGCTGAATTCGAAAATCGATAAACAATCAAGCTCGGTGATACGTCTCCAACGTATCTATAATTTTTGATTGCTCCATGCTATATTATCTACTGTTTTGGACATTATTGGGCTTTATTATCCACATTTATATTACTTTTGGGACTAACCTACTAACCGGAGGCCCAACCCAGAATTGCTGTTTTTTTGCCTATTTTATGGTTTCAAAGAAAAGGAATATCAAGCGGAGTCCAAACGGAATGAAACCTTCGGGAACGTGATTTTCTCACCGAACATGATCCAGGAGACTTGGACCCTACGTCAAGCAACCAACAGGGAGGCCACAAGGTAGGTGGGCGCACCTACCCCCCTAGGCGTGCCCTCCACCCTCATGGGCCCCCTGTTGCTCCACCGACGTACTTCTTCCTCCTATATATACCTACGTACCCCCAAACGATCAGATACGAAGCCAAAACCCTAATTCCACCACCGTAACTTTCTGTATCCACGAGATCCCATCTTGGGGCCTGTTCCGGAGCTCCGCTGGAGGGGGCAATGATCACGGAGGGCTTCTACATCAACACCATAGCCTCTCCGATGAAGTGTGAGTAGTTTACCTTAGACCTACGGGTCCATAGTTATTAGCTACATAGATTCTTCTCTCTTTTTGGATCTCAAAACAAAGTTCTCCCCCTCTCTTGTGGAGATCTATTCGATGTAATCTTCTTTTGTGGTGTGTTTGTTGAGACCGATGAATTGTGGGTTTATGATCAAGTTTATCTATGAACAATATTTGAATCTTCTCTGAATTCTTTTATGTATGATTGGTTATCTTTGCAAGTCTCTTCGAATTATCAGTTTGGTTGGGCCTACTAGATTGATCTTTCTTGCAATGGGAGAAGTGCTTAGCTTTGGGTTCAATCTTGCGGTGTCCTTTCCCAGTGACAGTAGGGGCAGCAAGGCACATATTGTATTGTTGCCATCGAGGATAACAAGATGGTTTTTTTATCATATTTCATGAATTTATCCCTCTACATCATGTCATCTTACTTAAGGTGTTACTCTGTTCTTATGAACTTAATACTCTAGATGCATGCTGGATAGCGGTCGATGTGTGGAGTAATAGTAGTAGATGCAGGCAGGAGTCAGTCTACTTGTCTTGGACGTGATGCCTATATACATGATCATACCTAGATATTCTCATAACTACTTCTATCAATTTCTCAACAGTAATTCGTTCACCCACCGTAAAATACTTATGCTCTTGAGAGAAGCCACTAGTGAAACCTATGGCCCCCGGGTCTATCTTCTATCATATTAATCTTCCACTACTTAGTTATTTCCATTGCTTTTATTTTACTTTGCATCTTTATCATTAAAATACCAAAAATATTATCTTATCATATCTATCAGATCTCACTCTCGTAAGTGACCGTGTAGGGATTGACAACCCCTTATCGCATTGGTTGTGAGGATTTATTTGTTTTGTGTAGGTGCGAGGGACTCGCGCGTAGCCTCCTACTGGATTGCTACCTTGGTTCTCAAAAACTGAGGGAAATACTTACGCTACTTTGCTGCACCACCCTTTCCTCTTCAAGGGAAAACCAACGCAAGTGCTCAAGAGGTAGCAAGATGGATTTCTGGCGCCGTTGCTGGGGAGGTCTACGCAAAAGTCAACATACCAAGTACCCATCACAAACCCTTATCTCCCACATTAAATTATTTGCCATTTGCCTCTCGTTTTCCTCTCCCCCACTTCACCCTTGCCATTTTATTCGCCCTCTCTCTCTATCCTCCCTCTCTTTCTCTATTTGCCCTTTTTGCTCGTTTCTTGTTTGCTTGTGTGTTGGATTGCTTGCTTGTCAAGATGGCTCAAGATAATACTAAATTGTGTGATTTTACCAATACCAACAACAATGATTTTATTAGCACTCCGATTGCTCCTCTTACCGATGCTGAATCTTGTGAAATTAATGCTGCCTTGCTGAATCTTGTCATGAAAGATCCGTTTTCTGGCCTTCCTAGTGAAGATGCCGCTACCCATCTAAATAGCTTCGTTGATTTGTGTGATATGCAAAAGAAGAAAGATGTGGACAATGATATTGTTAAATTGAAGCTATTTCCTTTTTCTCTTAGGGATCATGCTAAAGCTTGATTTCGTCTTTGCCTAAAAATAGTATTGATTCGTGGAATAAGTGCAAAGATGCTTTTATCTCTAAGTATTTTCCTCCCGCTAAGATCATCTCTCTTAGAAACGATATTAGGAATTTTAAGCAACTTGATCATGAACATGTTGCACAAGCTTGGGAGAGGATGAAATTAATGATACGTAATTGCCCAACACATGGTTTGAATTTGTGGGTGATTATACAAAATTTTTATGCCGGATTGAATTTTGCTTCTAGAAATCTTTTAGATTCGGCCGCGGGAGGCACTTTTATGGAAATCACTTTAGGAGAAGCTACTAAACTCCTAGATAATATTATGGTTAATTATTCTCAATGGCACACTGAAAGATCTACTAATAAGAAAGTGCATGCGATAGAACAAAATTAATGTTTTGAGTGGAAAGATGGATGAACTTATGAAATTATTTGCTAATAAAAGTATTTCTTCTGATCCTAATGAGATGCCTTTGTCTACTTTGATTGAGAATAATAATGAATCTTTGGATGTGAATTTTGTTGGTATGAATAATTTTGGTAACAACGCGTATAGAGGAAATTTTAATCCTAGGCCTTATCCTAGTAATTCCACTAATAATTATGGTAATTCCTACAAAAATTCTTATGGAAATTATAATAAGATTCCCTCTAATTTTGAATCTAATAGTAAAGAATTTATTACTTCGCAAAAGAATTTCAATGCTTTGATTGAAGTAAAATTGCTTAAGATTGATGAGTTGGCTAGGAACATTGATAGAATTTCTCTTGATGTTGATTCTTTGAAACTTAGATCTATTCCACCTAAGCATGATATCAATGAGTCTCTCAAATCCATGAGAATTTCCATTGATGAGTGCAAAGAAAGAACCGCTAGGATACGTGCTAAGAAAGATTCCTTTATAAGAGCGTGTTCTTCTAGTTACCATGATAATAAAGATGAAGATCTAAAAGTTATTGATGTGTCCCCTATTAAATCTTTGTTTTGCAATATGAATCTTGATAATGATGGGACTGAATATGATCCACCTTTACCTAGAAGGCGTTCCAAGAATTTGGAGTTTTTATATCTTGATGCTAAAATTGATAAAAGTGGGATTGAAGAGATCAAAACTTTAAATATTGATGAACCCACTATTTTGGATTTCAAGGAATTTAATTATGATAATTTATCTTTGATAGATTGTATTTCCTTATTGCAATCCGTGCTAAATTCTCCTCATGCTTATAGCCAACATAAATCTTTTACTAAACATATCGTTGATGCTTTGATGCAATCTTATGAAGAAAAACTTGAGTTGGAAGTTTCTATCCCTAGAAAACTTTATGATGAGTGGGAACCTACTATTAAAATTAAAATTAAAGATCATGAATGCTATGCTTTGTGTGGTTTGGGTGCTAGTGTTTCCATGATTCCAAAGACTTTGTGTGATTTGTTAGGTTTCCGTGATTTTGATGATTGCTCTCTAAACTTGCACCTTGCGGATTCCACTATTAAGAAACCTATGGGAAGAATTAATGATGTTCTTATTGTTGCAAATAGGAATTATGTGCCTGTAGATTTTATCGTTCTTGATATAGATTGCAATCCTTCATGTCCTATTATTCTTGGTAGGCCTTTCCTTAGAACGATTGGTGTGATTATTGATATGAAGGAAGGAAATATTAGATTCCAAGTTCAGTTAAGGAAAGGCATGTAACACTTCCCTATAAAGAAAATTAAATTACCTTATGAATCTATTATGAGAGCCACTTATGGATTGCCTACCAAAGATGGCAATACCTAGATCTATCCTTGCTTTTTATGCCTAGCTAGGGGCGTTAAACGATAGCGCTTGTTGGGAGGCAACCCAATTTTATTTTTATTCCTTGATTTTTGCTCCTGTTTAGTAATAAATAATTTATCTAGCCTCTGTTTTGGTTGTGTTTTTTGTGTTTAATTAGTGTTTGTGCCAAGTAGAACCGTTGGGAAGACTTGGGGAAAGTCTTGTTAATCTTGCTGTAAAAAACAGAAACTTTAGCGCTCACGAGAACTGCTGCCATTTTTACTTGGAAAGTGATATTTAGTTAATTATTTTTGAATATGATTAATAGATAAATTACTCACGTCCAGCAATTTAATTTAGAATTTTTGGGGTTCCATATCTTGCGCTAGCTACAGATTACTAGAGACTGTTCTATTTTTGATAGATTCTGTTTTTCGTGTGTTGTTTGCTTATTTTGATGAATCTATGGCTAGTAAAATAGTTTATAAACCATAGAGAAGATGGAATACAGTAGGTTTAATGCCAATATAAATAAATAATGAGTTAATTACAGTACCTTGAAGTGGTTTTTTGTTTTCTTTCGCTAACGGAGCTCACGAGATTTTCTTCTTTAAGTTTTGTGTTGTGAAGTTTTCAAGTTTTGGGTAAAGATTTGATGGATTATGGAACAAGGAGTGGCAAGAGACTAAGGTTGGGGATGCCCATGACACCCCAAGATAATCTAAGGACACCTAAAAGCCAAAGGTTGGGGATGCCCCGGAAGGCATCCCCTCTTTCGTCTACTTCTATCGGTAACTTTACTTGGAGCTATATATTTATTCACCACATGATATGTGTTTTGCTTGGACCGTCTTGTATGGTTTGAGTATTTATTTGTTAGTTTAACACAATCATCCTTACTGTACACACCTTTTGAGATAGACACACATGATCAGGAAATTATTAGAATACTCTATGTGCTTCACTTATATATTTTGAGTTATATAGTTTTGCTCTAG
The DNA here is from genome assembly GCF_018294505.1 of Triticum aestivum. NCBI lineage: Eukaryota > Viridiplantae > Streptophyta > Magnoliopsida > Poales > Poaceae > Triticum > Triticum aestivum. The sequence goes on from NC_057800.1 coordinate 585,606,680, forward strand.
TGCTTCACTTATATCTTTTAGAGCGCGGTGGTGGATATGTTTTATAGAAACTATTGATATCTCATGCTTCACTTAGATAATATTTTAGAGTCTTAAATAGCATGGTAATTTGCTTAAATAATCCTTATATGCTAGGTATACAAGATTCATAATAAAATTCTCTTATGACTGTGTTGAATACTATGAGAAGTTTCAAACTTGATAATTGTTTTGAGATATGGAGATGGTGATATTAGAGTCATGCTAGTTGAGTAGTTGTGAATTTGATAAATACTTGCGTTAAAGTTTGTGATTCCTGTAGCATGCACATATGGTGAACCGTTATGTGAAGAAGTTGGAGCATGATTTATTTATTGATTGTTTTCCTTATGAGTGGCGGTCGGGGACGAGCGATGGTGTTCTCCTACCAATCTATCCCCCTAGGAGCATGCACGTAATACTTTCTTTGATAACATGTAGTTTTTGCAATAAGTATATGAGTTCTTTATGACTAATGTTGAGTCCATGGATTATACGCACTCTCACCCTTCCACCGTTGCTAGCCTCTCTAATACCGCCCACCTTTCGCCGGTATCATACACCCACCATATACCTTCCTCAAAACAGCCACGATACCTACCTATCATGGCATTTCCATAGCCATTCCGAGATATATTTCCATGCAACTTTCCACCGTTCCGTTTACTATAACACGTTCCATCATTGTCATATTGCTTCACATGGTCATGTAGTTGACATCGTTCATAATTCTTTCATACATGTCACTCATGAGTCATTGCATATCCCGGTACACCATCAGAGGCATTCATATAGAGTCATATCTTGTTCTAAGTATCGAGTTGTAATTCTTGAGTTGTAAGAAAATAAAAGTGTGATGATCATCATTATTAGAGCATTGTCCCAAGTGAGGAAAGGATGATGGAGACTATGATTCCCCCACAAGTCGGGATGAGACTCCGGACGAAAAAAGAGGCCATAAAAAAGAAGAGAAAAGGCCCAAATAAAAAAAGAGAAAAAGAGAGAAGGGACAATGCTATTATCCTTTTACCACACTTGTGCTTCATAGTAGCACCATGATCTTCATAGTAGAGAATCTCCTTTGTTATCACTTTCATATACTAGTGGGAAATTTTCATTATAGAACTTGGCTTGTATATTCCAATGATGGGCTTCCTCAAAATGCCCTAGGTCTTCGTGAGCAAGCAAGTTGGATGCACACCCACTTAGTTTCTTTTTGAGCTTTCATATACTTATAGCTCTAGTGCATCCGTTGCATGGCAATCCCTACTCCCTCACATTGATATCTATTGATGGGCATCTCCATAGCCCATTGATACACCTAGTTGATGTGAGACTATCTCCTCCTTTTTGTCTCCTCGACAACTACCATTCTATTCCACCTAAAGTGCTATGTCCATGGCTCACGCTCATGTATTGCATGAAGATTGAAAAAGTTTTGAGAATGTCAAAAGTACGAAACAATTGCTTGGCTTGTCATCGGGGTTGTGCATGATTTAAATACTTTGTGTGGTGAAGATAGATCATAGCCAGACTATATGATTTTGTAGGGATAACCTTCTTTGGCCATGTTATTTTGAAGAGACATAATTGCTTAGTTAGTATGCTTAAAGTATTATTATTTCTATGTCAATATTGAACTTTTGTCTTGAATCTTTCGGATCTGAATATTCATGCCACAATTAAGAAGAATTACATTGAAAATATGCCAAGTATCATTCCACATCAAAAATTCTGTTTTTATCATTTACCTACTCGAGGACGAGCAGGAATTAAGCTTGGGGATTCTTGATACGTCTCCAATGTATCTATAATTTTTGATTGCTCCATGCTATATTTATCTACTGTTTTGGACATTATTGGGCTTTATTATCCAATTTTATATTATTTTTTGGACTAACCTATTAACCGGAGGCCCAGCCCAGAATTGCTGTTTTTTTTGCCTATTTTAGGGTTTCGAAGAAAAGGAATATCAAACGGAGTCCAAATGGAATGAAACCTTCGGGAACGTGATTTTCTCACCGAACATGATCCAGGAGACTTGGACCCTACGTCAAGCAACCAACAGGGAGGCCACGAGGTAAGGGGTGCGCCTACCCCCCTAGGCGCACCCTCCACCCTCGTGGGCCCCCTGTTGCTCCATCGGCGTACTTCTTCCTCCTATATATACCTACGTACCCCCAAACTACCAGATACATAGCCAAAACCCTAATTCCACCGCCGTAACTTTCTGTATCCATGAGATCCCATCTTGGGGCCTATTCCAGAGCTCCGCCGGAGGGGGCATCGATCACTGAGGGCTTCCACATCAACACCATAGCCCTTCCGATGAAGTGTGAGTAGTTTACCTCAGACCTACGGGTCCATAGTTATTAGCTAGATGGCTTCTTATCTCTTTTTGGATCTCAATACAAAGTTCTCCCCCTCTCTTGTGGAGATCTATTCGATGTAATATTCTTTGGCGATGTGTTTGTTGAGACCGATGAATTGTGGGTTTATGATCAAGTTTATCTATGAACAATATTTGAATCTTCTCTGAATTCTTTTATGTATGATTGGTTATCTTTGCAAGTATCTTCGAATTATCAGTTTGGTTTGGCCTACTAGATTGATCTTTCTTGCAATGGGAGAAGTGTTTAGCTTTGGGTTCAATCTTGCAGTGTCCTTTCCCAGTGACAGTAGGGGCATCAAGGCACATATTGTATTGTTGCCATAGAGGATAACAAGATGGGGTTTTCATCATATTGCATGAGTTTATCCCTCTACATCATGTCATCTTACTTAAAGCGTTACTCTGTTCTCTTTAACTTAATACTCTAGATGCATGTTGGATAGCGGTCAACGTGTGGAGTAATAGTAGTAGATGCAGGCAGGAGTCGGTCTACTTGTCTTGGACGTGATGCCTATATACATGATCATACCTAGATATTCTCATAACTATGCTCAATTCTGTCAATTTCTCAACAGTAATTTGTTCACCCACCATAAAATACTTATGCTCTTGAGAGAAGCCACTAGTGAAACCTATGGCCCCCGGGTCTATCTTTATCATATTAATCTTCCAATACTTAGTTATTTTCATTGCTTTTATTTTACTTTGCATCTTTATCATAAAAATACCAAAAATATTATCTTATCATATCTATCAGATCTCACTCTCGTAAGTGATCGTGTAGGGATTGACAACCCCTTATCGCGATGTATTTGTTTTGTGTAGATGCGAGGGACTCGCGCGTAGCCTCCTACTGGATTGATACCTTGGTTCTCAAAAACTGAGGGAAATACTTACGCTACTTTACTGCACCACCCTTTCCTCTTCAAGGGAAAAACCAACGCAAGTGCTCAAGAGGTAGCAAGAAGGATTTCTGGCGCCGTTGCCGGGGAGGTCTATGCAAAAGTCAAACATACCAAGTACCCATCACAAACCCTTATCTCCCGCATTACATTATTTGCCATTTGCCTCTCGTTTTTATCTCCCCCACTTCACCCTTGCCATTTTATTCGCCTCTCTCTCTATCCTCCCTCTCTTTCTCTATTTGCCTCTTTTTGCCCATTTCTTGTTTGCTTGTGTGTTGGATTGCTTGATTGTCATGATGGCTCAAGATAACACTAAATTGTGTGATTTTACCAATACCAACAACAATGATTTTATTAGCACTCCTATTGCTCCTCTTACCGATGCTGAATCTTGTGAAATTAATGCTGCCTTGCTGAATCTTGTCATTAAAGATCCGTTTTCCGGCCTTCCTAGTGAAGATGCCGCTACTCATCTAAATAGCTTCATTGATTTGTGTGATATGCAAAAGAAGAAAGATGTGTATAATGATATTGTTAAATTGACAGTAGGGGCAGCAAGGCACGTATTATATTGTTGCCATCGAGGATAACAAGATGGTTTTTTTTATCATTTTGCATGAATTTATCCCTCTACATCATGTCATCTTGCTTAAGGCGTTACTCTGTTCTTATGAACTTAATACTCTAGATGCATGCTGGATAGCGGTCGATGTGTGGAGTAATAGTAGTAGATGCAGGCATGAGTTGGTCTACTTGTCTTGGACATGATGCCTATATACATGATCATACCTAGATATTCTCATAACTATGCTCAATTCTGTCAATTGCTCAACAATAATTCATTCACCCACCGTAAAATACTTATGCTCTTGAGAGAAGCCACTAGTGAAACCGATGGCCCCCGGGTCTATCTTCTATCATATTAATCTTCCACTACTTAGTTATTTCCATTGCTTTTATTTTACTTTGCATGTTTATCATAAAAATACCAAAAATATTATCTTATCATATCTATCAGATCTCACTCTCGTAAGTGACCGTGTAGGGATTGACAACCCCTTATCGCGTTGGTTGCAAGGGTTTATTTGTTTTGTGTAGGTGCGAGGGACTCGCGCGTAGCCTCCTTCTGGATTGATACCTTGGTTATCAAAAACTGAGGGAAATACTTACGCTACTTTGCTGCACCACCCTTTCCTCTTCAAGGGAAAACCAATGCAAGTGCTCAAGAGGTAGCACTCGACGTCCGCAGGCTCACGTGGTTCGGAACTTGCATTCGGAGACGAGTCCGGAGTTCCGGTGACAAAGACGTCGTGAGGGGTTAAGTCTATGTACGGCTCCAACGCCGTGGAATCTGTGGCCTCCGTAGTGGGGTCAATCCTCCCATCCTTGGGTGACGCGGCTTGCTCCGGATCTAGGGCCAGAGCGGTTACACGAACAATCTCCTGGATGCGGCCAGATGACAGATTTAGGTCATGATCATCTGGGTAACCGGGAGCGGCTACCGCGGTCTCGAATCCGGCGAAGATCAAGTCTACACGGATATTCGCAACATAGTTCAAGCTCTCGAATCTGACCTGATGGCCAGGGGCATAGTTTTCGATCTACTCCATATGGCAAACGGGTTGGCCCGTAGTGCAAATCTGCCGAACACGAAGATCTGTCCGGGGAGGAAAGTTTCTCCTTGGATAGCGTCATTATTGATGATCGAGGGGGCCATCAAACCTTTTAGCGACAACACAGAGGAACTCTCAATGAAAGCACCAATATCGGTGTCAAAACCGGTGGATCTCGGGTAGGGGGTCCTGAAATGTGCGTCTAAGGTCGATGGTAACAGGAGACAAGGGACACGATGTTTACCCAGGTTCAGGCCCTCTCTATGGAGGTAATACCCTACGTCCTGCTTGATTGATATTGATGAATATGAGTATTACAAGAGTTGATCTACCTCGAGATCATAATGGCTAAACCCTAGAGGTCTAGCTTGTATGGCTATGATAATGAATCTCCTATCCGCACTAACTCCTCCGGTTTATGTAGACACCGGGAGGATATTGGGTTACACAAGGTCGGTTACAATGAAAGGAATCTACATATCTGGCCGTCAAGCTTGCCTTCCATGCCAATGAGAGTCCCATCCGGACACGGGTGCAGTCTTCGGTCGTCGTATCTTTACAGCCCATCAGTCCGGCCCATGGCTAACAGGCCGGACGCCCGAGGACCCCTTAGTCCAAGACTCCCTCAGTGCCCGTTGTTGTTGCTAATGTTACTATTTTGACTGACTTTGTTATACTTGAGATGCCCGAGGACGACAACGTGTCGATTATCCTTGGTAGACCATTCTTGAATACCGCAGGGGCTATTATTGATTGCAATAAAAGCAAGGTCACCTTTCATATCAATGGTAATGAGCATACGGTGCAATTTCTGAAGAAACAATTCCAAGTGAATGGTATTAATGTTATTGAAAAATCTCCGACAATCACTATTGGAAGTTTTCAAATACCTCTACCTACTGTCAAAAAGAAATATGAAATACTTATTGTTGGGCACATTCATATCCCCATTGTGGTAACTTAGTGATTTAAGAAAGTTCTTTGGTTTCATGCTAATCGGAAGTGGTTGTTAATAAGCCTTGATCAACCTTATTAATGGATCATTTTTGAACAATATGAAGTTGATGAATTTAGTAAGCACTACTTTATGTCCCTACTTTTTATTCTCTATTTTTATTAGTTAAATAAAATAAAATGCCATGTTTGGTCTGTTTTCTAATTTTCCCGTGCAATAAAAAATGACCCAAAAATAAAAGTTCTCAGAATGCCCTCAAAATTTAATACGCTTTTTTTCTGAATATTTAAGAATTTTTGGTGCAAATAACATCAGAGGGAGGTGCACGAGGTGGGCACAACCCACCTGGGTGCGCCAGGACCCCCACGCGCGCCCTGTTGGGTTGTGGTCCCCATGTGGCCCCCCTCACTTATCTCTTCATACCACATCATCACCTACCTCTAGGAAAAATCTCCATTCCTCTCTCTCCCGTGTTCTTGCTCTCAAACCCGCGGATTTCGATCTCTTTGTTTGAAGCTTCATTTCCGAAACTGTTTCAGGGGATTGTTGCTTGGTATGTGACTCCACCGTTTGACCAATTAGTTTTTGTTTTAGTGGTTTATATTTTTAATAATGAGCTACTCTTGGTGCTGCTATAGATGAGCTTGCATGTTGAATTCTTAGTGTTCTAAGTAGTTTGAATGCTTGCTTTGGCCTCTATGTATCCCTATGAGTAGTTGGTATCGTTTTTGTGAAGTTTTGTTGAGAAAATTTTGTGGGCTAATAAATTTCAGAATTTCTTTCATAGGAAAACCATGAATATCTTTAGGAAGTTTGGCTCCAAGAAGAACTCCAAGGGTGTTATTGGGGAGTCATTTTTTAGTGATCTCCATCCTCGGAGGTTGGCTGAGGTACGGCCGTGTGAATGGCCGCACACCCTGTTCCTGGAAGAGGCTGGAATCCTTCAGGAGTTCATGCAATATGTTGCTAATGTCGGCCTCACCGACTTCATCGCAAATGAGTGTGAACAACACCAAATCCTCACAAACATCTTTGTTCAGGGCTTTACTTTCTTGCCTAGGAATAATCCTCCTGAAGTGAGCTTTGGTTTATATGTTGAAAACCATCAGATACCACTTACTGAATTTTGTAACATATGCATGATCCCTTCTGATGGGAGCTTGGCCGAGCCTAGGCCAGCTAGTTTGAGGCCTTTTATCACACTTTGACAGTGGGAGATGAGAGAGGGGTGTCAGCTATCACTGCCACTGGCTTGCATTTTCCTGCGGTTCATTACTTTGCTCTCTTCATTGCAAAATGCTTGCTTTCTAGGGAGAAGGTGGGTGCGCTCAGCTCACCAGACATTGCTGTTTTGCATTGTGTATTAGAGGGCGATAATAATTATAGCTTGGGAGCTATTGTGGCTCGTCGCCTCCGCCTCAATAAATCCAAGGGTAAAATTCATGGTGGGATTTATGCTACTCGTTTGACGGCTCACTTTATTGTTTAGATATGCCATCATGATTACCCTCTGACCAAAGTTTACCTAGACCGCGCAGCCATGGATCACCACCATTTCACTCATAAAGAGTCTCCTAACATTCCTATTCCTAGTAACCTGGTTTTAGCATTGAAACTCGTGATATTATTCTGTTGCCTGCTCCTGCTTTGTTTGATTCTATTGCCAGGGGCGGATATAGGATCATGCATGCGGACATCATCGCCTATCGGAATGCTCAGGCTGCTGCAGAGGTGGAGGAGGAGCCTCCGCAGTGGGATCAGTGGATGCCTGCTCCTCGGTATCCCTACTACCATCCAGACTTCTGATCGATTACCAAGTTAGGCCAAAAGCCTAAGCTTGGGGGAATATGTGTTTCTCACCGACATTACATTCATGTCCACTTATTCATCTTGTCGGTGTTCACACTTTTTCATTGTATCATCCATGTTTAAATTTTATTTTTCTTGCTTTCTTCTTGTGTGTTTGAAAAACTTTAGAAAAACCAAAAAATTAGTTGTAGCTAGTTTACTTTCCATGCATGCTTAGCTATAGTATTAAAAAGAAAACCCAAAAATTTTTCCTTGTTCTTCTTTTGCTTGTTGGGAGCTTTCCCGTGTAAATCATTTTCTCATTTTCGCTTTTTTTGATTATTTGCTTGTTCAAGAAAACCAAAAAGTCCAAAAATATTTCATTGTGTTTCTCTAAATTTCTTTTATTTGAGTTGTACCAAGGAGAAGACCACGATGAAAATGTTGAGTGGCTCTCATCTGAATAATTGTTAAACTAATAAAGAGCCCATTTTATCTTGTCTTCTCCTGTTGAATAAAATGTTTTGCAGATTCCAGCTTAGTCCATGGCACTCTTTCACTATTATTATTTTCACATCGTTCGGTCATGCAAGTGAAAGGCAATAATGACGATATTCGACGAACTGGCCGTGGCAGAGAGAAACTGGTATGAACTCGACTTGTTATGTTTGTGCCCATATTGTGCCTCCTCGTTCCCTGATATGTCTCCAACGTATCTACTTTTCCTAACGCTTTTCCTCTTGTTTTGGACTCTAATTTGCATGATCTGAATGAAGCTAACCCCGGACTGACGTTGTTTTCAGCAGAACTACCATGGTGTTGTTTTTGTGCAGAAATGAAAGTTCTCGGAATGGAATGAAACTTTGCGAGGATTTTTTATATCAATAATAAGAATTCCTACAGCCAAGACCCACCAGAGGGGGGCACCTAGGTGAGCACAACCCACCAGGGCGCCCCCTCTCCTAGCGCGCCTAGGTGGGTTGCGCCCACCCGGTGGCCCCGCAGACCTTGAAACCGACGCTATAAAATCCTATTTTTCCAGAAAAATCAGGGAGAAAGAATTATCATGATCCACGAGACGGAGCCGCCGCCACCTCTTGTTCTTCATTGGGAGGCCAGATATGGAGTCTGTTTGGGGCTCCGGAGAGGGGGTTCTTCGTTCTTCATCAGCACCAACCCTTCTCCATCGCCAATTCCATGATGCTCCCCACCGAGAGTGAGTAATTCCTTCGTAAGCCGCTGGTCGGTGAGGAGTTGGATGAGATTCATCATGTAATCGAGTTAGTTTTGTTAGGGCTTGATCCCTAGTATCCATTATGTTCTAAGATTGATGTTGCTATGACTTTGCCATGCTTAATGCTTGTCACTTTGGGCCCGGGTGCCATGATTTCAGATCTGAACCATTTATGTCCCGTTGCGCCGCGAATGCAGCAGAGATGTCTCCCTTGCCGGGCGTGGGAAAATGCCTCACGGGCAGCGCGAGGACTCTTACAAGCGCATGCGGGCCCTCGTCCATAGGCAGATGGATCAGATCTCCAGGTGGGCAAGGTTGCAGGATGACCTGGAAGTCTGGTTTGAACAGTCTACCAACGTCATCCCGCAACTAAATGAGAGCAATGCGAAGCTCCGGGCCGAGCGTGACCTGCTGAGGGCGAAGATCGTCGGAAGTGTGGAGCAGTAGGAGCAGACTGAGGGAGTCCTGTACTAAGGGGTCCTCGGGCGTCCGGCCTGTTAGCCATGGGCTGGACTGATGGGCTTTGAAGATACGAAGACCGAAGACTGCACCCGTGTCCGGATGGGACTCTCCTTGGCATGGAAGGTAAGCTTGTTGACTGGATATGTAGATTCCCTTCTTTGTAACCGACCTTGTGTAACCCTAGTTCCTCCCGGGTCTATATAAACCGAAGGACTTAGTCCGGATCGGAGACTCATGATTATAGCCATACAAGCTAGACCTCTAAGGTTTAGACATTACAATATCGAGGTAGATCAACTCTTGTAATACTCATATTCATCAATATTAATCAAGCAGGACATAGGGTATTACCTCCATAGAGAGGGCCCGAACCTGGGTAAACATCATGTCCCTTGTCTCCTGTTACCATCGACCTTAGACGCACAGTTCGGGACCCCCTACCCGAGATCCACCGGTTTTGACACCGACATTGGTGCTTTCATTGAGAGTTCCACTGTGCTGTCGCCAAAAGGTTTGATGGCCCCTTCAATCGTCCATAATGACGTTGTCCAAGGAGAAACTTTCCTCCCCGAACAGATCTTCGTGTTCGGCGGCTTCGCACTGCGGGCCAATTTGCTTGGCCATCTATTTGTGGACACCCGTGGAGACTTGATCTTCGTCGGATTCGAGACCACGGTAGCCGCTCCCGGTCGCCCCAATGATCATGACCTAAGTCTTTCATCAGGCTGTATCCAGGAGATTGCTCCTGTAACCGCTCTGGCCCTAGATCCGGAGCCATCTGCGCCACCCAAGGACGGGAGGATCAACCCCACCACGGAGGCCACGGATTCCACTGCGTTGGAGCCGCACATAGACTTAACCCCTCACGACGTCCTTGTCACCGGAACTCGGGACTCATCTCCGAACTAAGTTCTGAACCATGTGAGCCCGCGGGCACCGAGCTTGATCATTTATCGATCTTCGAATTCAGCGCCGCAGACATCTTCCAGCACTCGCCCTTGCGCGATGTGCTAAATTCCTTCAAGAACTTGTCCTTGGCGAAGGACTCACAGCCGAACTATATCTGGCTTGAACCAGGGGCTGGCGGCGGAGAATTTTGCTTCCCACCCACCACCCACTTCATAGCCACGGTCGAGGATTCGACCGATACACTTAATCACGACTCCGAGAACCTCGACGGTATGGACGACAATGCCGAAGACAGCGAAGACCCCGTTGATACAGCTAATGACCAAGCTGAACGGGAAGATGAGCAGGTTAGCCCTAGTAAATAGGCCAAGTATGAAGATTCGGAGGACAACAATTACCTTCCGCTCTCTAAGGATGAGGTGAGCCTCGGCACCGAGGATTTCATCGTGCCTGAGGAACGTCTCGAGCAGGAGCGCTTCAAGCGCCAACTAATAGCCACTGCAAGGAGCCTGAAAAAGAAGCATAGCAACTTCAAGCTGACCAAGATCTGCTCAATGATAGATGGACCGAAGTCCTAGCCGCCGAAGAATGCGGCCTTAGTGGCCCAGCCAAAAGCTACCCGAAGAGTAGATTGCTACCCCAGGGCGACGACAGGGCGCTCAAGCCCGTGCCATTATCGCACAGAGCGTCAGGTCAACCACAACTTGGTCTGGGTAAAGCAGCAACTCAAGCCGAACACCAGACCGCCCCACCTTGTCGTAAAGGCAAGAATAAAACAGCTCGGGGTTGTGCACACGACCGTCAACAGGACCTGGGTAGCAGAGCAGGACACCCAAGAGCGACCTATGGATCGCGAGGATATACCTCAACACGCCACGACGGCCACCTATTCAGACGTGACAAACCTCGCCACGCCCAGGCCGAAAACCACAAATGGGCTCCATCGGAGGTACATCGCAGTGTGGCCCAACATAGAGGCGTCGTACACCCTCTTTGCTTCACAGACAAAGTAATGGAGCATCAATTCCCAGACGGGTTCAAACCTATGAATATTGAATCATACGATGGAACAACGGATCCCACGATATGGATCGAGGACTTCGTCCTCCATATCCACATGGCCCGTGGTGACGACCTTCATGCCATCAAATACCTACCACTAAAACTCAAAGGACCAGCTTGGTACTGGTTAAACAATCTGTCGGAAAATTCTATTGGCAAATGGGAAGATTTGGAGGACGCCTTTCGCGACACCTTCCAAGGAACATATATCTGGCCACCGGATGCCGATGACTTAAGTCACATTGTCCAGCAGCCCGGAGAGTCAGTCGGGTAGCTCTGGACCAGGTTCTTAGTTAAAAAGAACCAAATCGTTGACTGTCCGGACGCGGAATCCCTTGCGGCCTTAAAACACAGCGTCTGGGATGAGTGGCTTGCACGCCACCTCGGTCAAGAAGGACCTAGATCCATGACAGCCCTTACCGCTTTAATAACCTGCCTTTGCATGGGAGAAGACATCTGACTCGCTCGTAGAAGCAATAGCACCAGCGACTCGGGCACTTCCGAAATCCGAGACGGCAATGGCAAGCCACGCAAAGCAAACACAACAATCGCAATGATAATGAAAGATCACACGACACAGCGGTGAACGCTGGATTCAGCAATCCCAAGCCCGGTCAACGGAAAAAGCCATTCAAGGCGAACAGAGACGGACCATCCAACCTAGACAGGATACTGGACTGACCCAGCCAGATTCACAGCCACCCCAATAAACCAGCTAATCATACCAACATAAACTGTTGGGTCCTCAAGCAGGCCGACAAGCTCAAACGCCGAATACAAGGGAAGGGGCTGCCAGGCAATAGGGACAATGGAGCGGTTCACCAGCCAAGTGCCGGGGGCCAGAAGCAATTTCCCCCCGAAGATCGATCAAATCCAGAGCAGAAATAGCAGTTCGGCTTCTGTTACCCATCTCATATACCCGTTAAAACTATACCGCGCATACATAACTATGCACTTAAGATACCATGGGCATTGGCGGAAGCATAATACGGACTGCAAGCACTCCGGTAACATTTTTATCTACTTTCCTTTTTCTTTCTTCATTACCTCTTAAAAACAGGTGGCGCAAAGGAGAAACATCTAAAACTGACTCTATCGGAGTTCGGATCCGTACACTCACCTACGGGGCTACTTCCTTCAAGGATTCCCCTCTCCGAGGATAGGCGGCGCAGACATGCGACAGAAGGTCCAAAATAACTTTTTGTAGACCGCACTCTTTTTCGAGCCTGTAACATGCCTTTTTCCTCTGCCTTCGACCCATGGCATATCAAATAGCCGGGGTCGTGGCCTTTATATGTATCAAGTAATCTTTGGCATATCGCTCAGGTCCCAGTTCGCATTACCAGTATTAATTATCCATGTCTTTCCGCAAATGAATACGCCTCCTATGGTTGTTTCACAGATATACCCCAGCTTAAACTTGCCAGGGGCTCGATACGAGAACAATTGAGTTTCCAACAAAGTCCGAACAACTTTTTCAACACACTTCAGCATTGTGAGTTTGGCCTTATATGAATTAGCTCTGAATCATGTCTTGGGTCAATAGTTGGGTTGCCCGGCTCCTGCAATTGCTATCCTACATTCCGCTCTATTGGCTAGGGAAGTAAAGGGAGAACTACTGTGATTGTGCTTCCGGTTTACCTGGCTCAGCACCTCAGTAGAGAAAGCCAAAAACTGACTGTCATGATGCGGCGAGAGCTGGTCAACCACTCAATGACTTATCGGAATCTCTAGTGATTCCTCCGTGTCACACGAAGGACCTCTTTTCGGTCAAATATGTACATGCATCGTATGAATAAGCCACTTACATACCAGGGGCTATGTCGTAGACCCACCATAAAACTCCAATGGCTAAGTGAAAGTGTTAACGCCTGATAGTCTGGTTCAAGAGTTGATCAAATGCTTTTCTGAACACCCTCGTACTTCCTACGAGGGGGCTGAAGCCGACGACTGGAAAACTTTCAGATTATATTAAAATGGACACACAGGTGGAACACAAACTTTCGAGCAGTATATAAAAAATAGATTAACTATAAAATTGTCTCGTACAATTCTGATACACTTCACTCGAACATTATGTCTTTCGAGCAATGACCCTCTATCAAGCGGGCAGCCACTAGGACATCTTCAAAATAATGCTCCGGTTCATGGTGGTCCTTGCCCTTGCGTTACTCTTCACCGCAACATCGATGGCCTTCATCTTCCCCCAGAATGTCTTGACTCGGGCAAAGGCCATCCGTGCACCCTCGATGCACACCAACCGCTTCACAGCGTCAATACGTGGCACCGCGTCAACAAGCCGTTGCACCAAGCCGAAGTAACTATTCGGAACAGGCTCAGTTGGCCATAACCGGGTTATGATGTTCTTCATGGCAGCGCTGGATATCCTATGAAGCTCGCTCCACTGGGACATCTGCTCATTTAGCAACGCGCTGAATTGTGACCAGAAAAGCTTCTCCGTTGCATACCCCTCTCGCACCTGGTAAAACTGCGCCGCATCGGAAGAACTCTTCGGCAAGTCTAAAAACTCATCCGGAGAACTCCACAATTGGTGAAGCTGAGCATAGTTCGGAACGCAATCTCCCTAGCTTGCCGGATCTCCTCACGGGCGGCTCTGGATTCAGACCGCGCTTCTCTCGCCTCTCGTAAGGCCTTGTCAACTTCAGCCATTTTGTCTTCATTCTCCTTTTGAAGGAGTTCACAGCGGCTAGCAGCACTTTTTAGTTCAAGCACCATCGTGGATATCTTCTCCTTGTCTTGACACCGAGCAGCTCACTCGGCTTTTAACTCAGCCGATGCCTTTTCGGCAGCCGCATTACTACGCCGAGCCTGCTCCTTGGCCCAGGCCAGCTCCGCCTGAAGAATGTCAACGGCGGCAGCACCATTTGTAGCCATGGATATTACATTATATAAATTTCAGCATTATGCTTATATCACAAAAATGTATGTGAAGGGACTGCCCCGAATACATACCTTGTGATTCGTCAAGACGCACATTGATTAACGCAATGTCATCCCCGGCCATATCAAGCTTCTGTTGCAGCTCAGAAATATCCGTAGTCTGGGAAGTAGCCAGGGGGGAAGAAACTTGTGTTCAAGTAAATCAGATTAGTCCTTGAATGTTTCTTCTTGATCCTCCGTTCACCTCCCATGGGAAGCCAACCCGAGTCTCAGGGGCTACTATCTATACGCAGGTGTATTTTAAGAATAAAACACAATTGCACATATTACAGTACAAACCTCGAAGCCTCTTAGTAGGCTCGCAAAGGCCTCATCCAATCCGCTCTTCACGGACTAGACCTTTTCAACCACCGTGCCCATTAAGGTACGATGTTCCTCTGAGACGGATGCTACGTCTTGAGCACTTGCATTGGTTTTCCCTTGAAGAGGAAAGGGTGGTGCAGCAAAGTAGCGTAAGTATTTCCCTCAGTTTTTGAGAACCAAGGTATCAATACAGTAGGAGGCCACACACGAGTCCCACGTACCTACACAAACAAATAAATCCTCGCAACCAACGCGATAACGGGTTGTCAATCCCTACATGGTCACTTACGAGCGTGAGATCTGATAGATATGATAAGATAATATTTTTGGTATTTTTATGATAAAGATGCAAAGTAAAATAAAAGGCAATAAAAATAACTAAGTATTGGAATATTAATATGATGGAAGATAAACCCGGGGGCCACAGGTTTCACTAGTGGCTTCTCTCGAGAGCATAAGTATTCACGGCGGGTAAACAAATTACTGTTGAGCAATTGACAGAATTGAGCATAATTATGAGAATATCTAGGTATGATCATGTATATAGGCATCACGTCTGAGACAAGTAGACCGACTCCTGCCTGCATCTACTACTATTACTCCACACATCGACCACTATCCAGCATGCATCTAGAGTATTAAGTTCAAGAGAACAGAGTGACGCTTTAAGCAAGATGACATGATGTAGAGGGATAAACTCATGCAATATGAAATAAACCCCATCTTGTTATCCTCGATGGCAACAATACAATATGTGCCTTGCTGCCCCTACTGTCACTGGGAAAGGACACCGCAAGATTAAACCCAAAGCTAAGCACTTCTCCCATTGCAAGAAAGATCAATCTAGTAGGCCAAACCAAACTGATAATTCGAAGAGACTTGCAAAGATAACCAATCATACATAAAAGAATTCAGAGAAGATTCAAATATTGTTCATAGATAAACTTGATCATAAACCCACAATTCATCATTCTCAACAAACACACCGTAAAAGAATATTACATCGAATAGATCTCCATAAAAGAGGGGGAGAACTTTGTATTGAGATCCAAAAAGAGAGAAGAAGCCATCTAGCTAATAACTATGGACCCATAGGTCTGAGGTAAACTACTCACACTTCATCGGAAGGGCTATGGTGTTGATGTAGAAGCCCTCCGTGATCTATGCCCCCTCCGACGGAGCTCCGGAACAGGCCCCAAGATGGGATCTCGTGGATACAGAAAGTTACGGCGGTGGAATTAGTGTTTTGGCTCCGTATATGGTAGTTTGGGGGTACATAGGTATATATACAAGGAAGGAGTATGTCGGTGGAGCAACAGGGGGCCCACGAGGGTGGAGGGCGTGCCCAGGGGGAGTAGGCGTGCCCCCTACCTCGTGGCCTCTTGGTTGATGTCTTGACGTAGGGTCCAAGTCCTCTGGATCATGTTCATTCCGAAAATCACGTTCCCTTAGGTTTCATTCCGTTTGGACTCCGTTTGATATTCTTTTTCTGCGAAACCCTAAAATAGGCAAAAAAACAGGAATTCTAGGCTGGGCCTCCGGTTAATAGGTTAGTCCCAAAAATAATATAAAAGTGTATAATAAAGCCCAATAATGTCCAAAACATAATATAATATAGCATGGAACAATAAAAAATTATAGATATGTTGGAGACGTATCAAGCATCCCCAAGCTTAATTCCTGCTCGTCCTCGAGTAGGAAAATGATAAAAGCAGAATTTTTGAGGTGGAATGCTACTTGGCATAATTTCAATGTAATTCTCTTAATAGTGGTTTGAATATTCAGATCCGAAAGATTCAAGACAAAAGTTTAATATTGACATAGAAATAATAATACTTCAAGCATACTAACTAAGCAATTATGTCTCTTCAAAATAACATGGCCAAAGAAAGTTATCCCTACAAAATCATATAGTCTGGCTATGCTCCATCTTCACCACACAAAGTATTCAAATCATGCACAACCCTGATGACAAGCCAAGCAATTGTTTCATACTTTTAATGTTCTCAAACTTTTTCAATCTTCACGCAATACATGAGCGTGAGCCATGGACATAGCACTATAGGTGGAATAGAATGGTGGTTGTGGAGAAGACAAAAAGGGAGAAGATAGTCTGACATCAACTAGGCATATCAATGGGCTATGGAGATGCCCATCAATAGATATCAATGTGAGTGAGTAGGGATTGCCATGCAATGGATGCACTAGAGCTATAAATATATGAAAGCTCAACAAAAAGAAACTAAGTGGGTGTGCATCCAACTTGCTTGCTCACGAAAACCTAGGGCATTTTGAGGAAGCCCGTCGTTGGAATATACAAGCCAAGTTCTATAATGAAAAATTCCCACTAGTATATGAAAGTGATAACATAGGAGACTCTCTATTATGAAGATCATGGTGCTACTTTAGCAAAAGTGTGGAAAAAAGGATAGTAGATTGCCCCTTTTTATTTTTATATTTTTTTGGGCCTTCTTTTTTTTTCTTTGGCCTTTTTTTATTTGGGAAAATACTCTATGAATGATGATCATCACACTTCTATTTATTTACAACTCAATGATTACAACTCAACACTAGAACAAAGTATGACCCTATATGAATGCCTCCGGCGGTGTACCGGGATAGCAATGATGCATGAGTGACTTATATGAAAGAATTATGAACGGTGGCTTTGCCACAACTAAAATGTAAAGTACATGATCATGCAAAGCAATATGACAATGATGGAGCGTGTCATGATAAACGAAATAGTGGAAAGTTGCATGGAAATATATCTCGGAATGGCTATGGAAATTCCATGATAGGTAGGTATGGTGGCTATTTTGAGGAAGGTATATGGTGGGTGTATGATACCGGTGAAAGGTGCGCGGTATTAGAGAGGCTAGCAATGGTGGAAGGGTGAGAGTGCGTATAATCCATGGACTCAACATTAGTCATAAAGAACTCACATACTTATTGCAAAAATCTATTAGTTATCGAAGCAAAGTACTACGCGCATACTCCTAGGAGGATAGATTGGTAGGAAAAGACCATCGCTCATGCCCGACCGCCACTCATAAGTAGGACAATCAATAAATACATCATGCTCCGACTTCTTAACATAACGGATCACCATACGTGCATGCTACGGGAATCACAAACTTCAACACAAGCATTTCTCAAATTCACAACTACTCAACTAGCACGACTCTAATATCACCATCTCCATATCTCAAAAAAATTATCAAGTTTCAAACTTCTCATAGTATTCAACACACTCATAAGAAAATTTTATTTATTTAATCTTGAATGCCTCAAATAATTAAAGCAAATTACCATGTTGTTTTGTAGGACTCTCAAAATAATATAAGTGAAGAATGAGAGAACAATTGTTTCTATAAAACAAATCCACCGACGTGCTCTAAACAATATAAGTGAAGCACTAGATCAAAAACTATATAACTCAAAAGATATAAGTGAAGCACATAGAGTATTCTAATAATTTCCGAATCATGTGTGTCTCTCTCAAAAAGGTGTGTGGAGCAAGGACGATTGTGGAAAACTAACAAATAAAGACTCAAATAATACAAGACGCTCCAAGAAAAACACATATCATGTGATAAATAAAAATATAGCTCCAAGTAAAGTTACCGATAGAAGTAGACGAAAGAGGGGATGCCTTCTGGGGCATCCCCAAGCTTTGGCTTTTAGGTGTCCTTAGATTATCTTGGGGGTGCCATGGGCATCCCCAAGCTTAGTCTCTTGCCACTCCTTGTTCCATAATCCATCAAATCTTTACCCAAATCTTGAAAACTTCACAACACAAAACTTAAAGTAGAAAATCTCATGAGCTCCGTTAGCGAAAAAAACAAAATACCACTTCAAGGTACTGTAATGAACTCGTTCTTTATTTATATTGTTGTTAAACCTACTGTATTCCAACTTCTCTATGGTTTATAAACTATTTTACTAGCCATAGATTAATCAAAATAAGCAAACAGCACACAAAAAACAGAATCTGTCAAAAACAGAACAATCTCTAGTAATATGTAGCTTATGCAAGATCTAGAACCCCAAAAATTCTAAAATAAATATCTGGAAGTGATGAATTTATCTATTAATAAGGGCAGCCCCAGTGCATGTAGCTCCCACTTGCGCAGGGTCTGGGGAAGGGTCCGACCACTTTGGGTCTATTGTACGCAGCCTTTCCCTACATTTCTGTAAGAGGCTGTTTCCAGGACTTGAACCCGTGACCTCATGGTCACAAGGCAGCAGCTTTACCACTGCGCCAAGGCTCCCCTTCTGAATTTATCTATTAATCATCTGTAAAAATAATTAACTAAATATCACTTTCCAAATAAAAATGGCAGCAGTTCTCGTGAGCGCTAAAGTTTCTGTTTTTTACAGCAAGATTAATAAGGCTTTCCCCAAGTCTTCCCAACGGTTCTACTTGGCACAAACACTAATTAAACACAAAAAAACACAACCAAAACAGAGGCTATATAAATTATTTATTACTAAACAGGAGCAAAAAGCAAGGAATAAAAATAAAATTGGGTTGCCTCCCAACAAGCGCTATCGTTTAACGCCCCTAGCTAGGCATAAAAAGCAAGGATAGATCTAGGTGATATTATCTTGGTTTTTTTGCGGAGTTATGCTCGAATCCGGGAGGTTCCTTATGTTTACCCTCATATTCGGAAATTTTGAGATCTAAAGAATCCAAATGCTCATTGCAAAGGGTAATCAACATATTCATGCTGTGGAGATTCCCGCTAACACTCTTAAGAGGTTCAAGAGATTTTTGTAAGATCTAGGTTACTTCATAAATTTTCTCAAAAATTTGCGTTTCTTCTTGGGTATGATGATGCCCCTTTTGTTGGGGTAGTGTTCCCACTATACCCTCTATAAGTTCATGTGCAATACTGAGATCAATTTCAATAAAATTGCCTTTGGCAACGCAATCCAAAACTTGTCTATGAGATAAATTTAATCCAACATAAAAGTTGCAAAGAAGAATTCTAAAATTCACCTCTAGGGTACAATTACGATAAAACCCCATCATTCTAAACCAAGCATCTTTTAAGTTTTCTCCTTGTCTTTGTTTGAAGTGAAGAACCTCAAACTCAGGAGACAAAAGGGAAGATATGGGACTAGCCATAACGACAAGCAAGCAATCCAACACACGAGCAAACAAGAAACGGGAAAATAGAGAAAGAGAGGGGGGATAGAGAGAGAGGGGGGTGAATAAAACGGCAAGGGTGAAGTGGGGGAGAGAAAAATGAGAGGCAAATGGCAAAAAATGTAGTGCGGGAGATAAGGGTTGTGATGGGTACTTGGTATGTTGACTTTTGCGTAGCCCTCCCCGGCAACGGCGCCAGAAATCCTTCTTGCTACCTCTAGAGCACTTGCGTTGGTTTTCCCTTGAAGAGGAAAGGGTGGTGCAGCAAAGTAGCGTAAGTATTTCCCTTAGTTTTTGAGAACCAAGCTATCAATCCAGTAGGAGGCCACGCACCAGTCCCTCATACCCACACAAACAAATAAATCCTCGCAACCAACGCGATAAGGGGTTGTCAATCCCTACAGGTCACTTACGAGAGTGAGATCTGATAGATATGATAAGATAATATTATTGGTATTTTTATGATAAAGATGCAAAGTAAAATAAAAGGCAATAAAAATAACTAAGTATCGGAAGATTAATATGATGGAAGATAGACCCGAGGGCCGTATGTTTCACTAGTGGCTTCTCTCGAGAGCATAAGTATTCACGGCGGGTAAACAAATTACTGTTGAGCAATTGACAGAATTGAGCATAATTATGAGAATATCTAGGTATGATCATGCATATAGGCATCATGCCCGAGACAAGTAGATCGACTTCTACCTGCATCTACTACTATTACTCCATACATCGACCGCTATCCAGCATGCATCTAGAGTATTAAGTTCAAGAGAACAGAGTAACGCTTTAAGCAAGATGACATGATGTAGAGGGATAAACTCATGCAATATGAAATAAATCCCATCTTCTTATCCTCGATGGCAACAATACAATATGTGCCTTGCTGCCCCTACTGTCACTGGGAAAGGACACCACAAGATTGAACCCAAAGCTAAGCACTTCTCCCATTGCAAGAAAGATCAATCTAGTAGGCCAAACCAAACTAATAATTCGAAGAGACTTGCAAATATAACCAATCATACATAAAATAATTCAGAGAAGATTCAAATATTGTTCATAGATAAACTTGATCATAAACCCACAATTCATCGGTCTCAACAAACACACTGCAAAACAAGATTACATCGAATAGATCTCCACAAGAGAGGGGGAGAACTTTGTATTGAGATCCAAAAAGAGCGAAGAAGTCATCTAGCTAATAACTATGGACCCGTAGATCTGAGGTAAACTACTCACACTTCATCGGAAGGTCTATGGTGTTGATGTAGAAGCCCTCCGTGATCTATGCCCCCTCCGACGGAGCTCCAGAACAGACCCCAAGATGGGATCTCATGGATACAGAAAGTTACGGCGGTGGAATTAGGGTTTTGGCTCCGTATCTGGTAGTTTGGGGGTAGTAGGTATATATAGGAGGAAGGAGTACGTCGGTGGAGCAACAGGGGGCCCACGAGGGTGGAGGGTGCGCCCAGGGGGGTAGGCGCGTCCCCCTACCTCGTGGCCTCCTGGTTGATGTCTTGACGTAGGGTCCAAGTCCTCTGGATCATGTTCGTTCCGAAAATCACGTTCCCGAAGGTTTCATTCCGTTTGGACTCCGTTTGATATTCTTTTTCTGCAAAACCCTAAAATAGGCAAAAAACAGCAATTCTGGGCTGGGCCTCCGGTTAATAGGTTAGTCCCAAAAAATTTATAAAAGTGTATAATAAAGCCCAATAATGTCCAAAACAGAATATAATATAGCATGGAAAATCAAAAATTATAGATACATTGGAGACATATCAACGGATGCCTGCTGCAGCATGTTCGTCAAGATATCCGGCACCTCTGGGTCTCCAGAGGCTGCTGTAGGAGTACTGCCACCCTTTGAAGGGATCCATTCATACGAATCGGCTGTATATCAGATTGTCCGGGGCCCTCATTATTGTTCCCCGGACCCTGGGCCACCGAAGTATCACCTTTGGGTAATGTCTTCATCATCCCTTGCACCACTTGTTGGTCGGGAGAGACCCTCCGCGACGACACCTCTAAGTCGTCCGCCCTATTGGACGGAGAGGCTGGTGGGGGTGTCTCGCTTTCCATCATCTCTGGGAGAAGGTCCCCCGAGGAAGAGCATTGTTGAGGAAGACTGCGTGCTGAGCTAAAAAAGCAAAAAAATAATATTCCAGGCATTATAAGAAAGGAATGGGACACGTTTAAAACAACCTTGATTCACTTACGATTTGTCTTGAGGCTTGTCCTCGTCATGAGACTGCGCTTCAACGTCCTCCAAGCCTGAGCTAGCCACCTGAGGCATCTTGCCTCGCTTAGGTGTCTGCTTCTCCCGATCTTCGGAGGCGGCCCTTCTCTTCCTAGGAGGAAAGGAGACAGTGCCCCCCTTCACTTTTGTGTTTGGACGAGGGGACTTTGATTCCTTCGAACACAATGTTCGATGCACCCTTGGAATAGGGGCCATCTTTTGTCCTCTCACTCTCCTCCTCGCCCTCCTTCACAAGCATCTGGTATGGTGCCAGGGCCAACATCCTTGTTAGAACAGGATTCACTAGGACCTCAGGCAGAGGGGTCGAACACATAATTAGTTTCGGCTTCTTTGTCCAGCCCTGGAAGAAGATAGCTTGCTCAGTGCCATATTACGGTATGCATAATTACAAAGTGTTTGGGATCCAAGTGCTTACCGGGGTATCTAGACGGTTGCAGTTAAGGCCAGCATCTTCGGTGGTGTCCGTCCAATGTTTCCGCTACCCAAAAAATAACTTCCACATCCTTTTGTGTGTGGTGCCGAAGAAGTGTTGGAGAGTTTGTGGTCCTTCTGGATTAAACTCCCACATGCAGCGAGACCTATGCTGGCAAGGAAGGATTCGACGAACTAACATCACTTGGATCACGTTGACAAGATCGATATCTCTCTCAAGGAGGGTTCGGATGCAGCTTTGTAAAGTTTGCACTTAATCAACTGATCCCCAGTCCAGCCCCTTGTTGACCCATGATGCAAGTTGTAATGGTGGGCCAGGACAGAATGTGGGTGCAACTACCCACTTGGTGTTGCGGGGCTCTGTAATGTAAAACCACTCCCGCTGCCATTGATTGGAAGTTTTGGTAAAAGAACCTTTTGGCCAAGGAGTGCTGGTGAGTTGGCTGATCGTAGCACCGCCACACGCCACCTGTTCCCCGTCGACTACCTTCGGCTTCACACTGAAGGTCTTGAGCCATAAGCCGAAGTGTGGGGGGATTCGGAGGAAGGCCTCGCATGTAATGATAAACGCCGAGATGTGGAGAATAGAGTCCGGGGCTAGGTCATGAAAATCTAGTCGGTAATAAAACATTCGCCCCCGGACGAAGGGGTGACGAGCAAACCCTAGCCCCCGGAGGAAGTGGGTGATGAATACGACCCTCTTGCCAGATCTGGGGGTCGGAATAACCTGTCCTTGAGCAGGAAGCTTGTGGTGGACCTCCGCGGTCAAATATCGGGCCGCCCGAAGCTTTGCGATATCCTCCTCCGCAACGGAGGAAGCCACCCATCGGCCTTGGGAGCTGGGTCCGGACATGATGGGAGGCTTGAAACAATGAAGTCGAACCTTGGGTGCTAGAACTCGAGGTCGGGAAGACCGAGGAGAGGTTTGGCATAAAAGAGGGCCCTTGGTTACTTTATAAAGGCAGCGGGTGTTGGACGCCTCCTCCTAAGCCTAAGAGCCTGCCTATTCCTAAGGAATCGTTCCCGTAGGACAGTTGGGTTACCCACGCTCATATTAATGAAAATCCCACAATTAGGGGACATGATCTCTGCTTCGACAAGACGTGTCAATGACAACCACACCCGAAACGTGGAACAGCGGGATGGGAAATGGTTTGAAATAATGACCGAGAAGCGCGACGTCACATTACTAAAAGTTATCAGTAGATTGGATTCGTAGAATACTATACTCTCTACGGTTGTGTGTTACAGATCCGAACACGATCAATTCGTCCGAAGACTATTTTGGAGTTCGGAAGGAGGAACCCGCCTTGCAATGCCGAAGACAGCACTACGCGTCGGATACCATGCCATTGAAGCCAGGTTCAGGGGCTACTGAGGGAGTCCTGGGCTAAGGGGTCCTCGGGCGTCCGACCTGTTAGCCATGGCCCAGACTGATGGGCTGTGAAGATACGAAGACTGAAGACTGCACCCATGTTCGGATGGGACTCTCCTTGGCGTGGAAGGCAAGCTTGGCCACTGGATATGTAGATTCCCTTCTTTATAACCGACCTTGTGTAACCCTAGATCCTCCCAGTGTCTATATAAACCGCAGGACTTAGTCCGGATAGGAGACTCATGATCATAGCCATACAAGCTAGACCTCTAGGGTTTAGCCACTACCATCTCGAGGTAGATCAACTCTTGTAATACTCATATTCATCAATATTAATCAAGCAGGACGTAGGGTATTACCTCCATAGAGAGGGCCCGAACCTGGGTAAACATCGTGTCCCTTGTCTAATGTTACCATCGACCTTAGACGCACAGTTCGGGACCCCCTACCCAAGATCCACTGGTTTTGACACCGACACAGACCACTACCTTGTTGAAGAGGACCGGTGTCATCGTCGAGAAACTTATGGACGAGAATAACAAGCTGCGCATCGAGCGCAGAAGGCTGGTGGAGGAATCCGTGGATGCTGTCAAGCAGCATCTTGAGGACAAGAAAGTGCTCGTCACCGCTCGCCGTGGAGACTAGTTCACGCAGCCTGCAGCAATGCATCAAGAAAGTAGAATCAGCGAGCCAGATCATTGTCTTCCTTCTTCTTTTGCCCTTGTGTATTTTGGGCGTTGCCGCATGTGGCTTTTTTTATTATGTTTCTAAATATGTAAGACAATTATTATCCACTATCATTGTCCTTATATCCATCATGCTTGCTATAAGTCGCAGTCGATGCTATATAGGTCCATCGGATCTTACATCAAGATCCGTGCAAAACTTTCTTTTCATATTATCATTTTTCTCTCTTAAATCTCAATCCAGTGAGACATATAGCCACGCCGTAGAACAGGTGCCCGGGCGCCATTAATGGAGGCGTTCGGAGGGAGGTGCGCAACGGGCAGCGGTCAAAGGGCTCTCCTCCCGATGAGCACGCACAGGGGTCTGATCGCACACCTCCCGTACTCAAATAGCTACCCCGCACGTCACCTCCTAGCCAATAAAAAAAGGGGACGCGTGGTTGCATGTAATTGGTAAGTCGAACGCCCACGGTTTCAATAATACTTGTGTTTTTGATTTGTAACGTGACAACACTTGTTCCAAAATGACTTTCTTGATTGTTAATGTGTGGGCCTTCACAAATCGGACAGAAAAATTACCACAACATGTTGGTGCCATGTCATGAGACCATGCCAATTTCATGATTTCCAGGCGTGTTTTGGAATTACAAGAATTTAAAAACCAAGTTTCTCAATCTTTCCGGCCGAGCCACGACGCCCAGATGTTTAAATTTCACTCCCATCTCTTGCATGGGACCTAGAAATTCACCCAAGGACACACATGTGATTTTTCAAACAACTTTGGTGCACTGGAGCATGTGCTTGTAGTTCAAATTTGAATTATGCACATTAAATGCCCAGAAACTCAATTAATGTATAAAAAGTCCAAACGAACATGGAATAATTCCAAAATTTAGCACGATACTTCTATTTGGTCTAATCTGCCTGTATAAAAAAATTAAGGGGGAGAAGGCAGCGTACGTATGTCGTTTCGCACATGGAGGTGACATGTTCCCTCTCGGAACCAGGAGCCTTCTTGAGGGAAGCTCCGGTTTGCAAGAAGCTTACACCAAAGCTTGTCCCAATTCGGCCAAAAAAATTGCCGCAGCATGTTTGTGCCATATCATGACACCATGCCAAGTTTCATGATTTCCAGTCGTGTTTTGGATTTATAGGAATTAAAAAACCAAGTTTCTCAATCATTCCGGCTGACCATGACACCCAGATGTTTGAATTTTATTCCCACTTCTTGCATGGGACCTATAAATTCTCCCAAAGACACACATGTCATTTTTCAGCAAACTTTGGTGCATTGGAGCATGTGCTTATAGTTCAAATTTGAATTATGCACATTAAATGCCCAGAAACTCAATTAATGCATAAAAATGCCAAACAAACCCGGAATAATTCCAAATTTAAACACGACACTCATGTACTAGTTGCATGTTCACTGTACGTAAATGTTCTAGCAATTGAAACACTGTCCTTTCCGTCCGTAACACCATTTTGTCTTTCAAAACATAATGAAAAAATCAGGTATACCACAAACAGTTTACTAGAAAGAATCGTGTGGGATGTGATATAAAATATCTTGGCACACCGTCTTGTCTGGCTTACGCAGGAAGCTTCGTCGTCTATAGTCCATCGCCCTCGCTTGAACCACACTTGCACGCCAGTTTCTCGTGGCATCGTGTGAATTTTTTTGCCACCACGGAAATATCTATCTCCCCGCCCCTCCCTCCTACCAAAAGCCACATTTCCACTATTCCTCCTTGCTTTCCAAATTCAAACCTTCACTGTTGTTTACTGGCAGCTCAGCCTCCTCGCCGGCGACCCTTCTTCTTGCAGCACCACCTCCTCGCCGGCTACCCTTCTTCTTGCAGCGCCGCCTCCTCGCCGACGACCCTTCTTCTTGCAGTGCCGCCTCCTCGCCGGCGACCCTTCTTCTTGCTGCGCGGCCTCCTCACCTCCAACCCTTCTTCTTGCTGCGCGGCCTCGTCGATATGGTCAGGGAATCCACACCCCAACCACACCACCCTCCTCCTTTCCCGTCCCAAATGCCCCGACTAACGGAGCGACACCTTCCACCGAAATCACTACCCCCTCCTCCAATTAAGCGCCGCCCACAGCCATTTTACACACAGTATAACGTGGAGATGAGTAGCATGCGGCCGCACGCGCGAATGAGGCCGCTATGGCTGACATGCGTGTCGACCGCCAAATCTTGGAGGAGCACCTCGTCTTCGAGGCCACCGTCGACACCACCGCGTGGTTGTCTACTTTAAAATACAGTTCGTGATGTTTTCTTGAGGCCACTGTCGGTGTAAAAACCGGCGGATCTCGGGTAGGGGGTCCCGAACTGTGCGTCTAGGATCGATGGTAACAGGAGATGGGGGACACAATGTTTACCCAGGTTCGGGCCCTCTCTATGGAGGTAAAACCCTATGTCCTGCTTGATTGATATTGATGAATATGAGTGTTACAAGAGTGGATCTACCATGAGATCGTAATGGCTAAACCCTAGAAATCTAGCCTATATGGGTATGGTAATGAGTATATGAGATGTCCTTTCCAGACTACCCCCTTCGGTTTATATAGACACCGAAGGGATCTATGGTTTACATGGAGTCGGTTACATAAGGAGGAATCTTCGATCGCCAAGCTTGCCTTCCACGCCAAGTAGAGTCCAATCCGAACACGGTGCAGTCTTCGGTCTTCATGTCTTCATAGCCCATCAGTCCGGCCCATAGATAACAGGCCGGACGCCCGAGGAACCCTTAGTCCAGGACTCCCTCAGTAGCCCCTGAACCTGGCTTCAATGACGAGGAGTCCGTCTTGCAGATTTGTCTTCGGCATTGCAAGGCGGGTTCCCCTTTCTCTGAACCCCAAGATACTATTCAGATGCGGCGATAGTATCTGGACCTGCCATATACCACACACAACCACAGAGAATATATATGTTTTTTAACACGAGTTCTGTCCGCTGACAGCTCTTCACAACACGACATTACGTCTGTTCAGCCACAACCTAGAACTGCTCTTTGTCTTCCACTCCACGTTTTGAGACATGGCTGCTATTGGCACGTCCTCTCAAAGCAGAGATCGTGTCCCCTTATCGTGGGATTCTCATCAATGCGGGCATGGGTAACCCAATCTTGCCGTTTATACAGCCCTTGGGAATAGGCGAGTTTTTAGGATGAGTGGGGAGGCACTTGATATTCACGGCCTTTATAAAGGGATAAGGACGCTCTCCCTTTACCCTCACCCTTCTTCATCTTCAGTCCTTTCGTTATCGAGCTCTAGCGCCCAAGTTTTAGCTTTCCCTCGTTCGAGAAAGCACTCCGGTCATGTCCGGATCTGGAGCTGGAGGCAAGTGGATGGCCTCCTCCGTTGAGGAGAAGGACATCACGGAGCTCCGGGAGGCCGGCTACTTAGCCAAGGAGATTGCTCACCGACTCCCTATAAAAGGGCAAATTGTCCCAGCCCCGAGCCCCATGAGAAGTCATGTTTCTCACACACTTCCTCCGCAGGTTGGGATTCCTGATACGTCCATTTTGCATCATGCTTTTATATCGATATTTATTGCATTATGGGTTGTTATTTCACATTATGTCACAATACTTATGGCGATTCTCTCTTATTTTATAAGGTTTACATAAGGAGGGAGAATGCCGGCAGCTGGAATTCTGGGCTGGAAAAGGAGCAAATATTAGAGACCTATTCTGCACAACACCAAAAGTCCTGAAACTCCACGGAATACCTTATAATAAATAATGAAAAATCCTTGCCAAAGATGAATACCAGGGGACCCACACCCTATCCACGAGGGTGGGGGCGCCCCCCTAGGGTGCGCCCCTACCTCGTGGGCCCTGTAGTGGCTCTCCGATGACCATCTTCTACTGTATGAAGTCTTTCGTCCAAAAAACCAGAAGCAACCTTTCGGGACAAAACTCCGCCGCCACGAGGCGGAACCAAGGCAGAACCAATCTAGGGCTCCGGCAGAGCTGTTCTAACGGGGAAACTTCTCTCCCAGAGGGGGAAATCATCGCCATCGTCATCACCAATGCTCCTCTCATCGGGAGAGGGCAATCTCCATGAACATCTTCATCAGCACCATCTCATCTCAAAACCCTAGTTCATCTCTTGTATCCAATTCTTGTCTCCAAGTCCGGGATTGGTGCTAGTAGGTTGCTAGTAGTGTTAATTACTCCTTGTAGTTGATGGTAGTTGGTTTAATTGGTGGAAGATCATATGTTCAGATCCTTTATGCATATTATTACCCCTCTAATTATGAACATGAATATGCTTTGTGAGTAGTTACGTTTGTTCCTGGGGACAAGGGAGAAGTCTTGCTATTAGTAGTCATGTGAATTTGATATTTGTTCGATATTTTGATGAGATGTATGTTCTCTAGCCTCTAGTGGTGTTATGTGAACGTCGACTACATAACACTTCACCATTATTTGGGCCTAGAGGAAGACTTTGGGAAGTAATAAGTAGATGCTGGGCTGCTAGAGTGACAGAAGCTTAAACCCTAGTTTATGCGTTGCTTCGTAAGGGGCTGATTTGGATCCATATGTTTCATGCTATGGTTAGGTTTACCTTAATACTTTTGTTGTAGTTGCGGATTCTTGCAATAGAGGTTAATCATAAGTGGGATGCTTGTTCAAGTAAGAACATCACCCAAGCACCGGTCCACCCACATGTCAAATTATCAAAGTACCAAACGTGAATCATATGAACGTGATGAAAACTAGCTTGATGATATTCCCATGTGTCCTCGGGAGTGCTTTTCCTTATATAAGAGTTTGTCCAGGCTTGTCCTTTGCTACAAAAAGGATTGGGCCACCTTGCTGCACTTCATTTACTTTTGTTACTTGTTGCTCGTTACAAATTATCTTATCACAAAACTATCTGTTACCACTTATTTCAGTACTTGCAGAGAATACCTTGCTGAAAACCACTTATCATTTCCTTCTGCTCCTCGTTGGGTTCGACACTCTTACTTATCGAAAGGACTATGATAGATCCCCTATACTTGTGGGTCATCAAGACTCTTTTCTGGCACCGTTGCCGGGGAGTGAAGCGCCTTTGGTAGGTGGAATTTGGTAAGGAAAAATTTATATAGTGTGCTGAAATTTACTGTCACTTGTTACTATGGAAAGTAATCCTCTGAGGGGCTTGTTCGCGGTATCTTCACCCCAACCAGTAGAGCAAAGAGTTGCTCCTCAACCTACTGAACCTATCGAAAATGAAATTCCTTATGAGTATCCTTAGGGTATGATAGAAAAACTGCTAGCTAATCCTTTTACAGGAGATGGAACAAAGCATCCTGATGAACACCTAATATATGTGGAAGAAGTTTGCGGATTATTTAAGCTTGCAGGTATACCCGATGATGTTGCTATGAAGAAGGTCTTCCCTTTATGTTTGAAGGGAGATGCATTGACATGGTATAGGCTATGTGATGATACGAGATCATGGAACTATAGAAGATTGAAATTAGAATTTCATCAAAAGTATTACCCTATGCATCTTGTTCATCGTGACCGCAATTATATATATAATTTTTGGCCTCGCGAAGGAGAAAGCATTGCTCGAGCTTGGGGGAGGCTTAAATCTATGTTATATTCATGCCCCAATCATGAGCTCCCAAGAGAAAAAATTCTTCAAAAAATTTATGCTCGGCTTTCTGAAAATAATCGCACCATGCTCGATACTTCTTGTGCTGGCTCTTTTATGATGAAGACTATTGGATTTAGATGGGATTTATTGGATAGAATTAAAAGCAACTCTGAAGATTGGGATCTCAACGAAGGTAAGGAGTCAGGTATGAGACCTAAGTTTGATTGTGTTAAATCTTTTATGGATACCGATATTTTCCGTAAGTTTAGCACTAAATATGGACTTGATTCTGAGATAGTAGCTTCTTTCTATGAATCTTTTGCTACTTATGTTGATCTCCCTAAGGAGAAGTGGTTTAAATATCATCCTCCCATAGAAGTAAAAGTAGCTGCACCTATTAAAGTTGAATAAAAGACTGTCACTTATAATGATCCTATTGTTCCTACTTGTTATGTTGAGAAACCACCTTTCTCTGTTAGGATAAAGTATCATGCTAAAGCTTCAACTATGGTTCGTAAAAGCAATATTAAAACATATACACCTCCTGAGCAAGTTAAAGTTGAACCTAATATTGCTATTGGTAAAGATCTCTTATCTGATAATATAGATGGGCATGTTATTTACTTCTGTAATGAAATTGGTAGAATTGCTAAACCCCGTGATACAGATAAACCTAGACATGTGGTAGGCATGCCTGTTATTTCTGTTAAAATAGGAGATCATTGGTATCATGGCTTATGTGATATGGGTGCTAGTGCTAGTGCAATACCTATTGACTTATACAAGAAATTATGCATGACATTGCACCTGTTGAGTTAGAAGAAATTAATGTCACTATTAAACTTGCTAATAGAGATACTATTTCACCAATGGGAATTGTTAGAGATGTTGAAGTCTTGTGTGGGAAAACTAAATATCCTGCTGATTTTCTTGTTCTTGGTTCCCCACAAGATAGCTTGTGTCCCATTATATTTGGTAGACCCTTCTTGAATACTGTTAATGCTACCATAGATTGCACAAGGGATGTTGTTACTGTCGGCTTAGATGATATGACTCATGAGTTTAATTTCTCTAAATTTAGTAAACAACACCGTGAAGAAGAATTGCCTAGTAATTATTGGTCTTGATTCTATTGCCATACCTCCTAGTGATCCTTTAGAACAATATTTGCTAGACCATGAGAATGATATGTTTATGAATGAAAGAAGGGAAATAGATGAAGTATTCTTTAAACAGGAAACTATTCTGAAACACAATTTGCCTGTTGAAATCCTAGGGGACCCCCCTCCACCTAAGGGTGATCCCGTGTTTGAGCTTAAACCGTTGCCTGATAATCTTAAATATGCGTATCTTGATGAAAAGAAGATATATCCTGTTATTATTAGTGCTAAACTTTCAGAGCATGAAGAAGAAAGATTATTGAAAACTCTGAAGAAGCACCGTGCTGCTATTGGATATACTCTTGATGATCTTAAGGGAATTAGTCCCACTCTATGTCAACATAAAATAAATTTGGAAGCAGATGCCAAACCAGTTTGTGATCCTCAACGACGTCTGAATCCTAAAATGAAAGAAGTGGTAAGAAAAGAAATATTAAAGCTTCTGGAGGCAGGTATAATTTATCCCGTTGCTGATAGTCAGTGGGTAAGTCCTGTTCATTGTGTCCCTAAGAAGGGAGGTATTACTGTTGTTCCTAATGATAAAGATGAATTGATTCCACAAAGAATTATTACAGGTTATAGGATGGTAATTGATTTCCGCAAATTAAATAAGGCTACTAAGAAAGATCATTACCCCTTACCTTTTATCGATCAAATGCTAGAAAGATTATGCAAACATACACATTACTGCTTTCTAGATGGTTATTCTGGTTTCTCTCAAATACCTGTGTCGGCTAAAGATCAATCAAAGACTACTTTTACATGCCCTTTTGGTACTTTTGCTTATAGACGTATGCCTTTTGGTTTATGTAATGCACCTGCTACCTTTCAAAGATGCATGATGGCTATATTCTCTGACT
Source organism: Triticum aestivum (assembly GCF_018294505.1). Lineage (NCBI taxonomy): Eukaryota > Viridiplantae > Streptophyta > Magnoliopsida > Poales > Poaceae > Triticum > Triticum aestivum. The sequence continues at coordinate 585,638,811 of NC_057800.1, forward strand.
TTTGTGAAAAGATTTGTGAGGTTTTCATGGACGACTTTTCCGTCTATGGATCTTCTTTTGATGATTGCTTGAGCAATCTTGATCGAGTTTTGCAGAGATGTGAAGAAACTAATCTTGTCTTGAATTGGGAAAAGTGCCACTTTATGGTTAATGAAGGTATTGTCTTGGGGCATAAAGTTTCTGAAAGAGGTATTGAAGTTGATAAAGCCAAGGTTGATGCTATTGAAAAGATGTTGTGTCCCAAGGACATCAAAGGTATAAGAAGTTTCCTTGGTCATGCCGGATTTTATAGGAGGTTCATTAAGGACTTCTCAAAAATTTCTCGGCCTTGACTAATTTATTACAAAAAGATATACCATTTGTCTTTGATGATGATTGTGTAGAAGCATTTGAAATACTTAAGAAAGCATTAGTCTCTGCACCTATTGTTCAGCCACCTGATTGGAATTTACCCTTTGAAATTATGTGTGATGCTAACGATTATGTTGTAGGTGTTGTTCTAGGGCAAAGAGTTGATAAGAAATTAAATGCTATACATTATGCTAGTAAGACTCTAGACAATGCTCAAAGAAATTATGCTACTACTGAAAAAGAACTTTTAGCAGTTGTATTTGCTTGTGATAAGTTCAGACCTTATATTGTTGATTCTAAAGTAACTATCCACACTGATCATGCTGCTATTAAATATCTTATGGAGAAGAAAGATGCTAAACCTAGACTTATTAGATGGGTTCTCTTGCTACAAGAATTTGATTTGCATATTGTTGAGGAGAACCCCGTTGCAGACAACTTATCTAGGTTAGAGAATGTTCTTGATGACCCACTACCTATTGATGATAGCTTTCCTGATGAACAATTAAATGTCATAAGTACTTCTCGTAGTACTCCTTGGTATGCTGATTATGCTAATTACATTGTTGCTAAATTCATACCACCTAGCTTCACATACCAACAAAAGAAAAGTTCTTCTATGATTTGAGACATTACTTTTGGGATGACCCACATCTTTATAAAGAAGGAGTAGATGGTGTTATTAGACGTTGTGTACCTGAGCATGAACAGGAACAGATCCTACGCAAGTGCCACTCCGAAACTTATGGAGGACACCACGCGGGAGATAGAACTGCACATAAGGTATTGCAATCCGGTTTTTATTGGCCTACTCTCTTCAAGGATGCCCGTAAGTTTGTCCTATCTTGTGATGAATGTCAAAGAATTGGTAATATTAGTAGACATCAAGATATGCCTATGAATTATTCACTTGTTATTGAACTATTTGATGTTTGGGGCTTTGATTATATGGGACCTTTTCCTGCCTCTAATGGATAAACACATATTTTAGTTGTTGTTGATTACGTTACTAAGTGGGTAGAAGCTATTCCAACTAGTAGTGCTGATCATAACACTTCTATTAAAATGCTTAAAGAAGTTATTTTTCCGAGGTTTGGAGTCCCTAGATATTTAATGACTGATGGTGGTTCACATTTTATTCATGGTGCTTTTCGTAAAATGCTTGCTAAATATGACGTCAATCATAGAATTGCATCTCCGTATCACCCACAGTCTAGTGGTCAAGTAGAATTGAGTAATAGAGAACTCAAATTAATTTTGCAAAAGACTGTCAATAGGTCTAGAAAGAATTGGTCCAAGAAACTTGATGATGCATTATGGGCCTATAGAACTGCATATAAAAATCCTATGGGTATGTCTCCGTATAAAATGGTATATGGAAAAGCATGTCACTTACCTCTCGAACTAGAACATAAGGCATATTGGGCTATTAAAGAGCTCAACTATGATTTCAAACTTGCCGGTGAAAAGAGGTTATTTGATATTAGCTCACTTGATGAATGGAGAACCCAAGCTTATGAAAATGCCAAGTTGTTTAAAGAAAAGGTTAAAAGATGGCATGACAAAAGGATACAAAAGCGTGAGTTTAATGTAGGTGATTATGTATTGCTATACAACTCTCGTTTAAGATTTTTTGCAGGAAAACTTCTCTCTAAATGGGAAGGCCACTATGTTATCGAGGAGGTCTATCGTTCCGGTGCCATAAAAATCAACAACTTCGAAGGCACAAATCCGAAGGTGGTAAATGGTCAAAGAATCAAACATCATATCTCAGGTAATCCCATAAATGTTGAAACCAATATTATTGAAACTGTGACCCCGGAGGAATACATAAAGGACACTTTCCAGAACGTTTCAGACTCCGAAAAGGAATAGGTATGTGGTACGGTAAGTAAACCGACTCCAAAACAATTTTTAAGGCAATATTTCTCCGTTTTGGAATATTTAGAAAAATAGAAAATTAAGTAGCAGTCCGGGAAGGACACGAGGGCCCCACGAGGGTGGAGGGCGCGCCCTACCCCCTGGGCACGCCCCTACCTCGTGAGCACCTCGTGTGCCTTCCGGACTCCATTTTCCTGCACGATACGTATTTTGGTCGGTAAAAATTCACTATATATTCTCCCAAAGGATTTGACCCCCGTATCACGCAAATATCCTATGTTCTTGTTTTGGGTTGTTCTCTGTCAGGGTTGTCAAGGCCAGGCATCATGTCGTCCCCCTCCTCCAAGAACGGTGACAAAGATGCCTGGCTAATGAAGATAGAGCTGAAGAGGGAAGAACCGATGGAGAACAACAAGGATGAAGGGATCAAGAAGGCCACGGAGAACCAAGCTCCGGCAACAGAAGACATCCTTCAACTTGATCACAACCTTCTTACCCCAACTAAGATCGAAGCTTTCCAGATGATTTAGTTAACTCGTATTCAAAACAAGTATCTCACAAGTGAAAATATTTTGTTGAAGGAGCATATCTTTGCACTCAAGGGCATTATTCGCAAGCTAGAGGACCTCTTACGCTTGATGTGCGACTATCCATCACCTCCATCTTCACCAACCAAGGAGATATAATCACATGGGTATGGCACTCCCCTTGGCAACAGCCAAGCTTGGGGGAGGTGCCCCGGTATCGTATCACAATCACAACTCCTATCTTTACCATTTTCCTTAGTTTGATCCTATTATTAGTATTTTGATCTAGTAGAATAAAGTTTATGGCATGATCTAGTTTTGAGTTTTGCCTTATGATCTCTCTATGTAATCGAGTCTATGAGCTATATAATAAAGATTAGTGTTGAGTCAAGGGCTTGATTTTCTTGCTATGATCTTGGGTAAATAAAAGAAAAGAGAAAAAGAATAAGAAGAAACAAGAGATCATATTGATCTTATTGATAGTAATGACTTCACATAGAAAGAGTGTGACGATTAGAAGTTGTTGGGAGTTGGTAGACATAGCTTTGGTCATCGTTGCAATTAATAGGAAGTAATAAGGAAAGATAGGTTTCACATAGAAATATACTATTATTGACATCTTTTATGATTGGGAGCACTCATCAAAATATGACATGCTAAAGAGTTGATGTTGGACAAGGAAGACAACGTAATGGGTTATGTTTTCTTATATCTGAGATAAAGTATGTTGTCATGGATTATCCAACATGTTGAGCTTGCCTTTCCCCCTCATGCTAGCCAAATTCTCAGCACCAAGTAGAGATACTACTTGTGCTTCCAAATACCCTTAAACCAGTTTTGCCATGAGAGTCCACCATATCTACCTATGGATTGAGTAAGATCCTTCAAGTAAGTTGTCATCGGGTCAAAGCAATAAAAATTGCTATAAATATGTATGATTAGTGTGGGAGAAATAAGCTTTATACGATCTTGTGATGTGGAAGTAATAAAAGCGATGGACTGCATAATAAAGGTTCATATCACAAGGGGCAATATAAAGTGACGTTCTTTCGCATTAAGATTTTGTGCATCCAACCATAAAAGCGCATGGCAACCTCTGCTTCCCTCTGCGAAGGGCCTATCTTTTATTATTATCTTGTACCTTATGCAAGTGTCATGGTGATCTTCACCTCTCCCTTTTTCATTTTATCCTTTGGCAAGCCCAGCATGTTGGAAAGAACCTGATATATATATATATATATATATATATATATATATATATATATAATTGGATGTAGGGGGGCATGAATTATTATTGTTGACATTACCCTCGAGGTAAAAGGTTGTGGGGCGAAACTATAAGCCCCTATCTTTCTCTGTGTCCGATTAAAACTCCGTAACCACAAGTATTGCATGAGTGTTAGCAATTATGAAGGACTAGATGATAGTTGAGTATGTGGACTGGCTTTTTAGCTCTGACATAGACTCTTTCCGATGTTATGATAAATTGCAATTGCTTCAATGACTGAGGTTATAGTTTGTTGGTTCTCAATAAGGTTTCTGATTCATACTTTTGCATTGTGAATAGATCATCACTTGAACATAAGTAATCATATGACAATATCTATATATGTTGCTGTTATGAGAATAATCATGATGCCTTCATGTCCGTATTTTATTTTTATCGACACCTCTACCTCTAAACACGGGGACATATTTATTGTTATCGGTTTTCGCTTGAGGACAAGCAAGGTCTAAGCTTGGGGGAGTTGATACGTCCATTTTGCATAATGCTTTTATATCGATATTTATTGCATTATGGGCTGTTATTTCACATTATGTCACAATACTTATGGCTATTCTCTCTTATTTACAAGGTTTACATAAGGAGGGAGAATGCCGGCAGCTGGAATTCTGGGCTGGAAAAGGAGCAAATATTAGAGACCTATTCTGCACAACTCCAAAAGTCCTGAAACTCCACGGAATACCTTATAATAAATAATGAAAAATCCTCGCCAAAGATGAAGACCAGGGGGCCCACACCCTTTCCACGAGGGTGGGGGCGCCCCCCTAGGGCGGGCCCTACCTCGTGGGCCCCCTGGTGGCTCTCCAATGACCATCTTCTGCTATATGAAGTCTTTCATCGAGAAAAAAACAGAAGCAACCTTTCGGGACGAAACTCCGCCGCCACGAGGCGGAACCTTGGCGGAACCAATCTAGGGCTCCGGCAGAGCTGTTTTGCCGGGGAAACTTCTTTCCCGGAGGGGGAAATCATCACCATCGTCATCACCAACGCTCCTCTCATCGGGAGAGGGCAATCTCCATCAACATCTTCATCAGCACCATCTCATCTCAAAACCCTAGTTCATCTCTTGTATCCAATTCTTGTCTCCAAGTCCGGGATTGGTGCTAGTAGGTTGCTAGTAGTGTTAATTACTCCTTGTAGTTGATGCTAGTTGGTTTAATTGGTGGAAGATCATATGTTCAGATCCTTTATGCATATTATTACCCCTCTGATTATGAACATGAATATGCTTTGTGAGTAGTTACGTTTGTTCCTGAGGACAAGGGAGAAGTCTTGCTATTAGTAGTCATGTGAATTTGGTATTCGTTCGATATTTTGATGAGATGTATGTTGTCTAGCCTCTAGTGGTGTTATGTGAACGTCGACTACATAACACTTCACCATTATTTGGGCCTAGAGGAAGGCATTGGGAAGTAATAAGTAGATGATGGGTTGCTAGAGTGACAGAAGCTTAAACCCTAGTTTATGCGTTGCTTCGTAAGGGGCTGATTTGGATCCATATGTTTCATGCTATGGTTAGGTCTGCCTTAATACTTTTGTTGTAGTTGCGGATGCTTGCAATAGAGGTTAATCATAAGTGGGATGCTTGTTCAAGTAAGAACAGCACCCAAGCACCGGTCCACCCACATGTCAAATTATCAAAGTACCGAACGCGAATCATATGAACGTGATGAAAACTAGCTTGACGATATTCCCATGTGTCCTCGGGAGTGCTTTTCCTTATATAAGAGTTTGTCCAGGATTGTCCTTTGCTACAAAAAGGATTGGGCCACCTTGCTGCACTTTATTTACTTTTGTTACTTGTTGCTCGTTACAAATTATCTTATCACAAAACTATCGGTTACCACTTATTTCAGTACTTGCTGAGAATACCTTGCTGGAAACCGCTTATCATTTCCTTCTGCTCCTCGTTGGGTTCGACACTCTTACTTATCGAAAGGACTACGATAGATCCCCTATACTTGTGGGTCATCAATTCCCTCTTCATACATTTGTCCGTGGATTGTTGTTTTACTATGGGTTGGACTTCCACGATTTGGCTCCCAACTTTATCCTCGATATCTTAGCATTGATAGTTGTGTGTGAAGCCTTTCTCCGCATCCCACCTCACTTTGGCCTATGGCTGAAGACTTCTAATGTAAAGCCCAAGGTGGTGCGCGGCCAACAGGCCGAGTGCGGAGGTGCCATGGTGGGTAAAATGCCCAATATCACCTGGCTCGAAGGCTCCTTTGTAGAGATGGTGAAGGGATGGCAATCGGGGTGGTTCTACATCACCGAGTCGCGTGATGCCAACTGGGCGGCGACTCCTGAATTCTGATCTGGAGCCTCGATGCGGCTTACCTCCTGGCAAGAGAAGGGCCTGACCTGGGGATCTTTGGAAAAGATCACGGGGCTCCAAACTTGCCTCCAGAATATGATAACCCAGAAGTTCAAGATCGTGGATGTGATCCAGGTCATGCTTGTACGCCGGATCCTTCCCTGTCAGCGCTGGACCTGTTATTTGTGGGAGTTTGATTCGGCCAAGCACCAGACACTGCTACGACTCTTTGGCACGACGCACGAAGATATCTGGAGGGTGCTCTTCAAGGGCAGCGAGACACCGCCACCCTTGACCAAAGTTCACGGGCTCAACTTTAAGAGCCATGCTAATTTGGTAAGCCATCAAGGTATAATCTTTAAGGACACACTTCAAGGAAGGATACTAAGCCTTCTTACCAATTTCTTTTTCAGGCCTGGGTCGACCTAGCAAGACGGATTAATAGTCCGGCGCCGCTGCCCGAAGGCGAGGGAACCCTGCTCCTTACAGAGATGCTATTTCTGGCGCCTTACGACGTGCCGGAGAAGAAGGTCAAAACCACGGCCAAGGGGACCAGGAGTGGGCTTCACCGAAGGAACACCTTGGTCGTATCATCTGACGATGAGACAGACCCCTCAGCCACCGGCGATGGCGACGAGGAGGGAGGTGACTCCCCTCCTACGGGAGGGAGGAAGAAAAGGGAGGCCTCCGCGAGTTTGGAGGCGGAGGCGCCCAAGAGGGGGAAAGGCTCCCACACGGATAACTCCATGTGGGATATTGATAGCAGCCCGGAGCGACCTCGCCGGACCAAGCCACGGGCTGCCTCGTAAGTACCAGAATCCGAAAACATCTGGCCTTTCTTGTTGGTAGTATTGATGTGCCTTAAACTTTGTCATAGCAGTCCGGCACACGGTGACTCCCCGCAATCCTCGACAGAGGAATCGCTGGACTCAAAGGAGATGACTAGCATGTCTCCGCCGCCTGCTCATTCCATCTCTCCCAAGGGTGACGACGAGATGGTGTCGCAAAAGACCTTCCCCGACAAGGGGGTGGTTCCGGAGATCGTCGGGGCAGCGCCCCAGGACGGTTCCTCGGTCGCCGGACACATGGGGGGGAAATCCCTTATGGGGACTGATGATGGGGGATGAGTTCCCCTTGGTCCTGAGCAGGACACTACTCCGGAGACCCATGCGGCTCCAGAGTCCGGCGAACGGCATTCCCCGAAAGAAGGGAGTGTGCCAGTCCCACCGGTGACCTCTATCCAACTAGAGGCACCGGACAATCTATTGGAGGCGCTAAAAGATGCCTCTATTGTGGATGAACACCGTGCCCTTATGGGCATGGTTAATAGAGATGGTTCAGTTCGTAAAAAAATGGACTGACCGAAGCCTGCACTAGCCTTCTATCAGGCTTTGAGGTAAGTAATGCAGTTGTAGGAAGAATGTCACAGTATAGATAGTATACCCTGATGCTCTTTTTGGTGTTCGGTAGGAAAGAGCCGAACAGAGGATCGAGAGAAAATATCGCACGAGTCTAACATAAGTTGTCTTTGGTGAATAAGCAGGTATTGCTGCAGGCTGCCACTGCTCATGCTGCGGAGGTTTTCGAACTAAAGCGGAAACTGAAATGGGCCAAGGAGGAACTTGGCCTCGTGAAAAAGCAGCTGGAGGATAGCCAAGGTATGCAGTGACCTTCGGGTATAATTTAAGAAAAAATGAGTAGTCCGTCCGGACTAAAGTGTCATAATCTTTATTAGGGGCCACGACCAAGGTGGTCGCCCTCAAGAAGGCATTAGCCGAGGCCGAGGATAAAGCGGCCAAGGAACGCGCCTTGTGCGAGAAGCACGAGGCCCGGGTTGACGAGGCACAGTAGCAGCTCCAAGGCGTGATCGAGAGATTTGAGTCCTTGGAGCGCGATTGTAAGGTGCGAGAGTCCGAACTAGAGAAGGCCCGTCAAAGTGACGCACGAGCCGAAGCCCAAAATGACCTCTAGGAGATTCAGGCGGCCAAGAACATTGCGGCGGGGGAGTCTTTCGCCATGCAAAGCAAGTATGTAAAAGAAACGTTCCTTGTACTTACCCAAATTTGGGATTTCCAAGGGCGTTTAAGGATCTGACGTGCAGTATATCAGATGCTGCCGAGCATTATAGAGCCGAAGAGGGGATGTCTACGGAGAAGTTGTTCTGGTCCCAATATCTTGGACCAGAACATCCGGTGCCCTTCAGCGACCAGCTGAAGCAGTTGGTCGAGTTGCACAAGTCGGCAGAGCTAGCCATGAAGGACCTAATAGTCTGGTTATGGCCTGCCGAGCCTATACCTAGCAGCTACTTCGGACTTGTTCAGCGGCTTGTAAGTGCATGTTCGTGGCTCAAAACCGTGAAGCGGTCGGTCTGTATTGAAGGTGCTCATATGGCGTTTGCCTGCGTCAAGACGCATTGGGCGAAGTTAGATGCCAAGAAGCTAATGACCGAGGGGCCGCCGGAGGGCAAGGAGCATCGTCGGCCCAAGCACTATTTTGATGGTGTCCTGGAGGGGTCCCGCCTTGTGGCGGAGAAATGTTCAAAGGATATCATATTCCCATGAGAACATGTATATTACCTTGCCTTGTAATATGGAACAATGGTGTAATGTAATATAGTGCTTATGATTTAAATTTACCTCATGTGCGGCCTTTTATTAACTCTGAGGGTTGACCGGTCGTCGGCTTCTGCCCCCACGTAGATACTACGGGGGTGTTCGGGATAAATCTAAACACTCTTTACTCAACATTCTGGTCCTTAAAGGAGGTGTTTAGCGCAACGAACAAGCCAATCAAACTATGCGGCATTTACCGCCCTCACTTAGCCATAGGAGTTTGACAAATAGGAAAGTTGGCGAATGTAGGATCGAAAGTATGTCTAGAGGGGGGTGATTAGACTACTTGACCAAATAAAAACTTAACCTTTTCCCAATTTTAGTTCTTGGCAGATTTTAGCTATTGTAGGACAAGTCAAGCAATCATCACACAATTCAAGCAAGCATGCAAAGAGTATATTGGCAGTGGAAAGTAAAGCATGCAACTTGCAAGAATGTAAAGGGAAGGGTTTGGAGAAATCAAACGCAATTGGAGACACGGATGTTTTTCCCGTGGTTCGGATAGGTGGTGCTATCCTACATCCACGTTGATGGAGACTTCAACCCACAAAGGGTAACGGTTGCGCGAGTCCACGGAGGGCTCCACCCACAAAGGGTAACGGTTGCGCGAGTCCATGGAGGGCTCCACCCACAAAGGGTCCACGAAGAAGCAACCACCCACAAAGGGTCCACGAAGAAGCAACCTTGTCTATCCCACCATGGCCATCGCCCACGAAGGACTTGCCTCACTAGCGGTAGATCTTCACGAAGTAGGCGATCTCCTTGCCCTTACAAACTCCTTGGTTCAACTCCACAATCTTGTCGGAGGCTCCCAAGTGACACCTAGCCAATCTAGGAGACACCACTCTCCAAGAAGTAACAAATGGTGTGTAGGTAATGAACTCCTTGCTCTTGTGCTTCAAATGATAGTCTCCCCAACACTCAACTCTCTTTCATAGGATTTGGATTTTGTGGAAAGAAGATTTGAGTGGAAAGCAACTTGGGGAAGGCTAGAGATCAAGATTCATATGGTAGGAATGGAATATCTTGGTCTCAACACATGAGTAGGTGGTTCTCTCTCAGAACATATGAGTTGGAATTGTGTATGTGTTCTGATGGCTCTCTCCACGAATGAAGAGGAGGTGGAGGGGTATATATAGCCTCCACACAAAATCCAACCGTTACACACAGTTTTCCAATCTCGGTGGGACCGAATCAACAAACTCGGTCGGACCGAAAAGGTAAACCTAGTGACCGTTAGAGATTTTCGGTGGGACTGACATGCAACTCGGTAGGACCGATATGGTTAGGGTTTGGGCATAACGTAATCTCGGTGAGACCGATTACACAAACTCGGTGAGACCGAATTTGGTAATTAGCTAACCAGAGAGTTGGTCAGGCAAACTCGGTGGGACCGATTTGCTCTTTCGGTGAGACCGAAAAGTTACAAAAAGGAAACACTGAATTTACATTGCAATCTCGGTGGGACCGATCCGCTCTTTCGGTGAGACCGAAAAGTTACGAAAGGGAAACAGAGAGTTTGCAATCCCATCTCGGTGAGACCGAGATCCCTATCGGTAGAACCGAATTGCTAGGGTTTGGCAGTGGCTTATGACAAGTGAAACTCGGTGGCGCCGGATAGAAAGAATCGGTAGGACCGAGTTTGGCTTAGGGTTTAGGTCATATGTGGATATGGGAAAGTAGTTGAGGGTTTTGGAGCATATCACTAAGCACATGAAGCAAGAGGCTCATTAAGCAACACCTCATCCCTCCTTGATAGTATTGGCTTTTCCTAAAGACTCAATGTGATCTTGGATCACTAAAATATAAAATGAAGAGTCTTGAGCTTTTGAGCTTGAGCCAATCCTTTGTCCTTAGCATTTTGAGGGTTCCACTTTCACATCCATGCCATGCCAATCATTGAGCTTTCCTGAAATAGTCATCTTGGAATAGCATTAGCTCAATGAGCTATATGTTGTTATGAATTACCAAAACCACCTAGGGATAGTTGCACTTTCAATCTCCCCCTTTTTGGTAATTGATGACAACATATAGATCAAAGCTTCGACAAATGATAATAAGCATGAAATATATCGTCGCTTTGAGAAGTATGTGATAAGTAAGAGCTCCCCCTAAATTTGTGCATATTTAAAATTTGCTTTGGACTGCAAATGCACAAAGAGTTAGAGTCATGGGTTACTCTTCCATGTCACATACATCTTGGTGGAGCGCTTAAAATGATAAGAATGAAATACATGCACTCATCACCAAGAATAGTGAATGATCACATAAGATAGATAAGATAATAGCATTAAGCAAACATTAAGTGTAGCTTATGATCAAACACATGATCATCAATGTCTCACGAGCAATGACATAGTATCTCAAGCACTCAAAAGCAAACAAACTTCGAAAAGCCACCAAATAAAGCAAGAGAGAAAAAAAGCAACACTCTCTCTCTCGAAGCCTATGATCTATACATTTTTCTCCCCCTTTGGCAACAAGTTACCAAAAAGTTCCTAGAAAATGCATAGTGCTAGATCGACGCTCAGGCTTGATCTTCAGGTGGTGGTGGAGTCCGGATCACTCCAAGGACGAAGGCTTCTGTAGACGCTGAAGTAGACGCTGGAGTTGGGGCTGAAGTAGACGCTGGAGCTGGTGGAACTGACGTTGTAGCTGGTGCAGAAGTGGTGGCTCTGGTGTCAGCAACTGGCACTGCAGACGACCTTGGACCTCGTGGCACTCTGGCAAAGGCATCAGTTGTAGTCCTGCCTCTCCTCTCCTGCATGTCATCCTGGAGCTGCTCCACTGCAGTCTGAATCTCTGTCACCTTGACATCCAAGTCATAGAACTTTTGTTCCATAATTCTCTCTAGGCTTGCCTGGTTCTGAGTTAGGGTGGCTAGTCCTTTCTCAATCCGCAGGGTGGATGCAATTAGGTAACCAAGCTGCTCTTGTTTGGTTTTCAAGAAATATTCAGATGCCTCCTCTTGAGTTGGCATCTTGGCAGCTTTCTCCTTCCTTGCCTTCTCCTTCTTTGCTTGTGCTTGTGCTGATGATGGTTCATTCTCAGTCATAACCACTTGATTATCCTCAAAATCTGGACGGATGGGCAGGTGTTCCTTGTCCAATAAGTATATGCCCGTGCCCATCTTGGAGTTGATGAGCTCCTGAATTTGTGGGGCATATCCACAGCTCCTCTTCTGGTCTGCTGCTGTCCTCTTGATAGTCTCTACTATGAGGCTCATCACCTTGAACTTCTGTGGCACATCAAATACATGAAGCAAATTGATTGCATGGCCTCTGATCATCTTGTGATCACCTGACTTGGGCAAGAGAGTGTGCCTCAAGATCCAATTGATAGTTGGCAGCCCTGACAGAAGATAATGCACTGAGCCAAATTTGAAAGTTTCAAGAGCTTCATTTGGAATTTCTTTGTACATATTGGACATAGAGTTGTGGTCCATCTTCTTCCTGGCATAGATGTCCAAGTCATCTGCTTGCTCCTCTGGGGCATTGATCAACTTTCCCATTCCTCAACAGTAGATTGGTACCTCGTACCTTCAGACATCCAAGTTATCCTACCATCTGGATAGAAGTGTGCCGTGGAGTAGAATTGCATAATGAGTTCCTCGTTCCACTTTGTGAGCTTCTGCCCAACAAAGTCTGCTACTCCACAAGCATTGAAGCTGTCTTGCACTCCAGGATAATGCTCTTCGTTGTCCTTGATATATTCCCAGTTGACCCATCTCATGTCACAGACTATTGGCTTCTTGTCAAGCAAAACTGTCTCATAGAAGTCCTGCTGTTCCTTAGTGTGAAATCTGTAATCCACAGCAATCCTCCTCCTTGAAGCATACGGATCTGCTTCTCTCCACTTCCTCAGCCCTGAGTCTCTCCTGAGCTTCATATCCTCAGCCACAGGATGAGCATCGTTGTGGTCTGGGATCTTGGGCTTGAGCTTTCTCAGAACATTCTCTTCCTCTTCTTCTGCAGCTTCAGACTGGGGCCATGTTCTTTTCAGCAGCTGGGATGCTTCTTGTATTTCTCTTTGGTTTTGGCTTTGGAGCTGGCTTGGCCTTGGAAGCAGCTGCCCCTGATCGTATGGCATCACCCATCAGCTTGGGTGCTTTAGGTGCTGGTGCAGCTACCTCTTCTTCTTCCTCTTCCTCTTCCATGATGGAAGCCTTTCCAAGCACTCTGGCTACGGTCTTCTTGACCCTTTCCTTCCTTTTCTTTCCTTCAGCAGCAACTGGCTCTTTGGGTGCAGGCTTTTCAGTTGAAGCTCTGGCCTTTGACATAGGTTGCCTGCCTGCTGGCCTTTTGATTTTCATCCCTGGCTTTGTGCCTTGACCTGGTTCAAATCTCTTGGAAGTTGCTTCCTCTTCTGCCACATAATCTTCATCCTCAGAATCTGAAGTTCTCTTCTTCCTTTGTCTGGTGGCAGCTTTTGGCAAATTGCTAAGAGTACTTCTGCTGCCATCATCTGAAGAGCTTGAGGGACTAGTGCCCTCACTCATCTGCACTTGCTCTTCTGACATGTTCTGGCTATCACTCTGGTCTGACATGATGAACAAGCTGACTGCTGACCCTGTGAACAGTTTATAGATGAGGTAGAGTGGATGAGCATCACAAAATGCAGAGACTTTTGCAAAAGAATGACTCAAAAACTTAGTTTTAGTTTCCCACTGAAATCATCTCGGATCTACCGATTTTCAAACTCGGTGATACCGAAGCAGTTTTGGAACCTAAACTAGTGAACTCGGTTGGACCGAGTCACAGTTCGGTGGCACCGAGACTGCTAGGGTTTCACAAAGTTCCAAAATCGGTCACACCGATAAGTAATTCTCGGTCAGACCGAGTCTCACTTGTGCAATGGCATAAGCCAAATCGGTGGGACCGAGTTTTTCAACTCGGTGGGTCCGAGATGGTTTCAGCGGAAACCTAACCCTAAAATTTTCGAATCAAACCTAATCTACGAGCGCATTGACTGGATAGGAGTGTTTCAATCGTGGCAAGAATCATGATGATCACAATGTGCTAAGAATCGATTGGGGAATAGCACAAAGATCGAGTCCATACCCTAGTTCGGCGGAGACTCGCTACGGCGGCAACGACGGGGTAGAATTCCCGTTGACGGTGACGGAGACCAGCGACTGGAGGCGGCTGGCGGCGAGGAGACGATCCGGAGACCACGTTGGCAGAGCAGGCTATCGCGCGGGCGAAGGGGTTCGGAGAAATTTCCAAATTTTTGCCCGTGACTATATATAGCCCGACCCTGTCGGTGTGACCGAGTGGAACAACTCGGTGGCACCGAGATGCAAAACTGTATACAGTTGTTGCAACTCGGTGTGACCGAAAGGTTCAAATCGGTTGCACCGAGAACGAAAACCTAGATCAACTTAATGATCTCGGTAGGACCGAAAGTGGGGTATCGGTCAGACCGAGAATCATAAAGAGGTTTTGGAAGTTTAAGTCTATGACGAATCGGGGACTCCGAGAGCTCCTCACACAGAGTGGTTCGAATCTGACTTGATCAAATTTTGTGATGTAGCATGAATAGAGTTTGAGACGAGAAAAGCATAGATAGCTAGAGGAGGTTCTTAGGCATTCTTGTCCATCCACTTGGCAAAAGGAAATAAAACCAAACAATCAAAACAACAAGTGGATGTCCTCGAATGAGTAAAATATGCAACCAGCATGCTCACACAATAAGATGGCAAATGAAATATGTGACAAGGCATGCACAACCAATTCTAGCATCTATCAAGCAATTTGCGATGACAAGGTCATCTATATATGAGTATATTGACTTAGGAGTCAAGTGAGAACACTTGATCATAGGTCATACTCATCGTTTAAGCTCAAGTGGGGTTACCACTTTTACATAAAGCATTGTTGTGTTCACATCTTTAGAGTTGCTTTAGCTCAAGTCTTAGAGTAAAGCTCCCCCTAGATGTGATATCCCCCCTTAGAGGGATGAACTAACCTCGGGTTTTGTCGATGATGACTTCATGTAGATGTTGAAGATGTGGATGCTCAATGTTGATGTAGATCACTTGGAGCTATCCATTTGAGTGAATTGCACTTTCAATACCTACATGGGTTAGTCCCACAAGGAACAAACAAGGATATCCATAGACATAGAGTGATGCACACACAAGATGATGTCCATGAAAACTTTTAGGTTACCTTGTCCCTTGTCTTACCAACAAGAGGGTTTGTGACTCCTTGAACTAGTGCAAGATGTGGAAGTTGATTGCACTTGTTCTTGCCAAAATGATAAGAGTGAAGTATGTTGGCGGAGTCACCCTCAAGAACTCTCTAGTTCTTCTTCTTTTGGATCCACACCATCTTGATGGGAATCCTTGGAGTTGTAGTCGTACTTGATGAAGTGGAACTTGAAGTAGTCTTGGGAATCCACTTGACTAAGGTCTTAGGAGCTTCTTCAAATGCATCAATTTCCTCTTGAAGCTTGTCCTTGCCTTTTTGCTTGTAGTCTTGTGGTGGAAGATCATCTTGAGCTTGTGTCCCCTTGAAAGAAGTATCATACTTCTCTTGTTGAGGAACAAACTTTGTCTTGGGGTATTGATCTTCTTCCCACTCAACTCCATTGGCATTGAACTTTCGTTCAAAACCAACACCTTGATTCTTCCGGTGCATTCCTTGCTTGCGCACAATTTCCTCGAATTGCTTACTCCCGGCAAGGCTTTTGTACACTCCTTTCTCTATAATTCCCTTCAATAAGCTATTTTCTTGCTCAAGTGTAACTTGGCTAAGAGAATCATTAGTGGAATCAAGAGAACTACTAGAAGCAACAATATTGGATTTAGCATGATCATTGTTACTGCTAGAGGAAGAATCTTTCTTGTTCTTGTTACTAGACTTGACTTGAGGCATGTAAGTGGATAAGAGTAAACGCTTGGCAATGTAAGAAGAACTTTTCTTGCGGAGATCATCATTGATTGCTTTTAAGAACTCATGCTCTTGCTCAAGATTGAGCTTTTCAAAGCGTAATTTCTCATGAGCTCTTAAAAGTTCTCGATGATCTTCGAAGATAGTTTCATGAGCTAACTTAAGAGTGTTTAGTTCTTTAGTTAGAGCCTCAATCTTCTCCTTATCATTGTCATTCGTTTTATCTTGATTAGCATGATTAATTGACGTTTCATCATAGTATTCATCACTAGAGTTGTCAACAAGCAAATCATCACCTAACAAGTCATCTTCATCACTATTGAAATCAACATACTCGGGGTGTGTTACCTTAGGACCTTTGGTCATGAAGCATCTTCCAATTCCTTCATTTGGTGAGTCAAATATGTCGTAGGAGTTGGTTGACACAAGTGCTAGACCGGCAACACCTTCATCTTGAGTATCTTCGGAGTCGGAGTGATAACTTCTCTCGGAGTGGCTGTCGGAGTCGGAGCCGGATACCCATTCACCAACATGAGCTTGATGTCTTCGTTTTGTGTAGCTCCTTGATGATTTTTCCTTCCTTTCCGAATCCTTGCTTCTCCGTGAGTATCTTCGTTCATAACGATCATCTCTACTCCTTCTCTCTCTTGGTGGTGATTCTTTGCTTCTTCTTTTTGGAGAATCTTCTCTTCTCTTGTAGGGAGCCGTACACTCATTGGAATAGTGTCCGGGTCTTCCACAACTGTAGCAGTTTCGCTCTCGACTAGAAGATCTTTTGTCATTGTAGGACCTTGACTTGAAGCTTCTATCTTTGCTTCTACTCTTGTAGAACTTGTTGAAGTTCTTCACCATTAAGCTCAATTCTTCATTGAAGTTTTGTTTCTCACTTGATGATGTAGGGGCTTCACATGAGGCTTTGTAGGCACCACTTGATTTGTTGTGAAGTTCCTCTTTATCCTTAAGTGACATCTCATGAGCAACAATTCTTCCAATCACCTCCGTTGGCTTGAGATCTTTGTAATTGGGCATCATTTGGATCAATGTGCACACGGTATCATATTTTCCATCCAAGGCTCTTAGAATCTTCTTGATGATGAATCTATCGGTCATCTCTTCACTTCCTAAGCCGGCAATCTCATTTGTGATGAGAGCAAGCCTAGAGTACATTTCAGCGACACCTTCACCATCCTTCATTTTGAACTTGTCAAGTTGACTTTGAAGCACATCCAACTTGGATTCCTTGACGGAGTCGGTACCTTCGTGCATATCAATCAAAGTGTCCCAAATTTCCTTTGCATTCTCAAGACGGCTGATTTTGTTGAATTCTTCGGGGCACAATCCGTTGAAGAGAATATCACAAGCTTGAGCATTGTATTGCAACATCTTCAACTCATCCGCGGTAGCTTCACGGTTTGGTTCTTTCCCATCAAAGAAGTCACCTTGCAAACCAACACACACAATAGCCCAAACGGCGGGGTTATGTCCAAGAATATGCATTTTCATTTTATGCTTCCAACTAGCAAAATTAGTACCATCAAAGTAAGGACCTCTACGGTGATAATTTCCCTCGCTAGACGCCATACTCTCCTAGGTTGTGAAACCAAGGCTATGACCACCAAAAGCTATGGAGATCAAAGCAAATGGAGACCAAAGCTCTGATACCACTTGTAGGATCGAAAGTATGTCTAGAGGGGGGGTGATTAGACTACTTGACCAAATAAAAACTTAACCTTTTCCCAATTTTAGTTCTTGGCAGATTTTAGCTATTGTAGGACAAGTCAAGCAATCATCACACAATTCAAGCAAGCATGCAAAGAGTATATTGGCAGCGGAAAGTAAAGCATGCAACTTGCAAGAATGTAAAGGGAAGGGTTTGGAGAATTCAAACGCAATTGGAGACACGGATGTTTTTCCCGTGGTTCGGATAGGTGGTGCTATCCTACATCCACGTTGATGGAGACTTCAACCCACAAAGGGTAACGGTTGCGCGAGTCCACGGAGGGCTCCACCCACAAAGGGTAACGGTTGCGCGAGTCCACGGAGGGCTCCACCCACGAAGGGTCCACGAAGAAGCAACCACCCACAAAGGGTCCACGAAGAAGCAACCTTGTCTATCCCACCATGGCCATCGCCCACAAGGACTTGCCTCACTAGCGGTAGATCTTCACGAAGTAGGCGATCTCCTTGCCCTTACAAACTCCTTGGTTCAACTCCACAATCTTGTCGGAGGCTCCCAAGTGACACCTAGCCAATCTAGGAGACACCACTCTCCAAGAAGTAACAAATGGTGTGTAGGTAATGAACTCCTTGCTCTTGTGCTTCAAATGATAGTCTCCCCAACACTCAACTCTCTCTCATAGGATTTGGATTTTGTGGAAAGAAGATTTGAGTGGAAAGCAACTTGGGGAAGGCTAGAGATCAAGATTCATATGGTAGGAATGGAATATCTTGGTCTCAACACATGAGTAGGTGGTTCTCTCTCAGAACATATGAGTTGGAATTGTGTATGTGTTCTGATGGCTCTCTCCACGAATGAAGAGGAGGTGGAGGGGTATATATAGCCTCCACACAAAATCCAACCGTTACACACAGTTTTCCAATCTCGGTGGGACCGAATCAACAAACTCGGTCGGACCGAAAAGGTAAACCTAGTGACCGTTAGAGATTTTCGGTGGGACTGACATGCAACTCGGTAGGACCGATATGGTTAGGGTTTGGGCATAACGTAATCTCGGTGAGACCGATTACACAAACTCGGTGAGACCGAATTTGGTAATTAGCTAACCAGAGAGTTGGTCAGGCAAACTCGGTGGGACCGATTTGCTCTTTCGGTGAGACCGAAAAGTTACAAAAAGGAAACACTGAATTTACATTGCAATCTCGGTGGGACCGATCCGCTCTTTCGGTGAGACCGAAAAGTTACGAAAGGGAAACAGAGAGTTTGCAATCCCATCTCGGTGAGACCGAGATCCCTATCGGTAGAACCGAATTGCTAGGGTTTGGCAGTGGCTTATGACAAGTGAAACTCGGTGGCGCCGGATAGAAAGAATCGGTAGGACCGAGTTTG
Organism: Triticum aestivum; assembly: GCF_018294505.1. Taxonomy (NCBI): domain Eukaryota; kingdom Viridiplantae; phylum Streptophyta; class Magnoliopsida; order Poales; family Poaceae; genus Triticum; species Triticum aestivum. The sequence goes on from NC_057800.1 coordinate 585,657,744, forward strand.
GCTTAGGGTTTAGGTCATATGTGGATATGGGAAAGTAGTTGAGGGTTTTGGAGCATATCACTAAGCAGATGAAGCAAGAGGCTCATTAAGCAACACCTCATCCCTCCTTGATAGTATTGGCTTTTCCTAAAGACTCAATGTGATCTTGGATCACTAAAATATAAAATGAAGAGTCTTGAGCTTTTGAGCTTGAGCCAATCCTTTGTCCTTAGCATTTTGAGGGTTCCACTTTCACATCCATGCCATGCCAATCATTGAGCTTTCCTGAAATAGTCATCTTGGAATAGCATTAGCTCAATGAGCTATATGTTGTTATGAATTACCAAAACCACCTAGGGATAGTTGCACTTTCAGCGAAGCCCCTGGTAGTTGGAAGACCGAACTAGGGGTGCTATGCACGCCTAATCGGGGGAACCGATTCTTCGCAAGAAGCGGAAAAAATCTCCAACGATTTGGAACCTCTCGAACAGCTGACTGGCTCTCACCGCATCATGACAGTCAGTTTTCGGCTTTCTCTACTGAGGTGCTCGTCCGGAAGAACCGGGATACAATCGCAGTAGTTCTCCCTTTACTACCCTAGCCGATATAGCGGAACATAAGGTAGTAAGCACAGGAGCCGGGCAACCCAACTATTGACCAAAGACATGATTCAGAGCTGATGCATATAATGCTATAAGTTCGGGGTGCCAAACTATACTATAAAAGTGTTCGGACTTTTTATTGCCGTGGTGTTGGGTGTAATGAAGCCCCTGGCGCAGTAATATGTACCATGGTGTAAGTTTGAAGTGGGTAATTAATACCGAGGTGAGTAAACAGAAAAATGAAATAATAGGCTAACGCTACCGTGTATTCACCATCAAGGCATGCTTTGTACAAGCGATGTGATAAACATGTAGGGCTATTTAACATGCCGCAACCAAGGGTGAGCTACGTGCAGGTATGAAAAGAAAGTATGGCAATTGTTTAATAGAGACCGCCTGGGGATTCCCTTGTAATCCAGAGCTCCTTCCCTCCTTGGTGTGTTCTGCAAGTGGGTTGTCCGTATAGACATTCAAAAGAGAAGAAAAAACCCACAGAAAAGAAAAAGTAAAAATGTGTGAATCCCAGGGTCGGTCGAGCCGTACAGTGGATCGCGAACAAGTTATGCCTCCGTTAATTCCCATGGGGTTTTGAGTGCGTAATTTATATACGCGCGATATTAGTGTCATTGCCTCCTCGGGGCTGGGATGGAGGCCAGATTGCTAATTCGGCTCCTGATGAGCCGAGCTGTCCTGTTGCAGTGTGGTCCGAACCCTCTTGATGATGTCCAGGGGCTCGGCAGCCACATTATAATGCTGCTTGAGAAGGCCGCTCTGTACTTCTGCTACTAGGGCAGCAGTGTGCTCCTCTGTACGGAGGGAGCATTCCGTGTTTCCATTTACTGTAATGATTCCATGTTGACCGGGCATTTTGAGCTTGAGATAAGCGTATTGTGGCACCACATTGAATCTAGCGAATGCGGTTCATCCGAGCAGGGCGTGATAGCCGCTGCAAAATGGGACGATATCGAAGATTAGTTCTTCGCTTCAGAAGTTATCCGGGGAACGGAATACTACTTCCAGCGTTATCAAGCCCGTACAACGGGCGTTTACGCCTGGTATGACTCCTTTAAAGGTAGTCTTTGTGGGCTTGACTCGTGAGGGGTCGATGCGCATTTTCCATACTGTCTCCTGATAGAGCAGGTTGAGGCTGCTACCACCGTCCATTAGGACTCATGTCAAGTGAAATCCGTCGATGATTGGGTCAAGGACTAGTGCGGCTGAACCGCCATGGCGGATGCTGGTTGGATGGTCTCGGCGGTCAAAGGTGATCGGGAGTGATAACCACAGATTGAATTTCGGGGCGACTGGCTCTAATGCATAGACATCCCTAAGTGCGCGTTTGTGCTCCCTTTTGGGGATGTGTGTGGCATATATCATGTTCACCATTTTGACTTGAGGAGGAAATTTCTTTTGCTCCCCAGTGTTCAGCTGCCGGGGATCCTCGTCATCGTCCTTGCTCTGTGATTCTCCTTCCTTGTTTCTGTTGTTGACCTTGCTGGCTTGTTTAAAGACCCGGCAATCGCTGTTAGTATGGTTGGTCGGTTTGTCTGGGATGCCATGTATCTGGCAAGGACGATCGAGTATGCGGTCCAAGCTGGATGGTCCTCCGCTATTCTTCTTATAGGGCTTCTTTCGCTGGCCGGACTTGGAGCCACTGAATCCGGCATGAACTGTAGTGTCATCGGCGTTATTGCCATTGCTTCGGCATTTGTGTTTGTTGCGCCGGAGCTTGCCGGTGCTGTTATTGGCCTCAGAGGGGCCTGTTTCCTTGGTTGTGTTTGTACTGCGAGCCAACCAACTATCCTCTCCCGCGCAAAAGTGGGTCATAAGTGTCGTGAGGGCTGCCATGGATCTTGGCTTTTCCTGGCCGAGGTGGCGGGCAAGCCATTTGTCCCGGATGCTATGCTTAAAGGCCGCTAGGGCTTCAGCGTCCGGACAGTCGACTATCTGGTTCTTTTTGGTTAGGAACCTAGTCCAGAATTTTCTGGTTGATTCTCCAGATTGTTGAACTATGTGGCTTAAGTCATCGGCATCGGGTGGCCGGACATATGTACCTCGGAAGTTGTCGAGGAAGGCCTCTTCCAAGTCCTCCCAGCTGCCGATGGAGTTCTCAGGAAGACTATTTAGCCAGTGTCGAGCTGATCCTTTGAGTTTTAATGGGAGGTATTTGATGGCATGGAGGTCATCTCCTCGGGCCATGTGTATGTGACGAATAAAATCTTCTATCCATACTGCGGGGTCAATTATTTCGTCGTATGATTCAATATTGACAGGCTTGAACCCTTGGGGGAATTGGTGATCCAGCACCTTGTCTGAGGGTGTGCGGCGCCTCTATAGCGGGTCGTGTCACGGCGTATCTCCAATGACGTTCGCCTGTGATTATCGGCCAGGATGTGATTAAGTTTGTCACGTCCGAGTAGGTAGCTGTCGTCCCGAGTATGAGAGCATCCTCGCGATCCGTATATGGATCTGGTGTGTCCTACTCTATTATCCATGTTCTATCGGAGGTCGTACGTATGACTCCGGACTCTTCCGTCCCTATTTTGACGGGGTGGTGGGGCGGCCTGCTGTTCGGCCTGAGTTACCGCTTTACCTCGACCGCGTGGTGGCCGTTCTGCCGCCCTGTCCCGACCGCATGGTGGTCGATCCGCATTGCGCGAGGGAATATATGCTCCGGTGCCTCCTCATCGAATTGAGGTAATAGTCTGCATTTTGGGTAGCTCTTGGCTGGGCGGTTGAGGCCGTATTCCTCGGCTGTCAGGACGTCCATCCATTTGTCGACGAGCAGGTCTTGTTCAGCTTGAAGCTACTGGTGTTTCTTTTTCAGGCTCCTTGCAGTGGCTATGAGCTGAAGCTTAAAGCGCTCCTGCTCGAGAGGATCCTTAGGCACGATGAAGTCTTCGTTGTCGAGGCTTGTATCTTCCTCGGAGGGCGGATGGTAACTATCATCCTCCGGGTCATCTTCTATGGCATGTTCATCAGGGTTGTCTTGCCTGCTGTCGTGTTCCTGTTCGGATGTAGCCCCGACGGTATCTTTACTGTTTTCAGCGTTGCCCGGAGTACTATTTTCTCCGGTGCCAGTGTTGCCATCCTTTGAGCGGCGGGGCTTGATAACCCACAAGTATAGGGGATCGCAACAGTTTTCGAGGGTAGAGTATTCAACCCAAATTTATTGATTCGACACAAGGGGAGCCAAAGAATATTCTCAAGTATTAGCAGCTGAGTTGTCAATTCAACCACACATGGAAACTTAATATCTGCAGCAAAGTATTTAGTAGCAAATTAATATGATAGTAGTGATAACGGTAACAATAGTAAAAGTAATGTTTTTGGTATTTTGTAGTGATGATAGCAATAGCAACGGAAAAGTAAATAAGCGAAGAACAATATATGGAAAGCTCGTAGGCAATGGATCGGTGATGGAGAATTATGCTGGATGCGGTTCATCATGTAACAGTCATAACCTAGGGTGACACAGAACTAGCTCTAGTTCATTGATATAATGTAGGCATGTATTCCGAACATAGTCATACGTGCTTATGGAAAAGAACTTGCATGACATCTTTTGTCCTACCCCTCCCGTGACAGCAGGGTCCTTACGGAAACTAAGGGATATTAAGGCCTACTTTTAATAGAGAACCGGAACAAAGCATTAACACATAGTGAATACATGAACTCCTCAAACTACGGTCATCACCGGTAAGTATCCCGATTATTGTCACTTCGGGGTTAACGGATCATAACACATAATAGGTGACTATAGACTTGCAAGATAGGATCAAGAACACTCATATATTGATGAAAACATAATAGGTTCAGATCTGAAATCATGGCACTCGGGCCCTAGTGACAAGCATTAAGCATAGCAAAGTCATAGCACCATCAATCTCAGAACATAGTGGACACTAGGGATCAAACCCTAACAAAACTAACTCGATTACATGATAGATCTCATCCAACCCATCACCGTCCAACAAGCCTACGATGGAATTACTCACGCACGGCGGTGAGCATCATGAAATTGGTGATGGAGGATGGTTAATGATGACGATGGCGACGGATTCCCCTCTCCGGAGCCCCGACCGGACTCCAGATCAGCCCTCTCGAGAGGTTTTAGGGCTTGGCGGCGGCTCCATATTGTAAAACGCGATGATTTCTTCTCTCTGATTTTTTTCTCATCAAAACTCAATATATGGAGGTGGAGTTGGAGTCGGAGACGCAACAGGGGGCCCACGAGGTAGGGGGGCGCGCCCCACCCTCGTGGCAAGGTGGTGGGCCCCCTGGCCTTCATATTTTGTAGGTATTTTTCTTATTTTCTGAGAAGTGGCTCCGTGAAGTTTTAGGTCATTCCGAGAACATTTGCTCCTGCACATAAATAACACCATGGTAATTCTGCTGAAAACAGCGTCAGTCCGGGTTAGTTCCATTCAAATCATACAAGTTAGAGTCCAAAACAAGGGAAAAGTGTTTGGAAAAGTAGATACATTGGAGACGTATCAACTCCCCCAAGCTTAAACCTTTGCTTGTCCTCAAGCAATTCAGTTGACAAACTGAAAGTGATAAAGAAAAACTTTTACAAACTCTGTTTGCTCTTGTTGTTGTAAATATGTAAAGCCAGCATTCAAGTTTTCAACAAAGATTATAACTAACCACATTCACAATAACGCATAGGTCTCAAGTTTACTCATATCAATAGCATAATCAACTAGCGAGCCATAATAATAAATCTCGGATGACAACACTTTCTCAAAACAATCATATTATGATATAACAAGATGGTATCTCGCTAGCCCTTTCTGAGACTGCAAAACATAAATGCAGAGCACCTTTAAAGACCAAGGACTAACTAGACATTGTAATTCATGGTAAAAGAGATCCAGTCAAGTCATACTCAATGTAAACTAACAGTAATGGATGCAAATGACAGCGGTGCTCTCCAACTGGTGCCTTTTAATAAGAGGATGATGACTCAGCATAAAAGTAAATAGATAGGCCCTTCGTAGAGGGAAGCAGGGATTTGTAGAGGTGCCAGAGCTCGGTTTTGAAACAGAGGTGAATAATATTTTGAGTGGTATACTTTCATTGTCAACATAACAACCAAGAGATGGTGATATCTTCCATGCTACACACATTATAGGCGGTTCCCAAATAGAATGGTAAAGTTTATACTCCCCCTTCCACCAACAAGCATCAATCCATGCCTTGCTCAAAACAACGAGTGCCTCCAACTAACAAGAGTCCCAGGGGGAGTTTTGTTTGCAATTACTTTGGTTTAGTTTGCATAAAGCATGGGACTGGGCATCCCGGTGACCAGCCATTTATCTCGTGAGTGAGGAGCGGAGTCCACTCCTCTTGACAATAACCCGCCTAACATGGAAGATACAGACAGCCCTAGTTGATACATGAGCTATTCAAGCATACAAAACAGGATATTTATTTGAAGGTTTAGAGTTTGGCATATACAAATTTACTTGGAACGGCAGGTAGATACCGTATATAGGTAGGTATAGTGGACTCATGTGGAATAACTTTGGGGTTTAAGGGATTAGATGCACAAGCAGTATTCCCGCTTAGTACAAGTGAAGGCTAGCAAAAGACTGGGAAGCGACCAGCTAGAGAGCGACAACAGTCATGAACATGCATTAAAATTAATCAACACCGAGTGCAAGCATGAGTAGGATATAATCCACCATGAACATAAATATCATGAAGGCTATGTTGATTTTGTTTCAACTACATGCGTGAACATGTGCCAAGTCAAGTCACTTAAATCATTCATAGGAGGATACCACCCTATCATACCACATCATAACCATTTTAATAGCATGTTGGCACACAAAGTAAACCATTATAACTCATAGCTAATCAAGCATGGCATAAGAAACTATGATCTCTAGTTGTCATTGCAAACATGTTTATTCATAATAGGCTGAATCAGGAACGATAAACTAATCATATTTACAAAAACAAAAGAGGTCGAGTTCATACCAACTTTTCTCATCTCAGCCAGTCCATCATATAACATCATAATTGCCTTTCACTTGCACGGCCGAATAGTGTGAATGATAATAATAGTGCACGTGCATTGGACTAAGCTGGAATCTGCAAGTATTCAATAAACAGGAGAAGACAAGGCAATACGGGCTCTTTTGTCAGATCAACAATAATGCATATCAGAGCCACTTCAACAATTTAATTATGGTCTTCTCATATCGACCCCCAAAGAAAAGAAAAAGAAATAAAACTATTTACACGAGAAAGCTCCCAACAAGCAAAAGAAGAACATGAAATATTTTTGGGTTTTGTTTTTAATTACTACTACAAGCATGCAAGGTAAACTGATTAAAAACTACAACTATTTTTTTTGGTTTTTCTTAAGGTTTATTAAACACACAAGAAGAAAGCATAAAAAGGAAAATAAACTAGCATGGATGATACAATGAAAAAGTATGAGCACCGACATCTAGCAATGAGTGTCTGAACTTAAATGTAATGTCGGTGGGAAATACGTACTCCCCCAAGCTTAGGCTTTTGGCCTAAGTTGGTATATGTCCACGGCTGGCCTGGCGGATATCCATAATAGTAGTTGGGGTCGTACTGGGATGAATAAGAGGAAGACTCCGATTGCCACTGGCTGACAATCATCTCCGGATCCCACTGGTAATTAGGCTGTCATGAAGGATCAACTTGTGGTTCCGGCTCTAGCTCCATAGTTGGGGCAGGGTTTCGGTAGGCGTGAATAGCCTTCAACGGAACAAGGTACCGGCCTGCAGATAAATCAAACAAGGAAGGAGCAGGCGGGGTAATAGTCTCAAGATGATGTTTATTAAAGAACAATTGATATTTAAGTTCTCCTTCCCTATTCTTAACAATAAAATCATGTGACACCATACTTTTATAGTCTAGATAAACACGAGGTAGCACCTTTTCTTCCTTCTCAAAATGCCGAATAGGTATGTTAAAATGTGTAGCTAGGCGTGAAGCATAGATGCCTCCAAAGATGGGGCCCTTGGTACAGTTCAGACTTAACCGTTTAGCAATAATACCGCCCATACTAAAAGTGTTATCAATGTATAAACCGTGGAGCAGAATAATTATATCAGGGATACTAAGGTTTCCACAGTTTTCGCATCCAATTAAGCAACGACTAGCAAATAATGCAAAGTAACGTAAAGCAGGAAAATGTATGGTAGTGATTCGTGCATTGTAAACCTTCCTAGTTTCTCCTACAGTGATAGTACCAATAAACCCCTCCACATCATCATGATGTGGTTCTTTTGTCTTGCCCTCAAAAGGGACTAAACAAATCCGAAAAAAATCATAAAGTGACATCTCCTTATGCTCATCATATAAATGAAACTCCACCGTAGGTGGCGAGTTCCTAGAATGGAAATGAAAGTTTTGCACAAAGGTATTTGTGAGTAAGAGATACTAATCGCATTGGTCGTGGAGGAAAGCGGTGAGGCTTGCATTATGAGCCAATTCATGAAAATCTTCATAAATCCTGGCTGCTCTCAAGAAATCCTCGGAAGGCCATTCACACGCCTGAACCTCTGCGGTGCAAGGCAGATTATACTTAGGCTTTAGTGCCTTTTCCTTCGAGCTTTGGCTCGATGAGCCCCTCAAAAGTCTCCTCGTCATTTTCTGAAAAACTCTGAAATTTTTAGTAACTTCAAAATAAAAGTAAACCAAACTCAATAATATTGATAGCAACTACTCCTACAAGTGCCTAGAGCCTATATCATGCATCAAAACTACTTTTGACCATATAAATTTGACATGCAAGCTCAAGAACAGGGTCACCTAAGCAGCAAAAATTTGCAATGAATAAAGCACTAGAACAAAAACTAATTGGGCCAATGGAGGAGTCACATACCAAGGAACAATCTCCCCAAGCAGTTTTGTGAGAGGTGCTTTGAGCAAGGAGATCGAAAATGGTAGCAAGATGAGCTAGAACTCGTGCTTGAGCTGGATATTCGTGTTTGTGGGAGGAAGATGAAGTGTGTGGGTGCAGGAATAAGTGGAGGAGGGCCACCGTGGGCCCACGAGGCAGGGGGCGCGCCCTCAACCTTCATGGGTAGGTGGTTGACCCCCCTGGTGTGTTTTTAGTTCCATAAATCCTCAAATATTCTAGAAAAAATCATATTTAAATTTCATGGCATTTGGAGAACTTTTATTTTTGAGGTATTTTTATATTGCACGGATAATCAGATAACAGAACAAAAAATATTTATTTTCATTTTATTTAATATAAATAACAGAAAGTAAAAGTGGGGTACAGAAGGTTGTGCCTTCTAGTTTCATCCATCTCATGATCATCAAAAGGAATCCACTAACAAGGTTGATCAAGTCTTGTTAACGAACTCATTCCGAATAACATGGAACCGGAGAAATTTTGAATAACACTATGTTACCTCAACGGGGATATGCACATCCCCAATAATAAGAATATCATATTTCTTCTTGACAGTAGGAAGAGGAAATTCAAAACCTCCAAATATAATCGATGGAATTTTTCCAATAGAGTTGATACTATGAACTTGAGGTTGTTTCCTCGGAAAGGGTACTGTGTGCTCATTACCATTAACATGAAAGGTGACATTGCCTTTAGTGCAATCAATAACAGCCCCTGCAGTATTCAAAAAGGGTTAATAGACATACTATCGTCCTCGGGAATATCAAGAATAACAAAGTCCGTTAAAATAGTAACATTTGCAACTACAACAGGCACATCCTCACAAATACCGACAGGTATAGTAGTTGATTTATCAGCCATTTGCAAAGATATTTCAGTAGGTGTCAACTTATTCAAATCAAGTCTACGATATAAAGAGAGAGGCATAACACTAACACCGGCTCCAAGATCACATAAAGCAGTTTTAACATAATTTGTTTTAATGGAGCATGGTATAGTGGGTACACCAGGATCTCCAAGTTTCTTTGGTATTCCACCCTTAAAAGTATAATTAGCAAGCATGGTGGAAATTTCAGCTTCCGGTATCTTTCTTTTATTAGTAATGATATCTTTCATATACTTAGCATAAGGATTGGTTTTGAGCATATCAGTTAATCGCATACGCAAAAAGATAGGTCTAATCATTTCAGCAAAGCGCTCAAAATCCTCATCATCCTTTTTCTTGGATGGTTTGGGAGGAAAAGGCATGGGTTTCTGAACCCAAGGCTCTCTTTCTTTACCATGTTTCCTAGCAACAAAGTCTTTTTATCATAACGTTGATTCTTTGATTGTGGGTTATCAAGATCAACAGCAGGTTCAATTTCTATGTCATTATCATTACTAGGTTGAGCATCATCATGAATATTATTATTAGTATTATCACTAGTTTCAGGTTCATTACCAGATTGTGTTTCAGCATCAGAAATAGAAATATCATTTGGATTCTCAGGTGTTTCAACAATAGGATCACTAGAAGCATGCAAAGTCCTATCATTTTTCTTTTTCTTCTTTTTATATGAACTAGGTATATCTATGTTATTTCTCTGAGAATCTTACTCAATTCTCTTAGGATGGCCTTCAGGATACAAAGGTTCCTGAGTCATTCTACCAGTTCTAGTAGCCACTCTAACAGCATTATCATTATTCTTATTGTTCAATTCATTGAGCAAATCATTTTGAGCTTTAAGTACTTGTTCTACTTGAGTGGTAACCATAGAAGCATGTTTACTAATAAGTTTAAGTTCACCTTTAACATTAGCCATATAATCACCCAAGTGTTCAAGCATATTTGAAATTTTTTCAATTGTCTACCAAAATAAGCATTAAAATCTTCTTGCTTACCATAAATTTATCAAACTCATCTAAGCATGGGCTAGCAAATTTAGTAAATGGGATTACATCTTTATCATATCTATAGAGAAAATTTACCTTTACAGCCTGTGCCGGGTTATCAAGACCATGAGTTTATTCAATAGGTAAAGGATTAAGATTATATGTTTCTTCAACAGGCGGTAAATTAAGACCATGTATTTCTTCAATAGGAGGTAAATTCTTAACATCTTTAGCTTTAATACATTTTTCTTTCACAGATTTCTTTGCCTCTTGCACATCTTCAGGACTGAGAAATAGAATAATCCTCTTCCTAGGAGTTGGTTTAGGAATAGGCTCAGGAATTGGCTCTGAAGGTGTCCAATTATTTTCATTTGTCAACATATTTTTCACTAAATTTCAGCTTCATCCGGTGTTCTTTCCCGGAAAACACAACCAGCCCAACTATCCAGGTAATCTCTGGAGGCATCGGTTAGTCCATTATAGAAGATATCAAGTATTTCATTTTTCTTAAGAGGATGATCAGGCAAAGCATTAAGTAATTGGAGAAGCCTCCCCCAAGCTTGTGGGTGACTCTCTTCTTCAATTTGCACACAATTATATATATCCCTTAAAGCAGCTTGTTTCTTATGAGCAGGGAAATATTTAGCAGAGAAGTAATAAATCATATCCTGGAGACTACCACACAAACAGGATCAAGAGAATTAAACCATATCTTAGCATCACCCTTTTATGAGAACGGAAATATTTTAAGGATGTAAAAGTAACGAGTTCTCTCATCTTTAGTAAATAGGGTGGCTATATCATTCAACTTAGTAAGATTAATTAATTAACTTTATTTTTATTAATTTTTTCAAACTTTTTTTTTGTTTTGGGGCTGGGCCCGTTCGGTCAGTGGCCCAAGGCCATTGTGGTCGTGTGGGCGCCAGCGGTGCGGGGCTGAACCCGACGGGGAGGCAAGGCGAGGCCACCGGGGCGCGGTGGTGCTTGGCCGGCATGGGCGACGAGCGCCAACCCGCCCGGCAGGGTGCTACGGGGCAGCGGCGAAGGGGGGGCGCTGCCTGGAGCGAGGCGAGGTCGCCGCTGGCAGTGGTGCGCCGGGCCGTAGGCGGGAGAGGGGCCACGCTAGGCGAGGCAGGCCGGAGCGAAGGGCAGCGCGTGGGGGCCTGCGGGCGGCGACGGGAGCGGCAGTGCGGGGAGCCGGGCGACCGGCGGGCAGCGGAGCAAGGCGACCGCGGCGAGCGGCAGTAGGGCACAGCGTGGCGCAGGCGGCGCGTGCTCGTGCGGCAAGGCAGAGGAGAGGCCAGGAGGGTGCGGGCCGGCACGGGGGCATGCGCAAGGCGGCCAGGGCGCGCCCGTATCGGGTCAGAGGGTGCGCGTGCGGTGCGGTGGGCGAGCAATGGAGCGCATGGGGCGTGCGCCAAGAGCTACAAGGGGAACGACGTGGCGGCCACGGAGCAGATGCAGGGAAGGGGGAAGGGCGATGCCCTCACCGGCGTTTGAAGAGGAGCGGGGCGGCAAGGCTCAACGTGGTCAGGTGGGGAGGAGGTCGGGGACGAGCGACGAAGGCGATCCGGTGAATTGGTCCGGCGACATGGTGGTGGCGACGACGGGCGACAGCATCGGGTCGGCGACGAGGCGAGGCCGCCGCTTCAGGCGGGCGCTGTGCGAGGGAGAGGAGGGGCGCGGAGGAGTCCGGGGGGCTGCGCCGGCGCCGGCTGGCGCCGGCTTGCATCGGACGCTAGTGTGCGGGAGGAGGGGATCGGGCTCGATCCAGTTCCAGCGAGGGTGGGAGTGGGTGCGAGGAGTGGGGAACGTGGGGTGTCGGTGGGGTGGATAGGGTTTCGGGTTTAGATCGGGGGAGCGGGGCCATATAGGCCAGGGAGGGGTGTGGGAGTGGGCCGGCCTGACTGGTGGCCAGGTTGGCTGTGGCCCAATCGGGGGGGAGGGGGGTTCTTTTCCCCCTTTTTTGGTTTTTTTTAAAAAAACATTCCTGTTTTATTTATTTTTAGAGCATTTAGCCATTTTGTAAAAATATGATTTCCCACAAATATTACCAAATGATTATCTACAACAACTTGAACATTTTTGTTCGCACATTTGATAATTTTGAATCTTGACTTTAATTTAAATTTGAATTTGGACCGGATTCAAACCAACGCGAGTTTAACAACAGTAATCATGATGACATGGCATCATTAGCAGGGAATTACTGTAGCTTAATTATCCGGGCGTCATAATTCTTGTCCACTACAAGAAATCTCATCCCGAGATTTAAGTGCAGAAGTAAAGAGTAACTTCGGGAGAACTGACCCTTATAGGGTTAATTATCTGGTGAACAATTCAGGGGATGTGGCGGGAGTATCTCTCGAGTTGAAACTTAAGAAAACATCGAGAGCAAAATATGAAAGTACAATAGGAAGTTTCAAGCGAATTGACAAACGATCGATACCTGAATAGTGTGTGAGAAGGGGGTTAAAGCATCGGGAATAGATCATCTCTCGAAGGGTGGCACGTGAATTACATACAAAGCCGCGCGTGAGGAATAACTTTGGAAACAAGGGGTACAGGAGAGTCGGGTTTCGATCCTGTGGAACTGTGGCTTATGGGTCCACCATGTGGGTTAAAGGTAGAAAGGGCGCTAGCATCTTGCACGGTTATGATAGCAAGGCATGTCAGAGGGCAGCCTGTCAGTTATGTCGGCAACAACATTGGTACCAAGGGCGAGGGACGAAGAGAACCATTATCCTGCTCGTTGAACGAGGCGGGCCATTAGGCAAAGTTCTCATCCATCGGTGGCTACCGGAATGTCATCAACAATAGTAACAGGGTCTTACTGACAGAGTGATACAACGAGGTGTTTACATAAGCAGGGAAATATTACTCCTTATATAATATAGATCACAATAAGGTTTAAACAAACCAATGGAAAGGAAAATGTAATTGTCAGATTAAACAGAACAATGGAAAGGAAAATGTGTTTAAACACATATTTCAGGGGTATATCCTTCCCAAGGACAAGCAGAGCATGGTATCCATGACAGGATAGAAGTTTAAAACCATTTAGGTAAGGGGAAAGAAATTTCATGACATTACCCATACAACGGTGTTTGGATAATTGATAAAGAAGATTTAGTATCATGCTTCAAATGTTCTTATTGGAGATTGGATTACCACAGACATGCTTCGAGATAGCATTGCCATGGTTTCAAGCAAAGGTCAGACTTTGGATACACCAAGGATCCATCGAAAACAACTTAGGAATTAAGTCATACAATTTTAGTAGGGAAAAGATGAGGGTGTGGCCGACGGGCTTAGCAAGAATCCATCGACATGTCAAGAAGGATGTATTTGCGAAATTATATGAACAAGTTTGTGTTGGGAAAAGCAAGAATGTTGTGATGATAACATAAATCATCGAGGGGGAGGATTGTATTTATCACCATGAATTCGATCGATATCCTGGAAAAGGTCATAATGTTGATGATGATCACGACACATTTGTCGAGAGATTTCATGAAGATGTCACCGAGTAGAAAAGGAAGGAAGAAGTGAAAGGCTATGAGAACCACGGATTCGACACAAGCTCAAAGTCAAGCTTGTTGTTCGAGGTGAAATGATAAGATGAGGAAGATTGACGTAAGCTTAGCTCATCGTCGGAAGTTGCTCCGGGCATAAGGACCAGGTAGCCCAGTTAAAAAGTTGACATGATAAACAAAATAGTCGATCAGGCTAGGAATGATGTGATGGGGTATAAAGCTTCCTAGTATCAAGTACTAGGTGTAATGCCAGAAGGTAAATCCGAGTAGAGGTTGGACAGGGGAAATGATTTGCAGAGGATAAGTAATTTTAACATACCCAATAAATGTGATCAAGGAGGAAATATGGTCAGAACCATAACTGCAAGGGGTCCAATTTACGATACCGGAAGAATTATTCAAATGATTAAATATCCTTGCAAGAAGCTTTCATGATAAGTTCCACACCATGTCCGTGGGCATGAACGCAAGGTTCAGGGTTGACTCCCACTTCTATAGTGCATAACCTTTCATTTTACTTCTCTCTCTTGGTGAAGCTGTAGTATTGAAATTTTATCTGACAAAAAGCCAGTAGAGTATAATCCGCATAACTTTCGAGTTCACACAGATTAGGGAAGGTATAGGTTCAAGCCACTGGGGCATCTTATGAACATATACCACAAACTTCATGAGTAAATAACTCAATCTCGAAAGTAGAGCATGGTTGAGGAAGCAGAGGATACAATTTACCAATGGCATTATATATCCAAGGAAAGGCTCACAAGCTGATTGAATATGAAGGACGCTGTCAGATAAAACCCAACAAAGGATCTGGTGGTTCACAAGGGATCTGATGTGAGCATTAGTACTCAACCAGAAGAAGAAAGAATGCAAGGATATCAGATTATAGAAACAACTGACTAACTCAGAGCTCAAATGTAAAGGAGTTATGATTTCCAAATCAAGGGATCAGAAGCAAGCACTCTGATTAAGAATGGATAAGTTGAATAGACTTGGGAGTGCATTTGACGACAACTTGATTGGTCGAGGACCAGCTCATGTTCAAATGATGCCTGAGCCAGAAGGATGAATTCTAGGATCTGGTTGAGGATTGCGAGCATTCACAACATATTGAATCAACAGACTCAGAATGATAATGACAATGAATGCCAATAAGATTACCGGACTTATGGGATTAATCATAACGCAGGCAAGCAAGAGGTTCAAGAACAATAGGCTGTTGAGGATTTTCACAAGAACGAATGGTATTGAGAAGTTTTTTTGTGAAGTACATGAATCAACTAAGGATGAGCGGATACTCGGTAGGTGCACAAATTTATCCGTAGGGGTATTCAATGACAAGGAACTGCAAGGCAGTAAGCTCAAAGGATTCTCAGAAAAAGGAAAGTAGTTCAGGGCATCTTGTAATAATAAGATCAATGGGATAGAATGTAAGATTGGCAAGTGTGTGCAGTTATCCATAAGGATATTTCGGTGGTATGGAATTGCAAAGGCAATAGGCACAAAGTCTCGAGAGAATACCGTAGAGTATCTTCAGAATCTTCTGATGCAGCACGCGATCATCTGAAATAAGGGGCTCTCCGGGCGGATGTGATCATGAGATCCTAATGTTCGAGTTAGTAAATCCATTTAACCTGAATAGGAGAGAGATCAGAGTCGCGGAGTATAGACGAGGAGTAAAAGATCCTAATACCACCCAATGGCGACGTGGGCCCGTAAGACACACAACCATGTTAGTAAAAGTTTTTCAATGACTAGACTCAACTTCGGCCAAATAGTTGGAAAGGGGGCTACCTACAGGCAGTCGGCTCTGATACCAACTTGTGACGCCCTTGATTCAATCGTACACTAATCATACACGCAATTGTGTACAATCAAGATCAAGGACTCACGGGAAGATATCACAACACAACTCTAGACACAAATTAAAATAATACAAGCTTTATATTACAAGCCAGGGGCCTCGAGGGCTCGAATACATAAGCTCGAATACACAAGAGTCAGCGGAAGCAACAATATCTGAGTATAGACATGGGTTAAACAAGATTGCCTTAAGAAGGCTAGCACAAAAGCAACAACGATCAAAAGGCAAGGCCTCCTGCCTGGGAGCCTCCTAACTACTCCAAGTCGTCAGCGGTCGTCTCATAGTAGTAGGCACCCTCGGGGTAGCAGTAGTCATCAGTGGTGTCGTCTGGCTCTAGGATCCGTCATCTGGTCGCGACAAACGGGTATGGGGGAAAAGAGGTAGCAAAGCAGCCATGAGTACTCATCCAAAGTACTCGCAAGACTTACATCAGATCTAAACTAAGTATGCATCTGTATCAAAGGAAATGAGCTGTATCTGTGGACTAAACTTCAGAAGGCCAGAAGGGAAGAGGAAAGCTAGCCTATCGAAGACTAGCATCTTCTGGAAACCACCATCTTGCAGCAACAGGAGGGAGTAGAGTAGCTTAAAGTAAAGTAGTAGAAGTGTTATCAACCTCGGCCAGAGATCCTTTCTCGACTCCCTGCGAGAAAGCAATCCTAGAGCCATACTATCCAGTTATCATCTCATAACCAAGTCTCAGCTCAAGTATCCAGTTCTAGTTGTATCGATCGGGATACAACTCCAAGTGTCCGTTACCATAGGACAGGCTATCGATAGATGTTTTCTTCCCTGCAGGGGTGCACCAACTTACCCACCATGCTCGATTAACTCCGGCCGGACACACTTTCCTGGGTCATGCCCGGCCTCGGCCAAACAATACGCCGCAACCCGACCTAGTCTTAATAGAGAGGCCAGCACGCTGGACTAAACCTATGCCCGCGGGGGTCATGGGCCATCTCCCCGGGAACTCCTACACGTTGCGAGGGCGGCCGGTGAGCAGACCTAGCTACCTCCCTAAAAAGGCAGGAGCTTACCAGTCCAACCCAGCACGCTGACGTCTATTAAGCTTTGGCTGATGCATACGACGTAGAACGCCCATACTATGCCCACGTGATGGTTAGTGCTATCAGGCCAAAGGCCCCTCGGATCAAATATCCAAATCGTAGTGGATTAGGAACGCGCGATAACAAGCAGAGACTCACGATCGATGTGACCCCGTCGCCACGTCTCGAGTACTTGCGGCAATGGCTAAGAATACCCAGCCACACCTCGTAAGTATCTCGCGAGCACCTTCCAGGTCAACCCGACTCCACATCACTCGCTATTAAGCTCGCGCGGGTACCCCTCAGAGTCGACCCGTCTTTAGTAACATGGCTCAGTGTAAAGTCATAGTAACCATAGTAATTGTGTGTCTACACCAAGGGGAAAACCCGAGGAATCACCCTCGATGAATCCCACTCGATGTTATCATCAAGGTGAACGTAAGAGGATCCACCCTCGAGGTTCACACTTGAGGGGTTGCACGACAGAGCGGTAACGGTAGTGGTTAAGGAGGAAATCACCCTCGATGACCTCGACCGTATAGCTACACTGCAGAGATCTCATCAGGAGTGATGTAAGAGGTTCCGCCCTCAGCACTCGATGGTAACTCTGCAGAGTTGTACAACTAGGGGGGTGATGTGCTGTGTCGGGGCCTAGACATCGATCACATTGATCGAGTCATCAAACATAAAGCAAGGCAACTGGGACAAGGTAGGGGTCACTGATGGATCACTAACCAACCTATACTAAGCAGTTTAGGATAAGCAGGTAAGGTATGAAAGCAGGTAACAAAACAGGCTATGCATCAGAGTAGGATCATACGGAAAGCAGTAGCAGTTCTAATGTAAGCATGAGAGGGAAAGAAATGGGCGATATCGAAATGCTCAAGGGGGGTTTGCTTGCCTGGTTGCTCAGACAAGAAGGAGGGGTCGTCGGTGACGTAGTCGATCACAGCGGCATCATCGGTCTCGGGGTCTACCGGAGAGAAGAGTGGGAAGAAACAGTAAATATAAAGCAAACATAGCACCACAAAGCATAACATGGCAATATGATGTGTCGGGTGTGACCTAACGCAGTAGGAGGTGATACCGGCGAAGGGGGGAAACATCCGGGAAAGAATCCCCGGTGTTTCGCGTTTTTCGGACAGATGAAACGGAGGCAGAAAGTTGCGTGTTCGCTATGCTAGGGATGCATGGCGGACGAACGGGCTGCGTATCCAGATTTGTCTCGCCGTTCTGAGCAACTTTCATGTACAAAGTTTTAAGATTCGAGCTACGGTTTATTATATATGATTTTTTCAAAGTTTTACTCATTTTCTGAAATTATTATTAATTCAAAATTAATAGGAAAAATGCTATGGGTACCCAGCCTTGTGTACACAAAATGTACACAGAGGCTGACATGTGGACCAGGGGACCCAATTGACCAGTCAAAGTTTGACTGGTCAACAGAGGGTGGGGGCCCCCTGTCATTGACTGACTAGTAAACTAACAAATTTAGTTAGACTAATTATGTAGTTAACAGGTTAATTAACATGATTAATTATATTAATTAATTAACTTTATTTTTATTATTTTTTTCAAACTTTTTTTTGTTTTGGGGCTGGGCCCGTTCGGTCAGTGGCCCAAGGCCATTGTGGTCGTGTGGGCGCCAGCGATGCGGGGCTGAACCCGACGGGGAGGCGAGGCGAGGCCACCGGGGCGCGATGGTACTTGGCCGGCGTGGGCGACGAGCGCCAGCCCGCCCGGCAGGGCGCTACGGGGCAGCAGCGAAGGGAGGGCGCTGCCTGGAGCGGGGCGAGGTCGACGCTGGCAGTGGGGCGCCGGGGCGTAGGCGGGAGAGGGGCCGCGCTAGGCGAGGCAGGCCGGAGCAAAGGGCAGCGCGTGGGGGCCTGCGGGCGGCGACGAGAGCGGCAGTGCGGGCCTGCCCGTGGCGACCGGCGGGCAGCGGAGCAAGGTGACAGCGGCGAGCGGCAGCAGGGCGCAGCATGGCACAGGCGGCACGTGCTCGCGCGGCGAGGCAGAGGAGAGGCCAAGAGGGCACGGGCTGGCGCGGGGGCATGCGCAAGGCGGCCAGGGCGCGGCCGTATCGGGTCAGAGGGTGCGCATGCGATGCGACGAGCGAGCAGGGGAGCGCCTGGGGCGCGCGCCGAGAGCTACAAGGGGAACGACGTGGCGGCCACGGAGCGGATGCAGGGAAGGGGGGAGGGCGGTGCCCTCACCGGCTTTCGAAGAGGAGCGGGGCGGCGAGACTCAACGTGGTCAGGTGGGGAGGAGGTCGGGGATGAGCGACGGAGGCGGTCCGGCGAAGTGGTCCGGCGACGTGGTGGTGGCGACGATGGGCGACAGCATCGGGTCGGTGACGAGGCGAGGCCACCGCTTCAAGTGGGCGCTATGCGAGGGACAGGAGGGGCGCGGACAAGTTCGGGGGGGGGGGGCGCGCTAGCGCCGGCTGGCGCCGGCTTGCATCGGACGCTAGTGTGCGGGATGAGGGGATCGGGCTCGATCCAGTTCCAGCGAGGGTGGGAGTGGGTGTGAGGAGTGGGAAACATGGGGTGTCGGTGGGGTGGATTGGGTTTCGGGTTTAGATCGGGGGAGCGAGGCCATATAGGCCAGGGAGGGGTGTGGGAGTGGGCCGGCCTGACTGGTGGCCAGGTTGGCTGTGGCCCAATCGGGGGGGAGGGGGGGTTCTTTTCCCTCTTTTTTGGTTTCTTTTAAAAATGTTCCTGTTTTATTTATTTTTAGAGCATTTAGCCATTTTGTAAAAAGATGATTTCCCACAAATATTACCAAATGATTATCTACAACAACTTGAACATTTTTGTTTGCACGTTTGATAATTTTGAATCTTGACTTTAATTTAAATTTGAATTTGGACCGGATTCAAACCAACGCGAGTTTAACAACTGTAATCATGATGACATGGCATCATTAGCAGGGAATTACTGTAGCTTAATTATTCGGGCATCACAATTGGGCTGAGGGCAGTCCCCTCCTATTCCTCGGCGGCAGACAGCCGCCCCATGAGACAATGTGAACGGCGAGGAAGAGGATGGCGGGGAAGAGCCGTCGGGCCAACTACTTCTCTCCTCTTGCAGTTGGGTTTGGTCGACGAAGACTCCACCGGCTCGCTCTGGCACGACACCCTCACAAACGGCACCCTATAGATGCTCGATCCATCAATCTCTGCTGGAGCTCCATCTGGGATTGATACTCCCACCACCGCTCCCTCACGATTGGATTCGGTGAATCTGTTCGCTCCATGGCCCAATGGAGCAGCTCTATGTACTCCCGCGTGACTCCCTTCGGGAGTATCACCGCCTTTTCGCTCTGTTGCAGATATTTGGCCATGGATGTCGCCGTCGCTGCTTGTTGGTCCTTGTTGTTAGACCAAGATTGTATCTCCAACATCCTAGCTAGCTTCACAGGGTCGCCATCTGCGATCCTCATGTATTTGTTGTACTCCTCCGTCGACCTACTTCTCCAGAGCACCTTCACTCGCCGGTGGTGGTTTTTGAATGGAAGAGGAGAGGAGCAGTGCTGGTTTTGGATTAGAACGGGAGAGGAGCGACGCTGGTTTTGGATTGGAACAGGAGAGGAGGGGCGGTGGTTTTGAAATGGAAGAGGAGAGGAGCGGCGCTAGATTTAGATTGGAACAGGAGAGGAGCGGCGGTGGTTTAAGAGGAGAGGAGCGGCGCTAGATTTAGATTGGAACAGGAGAGGAGCGGCGGTGGTTTAAGAGGAGAGGAGCGGCGCTTGTCTTGGAAGTATTGTTTTGTTTTGCGTATTTTGGGTCAAAGTTTGACCACGTACTGTATTTAACAAGAAAAATGTGAATGCATGTCACCAAAACTTGAATCGTTTGGTTCATATCTGAATGTACTTTCAAATTATATTATTTTTGCAACGTGTAACATATATTTTGTTTGTGAAAATCATGGTCAATTATGACCCAGAATAAAAGGGAGACTAGTTAATGTAGGGTCGCTTTCTTAATTGAAGGGTAAATTGATTTTGATTTTGATCCGGTCAAAGCGCGCCGGCCCTCTCGTCCAATCCTAAATCGCCGTCGCATGCTCCTCTCCCTCTTCTCCATTACAAAACCACCTCCTCTCCTCTCCATCATCTCCATTCCAAAACCACCGCCTCGCCTCTCCCTCTTCTCCATTGCAAAACCACCTCCTCTCCCCTCGGACGGGGATCCCCTGGCGTAGCCCATCTTGCCATTGAGACACTAACACATGGGTCCCACCAAGCGCAGGGCCCACTTGCCAGCGACCGAAAGGCAGGGAAACCTCTCATCTCCATCATCTCCATTCCAAAACCACCGTCTCGCCTCTCCCTCTTCTCCATTGCAAAACCACCCACTCTCCTCTCCATCATCTCCATTCCAAAACCACCGTCTCGCCTCTCCCTCTTCTCTATTGCAAGACCACCGTCTCTCCTCCCATCTTCCAAAGCTAGCACCGGACCACTCAGAAGGACATCTATGGAGAGGATGCAGCAACGAATCAGGCAGATCGCCGGCAGCGACCAGGTAAAGTTAGACAGGTTGAAGGAGATGCTTACTTGGTTTGAAAATGAGTGGGAGATTTCGAGGACGGTGATGACCATGTGGCAATGTATGCGAAAGAGCGAGACGGCGGCGATGTACTACTCGACGGCAGTCACGTCGTGGTCCTTCGAGTTCATCGAGTATCTCCTCTGGGCGATAGAGCAGAAAGATTCGCCCGAGGTGAAAGTCAGGCGGAGGTGGTGGGCGTACAGGTCAAAGGTCGAGCACCCAGAGGATAACGAATCGATCGAGTATGGTGTGTCATTCGTGAGGGTGCAGAGCCAGTCGGAGCCACATGAGTATTCGTTCTACCACTGCAAGAGGAGGCCGGATGGTGCGACGTCGCTTCCCCGTCGTTCTCCACGGTTCCCTCGATGCTTGCCTCATTTCAACAGCATCGGTAGGGTTTAAGGTAAGCTTCACACTAACCTAATCTTCCATCTGCTCATGCTTACAATCAGTGTGACAGTTAATAAAAATCATGCTTACAATCAGTCTCCAAGTACTACGCCAATCACCCTAAAATAGCTCTGGACCTTTGGGTCAAAGTTGTGACACTGTGTACAAATAAAGAAAAATGGATTGGTGCTTCTTTTAGAAAAGAGTACTCCCTAGAAAACTGCCAATATAAGCTACTATTATTATTTTTTTGAAGTCTAAGCTACTAGTATTTGGTTAGAGGATTTGCTGCCGAGAAAGATCCGTCCACAGTGAGTGCCACACATCCCACTGGTGGTGGTGGATTCCAATGCTTAGATGGAGCAGGGTTAGTGTCGGTAATTTTTACTTGAAGCTCACACTCTGCATATATGCCAGTTCCATCCGTACATTTGTGCAGTTCCACCAAAATGCAAATGAATAACCTTGTTTGCACAGATAATGAAAAAGTGTGATTACATTATAGTGGCACTAGTTTATGAAACATACACTAATAAATAGAAGAAAATATTGCGATAGTATCATAGTATGCCATGCCGTGAGGGCGAGATGGGCCCTGCGACGCCTCATACGGTACGCCTCATACTGGAAATCGACCCAAGTCTCCCTGATACACCTTCTGCGAGTGATGAACATCAGTGTACAGCGGTAGTACAAGGAGGGGCCTTGAGACATTCCAATCTATTTTTGTGTAGATCAACTAAAATTAAGCACCCTAGTTTGCAAAAACGCTTAAACATTAACAATGGGACTAGTTGATGAAACATATACTAACAAAGAGAAGCACTTTCTTAATCTACATTGGAAATGTAATGGTAGAGAGGACACTCGCTCTATTTTAACTGTATTATTACTTCATTTTATCAGTGGCACCTAGGTCGAGCAGGTGGCAAACGAGGTGTACCATGCGTCGCAAGGATGGAGGCCGGGGGTGCTTAGACTGGGATGCTAAAGCTGGCTCTATATTCCCCCCTGATGTTTATGTCATAGCATTTGGGTTGTAATCCAAACTTGGTCGAGCTAGTGCTGCGTCCCCCTACCTGCCTATCCTATGTGGCAAATTATCAATCTTACTCAACTTTTCTTCTATAGAAGTATTAAAAACTTTTTGCGTATTGATAAATTCTTTAATATTATTCTAAAGATCAGAGGTGTTCCTATTATTATTATAAGATTGATTTCCAGGAATTACCATAATTATTAGAGGAATTACTAGGAAAAGTCCTAGGATTAAAATTACCTCTATAAGCATTGTTGTTGAAATTATTTCGAGAGATAAAATTCACATCTATGGCATCACTATTTTGCTCAATCAAAGTATACAAAGGCATATCATTAAGGTCAATAGGAGCACTTCTACTAGCAACCAATTTCATAAGAGCATAAACTTTTTCACTCAAAGAAGAAATTTCTTCAACCGAATTAACTTTTTTTACTAGTAGGAGCTCTTTCGTATGCCATTGCGAATAATTTTCCATAATATTATCAAGCAATTTGGTGGCTTCACCCAAAGTAATTTCCATAAATGTACCACCTGCGGCGGAATCTAAAAGATTATGAGAAACAAAATTCAACCCCGCATAAAAAATTTGTATGATCATCCAAATATTTAACCCACGAGTTGGGAAATTCCTTAGCATCATTTTCATCCTTCCCCAAAATTGTGCAACATGCTCATGTTCAAGTTGCTTGAAATTCATGATCTGGGTTCTAAGGGAAATAATTTTTGCGGGTGGAAAATACTTAGTGATAAAAGCATCTTTGCACTTATTCCAAGAATCGATACTATTGCGAGGCAAAGAAGAGAACCATTTTTTGCAGGATCACACAAAGAAAACGGAAATAATTTCATCTTCATCACATCATTGTCCACATCTTTTTTCTTTTTCATATCGCATAATTCCACGAAGGTATTAAGATGGGACGCGGCGTCCTCCTTAGGTGTACCAGATAATTGATCTTTCATAACGACATTCAACAAAGTAGTATAATATCACAAGTCTCCACACTAGTGGCGGGAGGAGCAAGCGGAGTGCCAATAAATAATTGTTGTTGGTATTTGAGAAATCACATAACTTGGTGTTCTCTTGAGTCATGATGACCGCACAACAAGATTGCACTCAAAAACAGATTTATCCTTAGAGATAGACACCATCGTTTTATCCTTAGTAGCAACGATACATACGTGTCGGTTCCCCTTCTATCACTGGGATCAAGCACCGTAAGATCGAACCCACTACAAAGCACCTATTCCCATTGCAAGATAAATAGATCAAGTTGGCCAAAGAAAACCCAAATATCGAAGAAGAAATACGAGGCTATAGGCAATCATGCATAAAAGATATCAAAGAAACTCAAATACTTTCATGGATATAAAAAGAGATAGATCTGATCATAAACTCAAAGTCCATTGGATCCCAACAAACACACTGCAAAAGAGTTACTCCCTCCGTTCCTAAATATAAGTCTTTTAAGAGATTTCAAAATGGACTACATACAGATGTATATAGACATATTTTAGAGTGTAGATTCACTCATTTTGCTCCGTATGTAGTCCATATTGGAATCTCTAGAAAGACTTATATTTAGGAACGGAGGGAGTACATCATATGGATCTCCAGGAAACCATTGTATTGAGAATCAAGAGAGAGAGAGAAAGCCATCTAGGTACTAACTATGGACCCAAAGGTCTACAAAGAACTACTCACGCATCATCGGAGAGGCACCAATGGAGGTGGTGAACCCCATCTGAGATGGTGTCTAGGTTGGATCTGGTGGTTCTGGACTCTGCGGTGGCTGGATGAATATTTCATCGACTCCCCTAGGGTTTTGGGAATATTGGGGTATTTATAGAGAAAAGATGTGGTCCGAGGGGCACCCGAGGTGGGCACAGCCCACCAGGGCGCGCCTGGGCCTCCTGGAGTGTCCTGGTGGGTTGTGATCCCCTCGGGGCACCCCCAGGCGCAGCTAGAGCCCATTGTGTTCCTTCTGGCCCATAAAAAATCTCCGTAAAGTTTCATGGTATTTGAACTCCGTTTGATATTGATTTTCTGCGATGTAAAAAACATGAAAAAAACAGCAACTGGCACTTGGCACTATGTCAATAGGTTAGTACCAAAAAATGATATAAAATGATTATAAAACATCCAAGGTTGATAATATAACATCATGGAACAATCAAAAATTATAGATACGTTGGAGACATATCAGCATGTCCTGTTCGGCCTGAAATTGCTGTTGTTTCTTTTTTAGGCTCCTCATAGTTGCAATTAGTTGTCGCTTAAAGTGTTCTTGCTCGATGGACTCCTCTGGCACGATGACGTCTTCTTTGCCGAGGCTGACGTCCTCCTCAGAGACCAGTAGATAGTTACTATCCTCCGAATCCTCATTCCCGACAAGCTCGTCGGGGTTGACTTGTCCCTCCTCCCACTCATCCTGCTCGGACGCAGGCTCGGCGGGGTCTTCAGGATCTTCGGCATTATCTGGAGTGTTATTGTCTCCGGTGCTGCTATTACTGTCCTTTTCGCGACGTGATTTTGAGCGGCGCCACTAACATCGATGTTTTGGTGGTGCCTCGATGGGCTTATCCTCGCTCGGATCCTTCCTGCCGTCGTCGTCATCCTTTCTAGGTGTATCCACCATATACACATCATATGTGGAGGTGGCCGTCCATCACCCTAAAAATGGAGGGTCTTGGCCTAGTTTGTCTCCGGCATCATCGTCCATACCGTCGATGTCCTCGGAGGCGTAATCTAGCATGTAGGTTAAGTCCTCGATAGTGGCTATTAAGTGGGTGGTGGGTGGGACGTAAAATTCCCGACTCTCAGCCCCTAATCCGGGCTGGGCGTAGTTTGGAGATGATACTTCCGTGATGGCAAGAGATCGCATTAAGTCTAGGGCCTCGGTTAAGAGCGAGGGCTGGACGGGGAACTGGGGACCAGCGAGGCCGGGCATAGTAGATTCTACCAGGCCGTGCTCACTGGACGCAGGCCTTGAGAGTTTGGAGTTAGAGTCTAGGGGCGAGTTCGGCTCCCCAATAATAGGGAGAGTCCTGTTTGATTCCAGGTTTGCCGAAAACACAGTCGCCTTTGGGTCTTCGGTAGAGAGCTCCGTAGTAGGAGAGAGTCCGGTAGGTTCCAAACTCTCGCCTTCAGACAAGGTGGACTGCTCTGGATCTAAGGCCAGGGCAGAGATGATAGTTGGTCCTTGAGTGGTGGCTGATGATGGATCCGATGGGTTTCCTTCTTGGAGATAAGGAATAGTGGTTGAGGCCTTGAACCCTTCGAATATTGTCGGCATTCTGGGAACGGGGGTCCCCAGACTTGCCTGCCTGCAGCCCATGGCGTGGCTCTACGAGCGGGCCCGAACGGCCCATCTTCACCAACAAGCACCCAAGACCCTCGCGAGGGGCCGAGCCTCGCGAGGCGGACGACACAAGACCTCCTCGGGAGCGCCCTCACCAGGCTGGCTCACGAGGGGCGCAGAGTTCAAGGCAAGGCAAACCTCGCGAGGTTCCAATGATGTGAGCCATGACGATTAAGATCGGGCAGGCGCCAGGTGGGCGCCAGCGTGCACAGTGTCCTTGTTTCCTCTTTGGAGCTAAGGAAGCAAGCGCAGGCGCGGAGTACCGAGGCATCAAGCAAAGGTTTCATATCAGTGCAACGAGACCAAGACCAGCAGGACGGCAAGATGGAGGTCATCATGGAGCCCAAGGCGGCGTCACCACGAGACCCTTTTGCAGGCGAAGACTGCTTTTGTCAGGATAAGTTGTACTAGTTGTCCCCTTTCAAATTGGCCGTTGTTGGCTCCCTTCCCGCTCAATATTTGGGGAGAGGACCAGGGCCTCTATAAATAGGACTAGCCACCACCATAGCTAGGAAAGGAGATCCGAACAACCACAAGTTCACCAAGCACAAGAACACCTCTCCTCAGGAGGATGTTCTTCCCCTTGTACTGTTCATCCTTAGCCCAAGAGGCAATCCACCACCACCACACTGGAGTAGGGTATTACACCACAACGGTGGCCCGAACCAGTATAAATCTTGTGTCCTTTGTGTTGCGAGTTCGTCGAGTTAGCCCTTCAGATCTTAGCGAAGCTAGGACGTGGATCGATAGGGGGAGATCTTTGCACGCACCCCAGTGTTTGAACCTTGAGGGTTTTGCCGGAAACCAAGATCTGACAAATATCAAGTCTCCTCGGATATCAGCGATGTAATTCAGGCTCCCGAATCTGATCTGATGACCAGGGCATAGTTGTCGATCTGTTCACGGTGACCATTCGATTTGGCATGCAGAGCGAAGCCGCCAAACACAAAAAGTTGACCAGGGATAAAAGTTTCCCTAGAAACAACATCGTTGTTGATGATCGAACGAGCCATCGAACCTTCCGTCGTCGGCACAGTGGAACTCTCAATGAAAGCACCAGTGCCGGTGTCAAAACCGGCTAATCTCAGGTAGGGGGTCCCGAACTGTGCGTCTGAGGGTCGAAGGTAACAAGGGACACAGGGAACACGATGTTTATCCAGGTTCGGGCCCTCTTAATGGAGGTAAAACCCTACATCCTGCTTGATTGTATTTGATGAGTATAGGGGTTACAAGAGTCGATCTACCTCGAGATCGTAATGGCTAGAACCCTAGATGTCTAGCCTATATGAATTTTGATGCCCTCTACAGATTAAACCCTCCAGTTTATATAGACATCGGATGGGCCTAGGGTTGTACAGAGTCGGCTTGCAGAAGAAGGTAATTATACACCCGGACACCAATCTTGCCATCTACGCATAGGAGAGTCCTATCCAGACACGGGGAAGGTCTTCTACCTTGTAACTTCACGGCCCATCAGTCCGGCCCATATTACCCAGCCCGGACACCCGAGGACCCCCTAATCCAGGACTCCCTCAGCAAGAGTTCAAGCTTGGGGATGCCCAAGGCACACCAAGTAAATATTTCAAGGATACTCAAGCATCTAAGCTTGGGGATGCCCCGGTTGGCATCCCATCTTTCTTCTTCAACAATTATTGGTATATCTCGGTTTTTGTTTTGTTCACATCATATGCGTCTTTTGTGTTTACTTTTATTTTCCTTTATGAACCATGCTAGTATGAGATAGCCCTTCATTGCTTTGTAGAATGCTCTTTATGCTTCACTTAAATCTTTTGAGTATGGCTTTATAGAATGCTCTTTCCGCTTCACTTAAATCTTTTGAGTATGGCCTTATAGAATGCTTCGTGTGCTTCACTTATATATTTTGAGCTTGGATGTTGGTAAATCTATATTAATTGTAGAATGCTCCATGAACTTCACTTATATCTTTTGCAGTATGAATAAGACTAACATCGAAATTGGTCTTGGAAGAGTATCATTAAAATATCATGTCTAGCTAGGGGCGTTAAACAATAACGCTTGTTGGGAGGCAACCCAATTTTATTTTTATGGTTTTGGTTTTTGGTTCTGTTTTCCAATAAATACACATTATTACCTCTGTAGTAATTTTGTTTGGTGTTTTAATTAGTGTCTGGGCCAAGTAAGACCTTTGGGATGGCTAACGGTGATAGTTGATTTGATCTTGCTGAAAAACAGAAACTTTTGAGCATAGTAAAATAATTTTCAAAAATCACAGAAGTGTGCTTTTGATCTGAATGTTTTACACAAGATTGATATATAAATTTCCTAGGTTGTCCTAATTTTTCAGAATTTTTGGAGTAACAGACGTATGGTTGTTGTTCAGATCATTATAGATTGTTCTGTTTTTGAGATTATGTTTTCAATGCATAGTTTGCTTATTTTCTAGTTTCTATGGATGTTATTGCTCAATATAAATTGTATAAATGATATGGTACAATAGGAATTGTGTGAGAACAGTTATGAATCTTATCTTGATAGTACCAAAGTGAATGGTTTACTCTTATTCATACTAACTCATCTCACGAAGTTCCGTTAAGTTTTGTGTGATTGAAGTTTTCAAGTTTTGGGTGAGATATCGATACGAGGAGAATAAGGAGTGGAAAGATCCTAAGCTTGGGGATGCCCAAGGCACCACAAGGTAATATTCAAGGAAGACTCAAGCGCATAAGCTTGGGGATGCCCCGGAAGACATCCCCTCTTTCGTCTTCAAAACCATCGGTATACCTTACTCGGAGATATATTTTTATTTGTCACATGATATGTGTTTTGCTTGGAGCGTATTTTCATTTTACTTGCTGTTTGAATAAAATCATTGGATCTGAAATCTTGAATGAGAGAGAGTCCTCCCATGGGTATTAAACTGTTTTACTACTCATTGATCTTCACTTATATCTTTCTAGAGTAGTTTTGTCATTTACTCTCGTGCTTCACTTATATCCTATGAGTAAATGGTTGAGTGAATTGAATATCATAAATCTGAAATTATATATGCTTCAAATGCTTATCCCATGGGGAGTAATGAATTCACGTATAAGAAGTATAGGTGGTAAAATTTATTGAAAGTTAGCAAACACAACATTGGTCACTTGACCAATTCATGAAAGAATATTGAAGGAAGAGAGATTTCACATGTAAATATACTATCTTGGACATCTTCTATGATTGTGAGCCCGATTAATTATTTTCAAACTTGAGCAAATTAGTTGAAGTTGGACAAGGAAGACAACATGATGAGTTATATTTGGGTATATTTGCATAGAAGTTATATTGTTATGGATCCTCTAACATGTGGTTCTTGCTTAGGATCTTTTGCTAGCCAAAATTTTGTACTAAGTAGAGATATTACTTGTGCATCCAAAACCCTTAAACCCCGTCTCATGTCATGAGTGCCCACCATATCTACCTATGTATTGAATAAGATCCTTAAAGTAAGTTGTCATCGATGCAGAAAGCAATAAAAAATTGCTCCTAAATATGTATGATCTTTTATTGTAAGGGAAAATGAGCGTTGTATAAACTTGTGATGGTAAAGAAATAAAAGCGATGGACTACATAATAAATGTTGCTATCACAAAGGGCAATACAATGTGACATTCCTTTGCATTAAGGGTTTGCACATCCAAAATTAAAAAGTGCATGACAACCTCTTCTTCCCTCTGCGAAGGGCATATCTTTTACTTTCATGTATTTACTTTTATGCAAGAGTCAGTAGTCTTCCTTCTTATTTCAACCTCAATTATTCTTTAGTTGGCAAGCATCATGTGGTGGGGAAAGATCCAAGCATATATGGCCATTCAAATATATTTGATCATGAATTATTATTGTTGGCAATTGATATGTCTCCAACGTATCTATAATTTATGAAGTATTAATGCCATGTTTACAATAGTTTTATATGATTTTTGTATGATTTGATTAGAACTAACCGGGACTGACGCTGTTTTCAGCAGAACTACCGTGGTGTTGTTTTTGTGCAGAAATAAAAGTTCTCGGAATGCGATGAAAATCAACGGAGAATTTTTCTGGAAAATATAAAAAATACTAGAACAAAAATCTACCGGAGGGGAGTCCCATGGGCCCCACGAGGGTGGGGGCACGCCCACCCCCTGGGCGCGCCCCTGTGCCTCGTGGACTTCCCATGGGCCCCCCTGACTTGTTATCGATGCCAACCTCTCCTATAAATGCCCAAACCTCCAGAAAATAACCTAGATCATAAGTTCCGCCGCCGCAAGCCTCTATAGCCACGAGAAATCAATCTAGGCCCTCTCTCACACCCTGCTGGAGGGGGCCATGATCACTGGAGACCATGGAGGAGGATCCCAGAGGGGCCATCATCACCATGAAGGCCAAGGACCAGAGGGAGAACCTCTCCCCATCCAGGGGGAGTCCTTCGAGGAGGAAGCACAAGGGGGAGAACCTCTCCTCCTATCTCTCGATGGCACCGGAGTGCCATCAGGAGGGGAATCATCGCCGTGGTGATCGTCTTCATCAACATCACTATCATCATCACTATTCTCATCTCTTTTATGCGGTCCACTCTCCCGCACCCTGCTGTAATCCCTACTTGAACATGGTGCTTTATGCCACATATTATGATCCAATGACGTGTTGCCATCCTATGATGTTTTGAGTAGAT
Source organism: Triticum aestivum (assembly GCF_018294505.1). Lineage (NCBI taxonomy): Eukaryota > Viridiplantae > Streptophyta > Magnoliopsida > Poales > Poaceae > Triticum > Triticum aestivum. The sequence continues at coordinate 585,688,588 of NC_057800.1, forward strand.
TTCCTTTGTCTATGGGTTGATTGATGATCTAGATTGGTACGAGTTGTATGTTTTATTTTGGTGTTGTCCTATTGTGCCCTCCGTGTCGCACAAGCGTGAGGGATTCTTACTGTAGGGTGTTGCAATATGTTCATGATTCGCTTATAGTGGGTTGCTTGAGTGACAGAAGCATAAACCCGAGTAAGGGGGTTGTTGCGTATGGGATAAAGGGGACTTGATGCTTTAATGCTATGGTTGAGTTTTACCTTAATGATCTTTAGTAGTCGCAGATGCTTGCTAGAGTTCCAATCATAAGTGCAAATGATCCAAGAAGATAAAGTATGTTAGCTTATGCCTCTCCCTCATATGAAATTACAATGACGACTATGGGTGTTGTTAACAATTACCTAAGACAATTCCGCACACCGACCCATCATTATTTCACACTCGCTATTTATAATATTTAGTAAAATATTCTAAATTTATGATAACAACACCTACTTTCATATTTTAGCTCTCTGATACCATGCAAAGTTATCCTCTTCATACCCACAACGTAGTTTTATTTCTCGTTTCTAGTTGGAAGCAAACGTTTGGTGTACGTAGAGTCGTATCAGTGGCAAACAGGGCTTCAGAGAATATTGATCTTACCTTTAGCTCCTTGTGGGTTCGACACTTCATACTTATGTAACACCCCGGATGTAACCTGCCATAATTGTATTCCAACTCTTGCCATTTCCGGCACTAAGTTATGATATTTCCTCATTGTCGGGTTTTTTCCTTCGTGTGCTTTTGTCTTTGTCTTGCATCTCATATCATGTCATCATGTGCATTGCATTTGCATACGTGTTCGTCTTTTGCATCCGAGCATTTTCCCTGTTGTCCGTTTTGCATTCTGGCGCACCTATGTCCTCCGGTGTCCCTTTCTACCTCTCTTCGTGTGCGGGTGTTAAATGTTTTCGGATTGTACCAAGACTTGTCATGCGACCTTGGTTTACTACCGGTAGACCGCCTGTCAAGTTTCATGTCATTTGGACTTCGTTTGATACTCCAACGGTTAACCGAGGGACTGAAAAGACCTTGTGTGTGTTGCAGCCCAACACCCCTCCAAAGTGGCCCAAAACCCACCTAAACCTCCTCCATCACCTAGGCCGTTCGATCACGATCGCGTGGCCGCAAACCGTGCTCAATTTGGAGCCTCCTAGCTCCCTCTACCTCTATATAAACGCCTCCCCTCGAAATTTCAGGATCCCTACACCCCTAACCCTAGCTCCCCGCCTCTCTGCGTGCCGGACATTGTCCGCCCGCGCCGGGCACCTCCCCGCCGACGCCCACGGCCAACCAGACGCTGACACCTGTCCACATCGCCGCCGCGGCCCTCCCTGGCCCGCGTTGTCCCGCCGCCCGCGCCGGCCTCCCGCTCCGCCGCCGACGCCTTTCGCCGCCCTGCCGCCGACCTCGAGTCCGGCGAGCTCCGCCACCGGGCCGCCCCGCTCCGCCGATCTAGCCCCCGCGCCGCTCGGAGTCCGCCGACCTAGCCCCCGCGCTGCCCGGAGTCCATCGACCTACACCACGGCCACCTCCACCGCCCCGGCTTCCTCTCCGTCCTCCTCCGGCCGGTTCCCGATCTCCGGCGAGCTCCACAACATCTCCGGCCACTGCGACCTCCATCTCCGGCGACCCCCATCCCCAGCAGCTACAGTACCCCAGCTGGATCCCGATCTGGATCTAACCACCTCGGTTGACTTTTTCCCCCGAAACCCTAATATTTTTTGCATTCTTCCACATGTCATAACTTCATAACCGTTGCTCTGATTCGTGCGTGTAGCATATCGAAATGTTCGTCTCGACGAGTACTTCATTTCATCTCATTGCATCATGTTCATTTGTGCTCATCTTGATGCCCTAAATGCTGTTGGAAGAGGGCTATGTGATGTTTGTTTCAGATCCGTATCAGCATATGCACTTTTGTTATTTTTGCCATGATTAATGTGTGCCTCTTATGAACTTGAGCCCTACATGAGTTTTGAAGTATGTCATGCCATCTTTACAGGGGTGTATGCCATGTATTTTTGTGATCTCTATGGTGACTAGCACAAGCATGCAAAGTAGCTTACTTAATGTTGCTGATTTCAGGGACTTAGAATTTCACCAAGTCCTTTTCCTGCTGTAATTTTTATGCCATGTGTTCATGTTGCTACCGAGTGATCTGTGCCCCTTTTGAGCATGATCAGTAAGGATGTTTTGTAGATATTGTGGTGCTCTATCCATCCATGTCTTTGTTTGCATTTATGGAGCACCCTAGCTTGAGTCAGTCGAGCTCTACTTTTGCTATAAAATGTTCCTGGCAGATTGTTAACATGTTTAGCAATTTTGCCGAGCTTGTTGTAATTGATTCGTGCATGCTATGTTGTTGTTCTTGCCATGTTTAGCTTCTATGCCATGTCTACTTGCTGAGTGTATGCTTAGTTTGTCATGCAATGCCTTGTGGTGAGTGCATCGAGCTCGTAAACATGCCTACTTGATATCTGTTTTGCAATGTTCTAGTTTTTCACTAAGTCTGAAACTGTTAACGATAATTGCTATGTTCACATGGTTGCCTTTGTATTTTCTGATCCCTTTTGGCTTATGGTCAGTAAGGGACTTTTGCTTTATGCTTTGAGTAGCTTCGTGCCATGCCTTGCTTTGCCATGATATGTTCCTGTAGCATGTAGTTACCTTGCTCTAAACATTGCTTCCTGATGTTAAATTCCTGACTTGATGGTTATTTCACTAAGTCTGTAACCTGATATCTTTTGCACTTTTGCCATGCTTGTTTGAACCTGCTATTTAGTGAATTAGCCGTAGCTCAGTGTTCATCTTTTGTCAAGCTTCTTAAGTGGATCCCTGCCATGTATTTTGTTGCCATGTTGGAGTGTTGCAGCATGTTGTTCTTGATGCATTTAGATGGTCTCGTGCTGTTAATCGCAGACCGGTGCCATATTTGTTTTGCTTGTCATTTCCAAACCGTGCATCTGATTCCGGTGATCTTTATATCGATTTCGACCGAAATCAACTCACCTTTCTAGTGGCACTCTTGGTTTTCCAAGTTGAATCCAGGTTCAATCATTCCTTTTCAAATCATGCATATGCATCGCATATCGCATCCCACATATCATGACATGTTTTGCATCATGTTGTTTGTGCATTGCACGTGGTTGATTGTGTCTCCCTTTGCTTGTTGTTCTTGCTTGGGTAGAGATGGGAGACGAGTATGTGATCGAGGAGCCTGTTGAGTATGCTTACGAGGATCAAGTCACCTCGGAGAACTTTGCAGGCAAGATGACCATACCCTCGAAATCACTTCTATCTTTGCTTGCTAGATGCTTGCTCTTTTGCTATGCCTATGCTACGATACCTACCACTTGCTTATCATGCCTCCTATATTGCCATGTCAAACCTCTAACCCACCTTGTCCTAGCAAACCGTTGTTTGGCTATGTTACCGCTTTGCTCAGCCCCTCTTATAGCGTTGCTAGTTGCAGGTGAAGATTGGAGTTTGTTCCTTGTTGGAACATGTTTATTGTTGGGATATCATTATTATGCCTTGTCTACTTTAACGCACCTATATACTTGGTAAAGGGTGGAAGGCTCGGCCTTATGCCTGGTGTTCTGTTCCACTCTTGCCACCCTAGTTTCCGTCATACCGGTGTTATGTTCCTTGATTTTTGCGTTCCTTACACGGTTTGGTTATAATGGGAACCCTTGATAGTTCGCCTTGAATAAAACTCCTCCAGCAAGGCCCAACCTTGGTTTTACCATTCGCCACCTAACCTCTTTTTCCCTTGGGTTTCCGGAGCCCAAGGGTCATCTTTATTAAACCCCCCGAGCCAGTGCTCCTCTGAGTGTTGGTCCAAAACAGAGCCACTTGTAGAGCCACCTCGGGGAAACTTGAGGGTTGGTTTTAGTTGTACGTAGTGTTCATCCGGTGTGCCCTGAGAACGAGATATGTGCATCTCCTATCGGGATTTGTCGGCACAGCGGGTGGTCTTGCTAGACTTGTTTTACCATTGTCGAGATGTCTTGTAACCGGGATACCGAGTCTGATCGGATTGTCTTGGGAGAAGGAATATCCTTCGTTGACTGTGAGAGCTTGTGATGGGCTAAGTTGGGACTCCCCTGCAGGGATTTGAACTTTTGAAAGCCGTGTCCGCGGTTATGGGCAGATGGGAATTTGCTAATGTCCGGTTGTAGATAACCTGAGACTTAACTTAATTAAAATGAATCAACAGAGTGTGTGGCCGTGATGGTCTCTTTCCGGCGGAGTTCGGGAAGTGAACACGGTTATTGTGTTATGATTGAACATAGGTTGTTCTAGGATCACTTCTTGATCATAGTTCATCGATCATGCCTTTGCCTTCTCTTCTCGGTCTCCTTTGCGTATGTTAGCCACCATATATGCTAGTCGCTTGCTGCAGCTCCACATCATACCTTTACCCTTCCTATAAGCTTAAATAGTCTTGATCGCGAGGGTGTGAGATTGCTGAGTCCCCGTGACTCACATATTACTTCCAAAACCAAATGCAGGGACCGATGATACCGCTCCAGGTGATTCGACTAAGCTCAAGTGGGAGTTTGATGAGGACTCAGGACGATACTACGTTTCCTTTCCAGTTGATCAGTAGTGGTGCCCAGTTGGGGCGATCGGGGACATTGTTGCTTTTGGGGTTTATCTTCATTTTGGTTTCCGTAGTCGGACCTTGAGTGTAACTAGATGAATGTAATGATATTTATGCTATTTGTGTGACGTGGCGAGTGTAAGCCAACTATGTTACTCTTGTCCCTTATTTATTACATTGGTTGTTGTGAAGATTACCTCACTTGCGACATTGCTTACAATGCGGTTATGCCTCTAAGTCGTGCTTCGACACGTGGGAGATATAGCCACATCGTGGGTGTTACAACTTATCACTTCCACCATTGGGAATTTCTACGATGATTCCCTACACTTGGGTATTATCAAGCTCTTTTCTGGCGCCGTTGCCGGGGAGCAATAGCGTGGGGTTGATATTCTTGTGTATGCTTGTTTGCTTTCTTAACTAAGTAGATTTTGTTTTTCATTTTTTTTGTTTCTCTTTAGTTGTGGGTGAAACAGACGAAAAAAATATAAAATAATGAAAATACCAAAAAAAATACTTGCCTCTCATACCTAAAAAGTTTTTTCAATAAGAGAAGTGATTGGAAGGTTATGCATTGGAGAAATGAGGGTCGACCTTGAACACTTGTGTTCATGCTCATGGAAACAATGTAAAAAAATTCATGGAAGATTCTCTGAAAATAATTATCCCCTTGTATATATCCATTGTATTATAAAAATAATGTGACAAGCCTTGGTTTTAGGATGATTAGATTGCTTGTTTACTTTGTGCAGTACAAAAACAGAAACTTTGGCTGTAGCGCGTGATTTTACATTTTTTACTGGGAAGTCAAATGGGTCTGAAACTTTTTGCACATTACTTCTGTACAAATTTTTTAAATTTTCATATTTTTTTACAATTGTTTTGAGTTACATAAGTTTACTAAACTTCCAGATTACTACAGACTGTCCTGTTTTTGACAGATTCTGTTTTCTATGAGTTGTTCGCTTATTTTGATGAATCTATGGGTAGTATCAGGGGGTATGAACCATGGTAAAGTTGGAATACAGTAGATATATTTCTAATATGAAATTGGAATAAGTTTGCAACAGTACCTAAAGGTAGTGATTTGCTTTATTTACACTAACGGATCTCATAAAGTTTTTGTTAAAGTTTTGTGTGGATGAAGTGTTCGAAGATCGAGGAGCTATCAATATGAGAACAATAAAGAGAGGCAAGAGCTCAAGCTTGGGGATTCCCAAGGCACCCCAAGTAAATATTCTAAGGATACTCAAGCATCTAAGCTTGGGGATGCCCCGGTTGGCATCCCATCTTTCTTCTTCAACAATTATCGGTATACCTCGGTTTTTGTTTTCTTCACATGATTTGTGTCCTTTGTGTTTTCTGTTTTTCCTTTAAGAACCATGATAGTATGATATATCCCTTCAATGATTTATAGAATGCTTCATGTGCTTCACTTATATCTTTTAAGTATGATCTTATAGAATTGCTCTTTGTGCCTCACTTAAATCTTTTGACTATGGTTTTATAGAATGCTTCGTGTGCTTCACTTATATATTTTGAGCTTGGATATTGGTTAGTATATATTAATTGTATAATGCTCAATGAACTTCACTTATATCTTTTGGAGTATGAATAATACTATAATCTAAAGTGGATTTGGAAGAGTGTCAACTTTAGTTAGTAATGATTCCACTATTTCGAATGAGAAGAATTTTTCTTATGTGGAGAGTAGTAAAATTTCTATGCTTGTAGATGATGAAAATAATGCTTTGTGTGATGGTTATATTGTTGAATTCATTCATGATGCTACTGAAAATTATTATGAGGGAGGGATATATGCTTGTAGGAGTTGCAATAATATCAAGTTTCATCTCTATGTGCTTAAAGTTTTGAAGTTATCCTTGTTTTACCTTCCTATGCTAGTTGATCCTTGTTCATATAAATTGTGTGCTCACAAAATTCCTAGGCATAGGAAGTGTGTTAGGTTTAAATGTGCTAGTCATATTCTTCATGATGCTCTCTTTATGTTTCAATTCTTATCTTTTATGTGAGCATCATTGAAATCATCATGCCTAGCTAAAAGGCATTAAAGAAAAGCGCTTGCTGGGAGACAACTCAATATTTACCCTTACTGTTTTTGTGTGTTCTCATGATTAAGCTACTGTATTAATTATGTGTTATAGCTTTTGTTTCAATAAAGTGCCAAGTAAGACCTTTGGGAAGACTTGGGTGAAAGTTAATGTGATCTTGCTGTAAAAAACAGAAACTTTGCACTCACGAGATTAGCTGTCATTTGTTACAGAAGAGTGCGATTGAGTTGATTCTTTTTTCAGAAGATTAATAAACAAATTCCTCACGTCCGCCAATTTTTTTAGAATTTTTGGAGTAGCAGAAGTATGGTTTCTGTTCAGATCATTACAGACTGTTCTGTTTCTGATAGATTCTATTTTCATTGCATAGTTTGCATGTTTTCTAGTTTCTAGGGCCAATATTTCTCAATATATATATTGTAGAAATGATATGGTACAGTAGGAATTGTGTGAGAACAATTATAAACCTTGCCTTTGACAGTACCAAAGTGAATGGTTTACTCTTTATGATACAAACCTATCTCACGAAGTTCCGTTAAGTTTTGTGTGGTTGAAGTTTTCAAGCTTTGGGTGAGATATCGATATGAGGAGAATAAGGAGTGGAAAGACCCTAAGCTTGGGGATGAACAAGGCACCCCAAGGTAATATTCAAGGAAGGCTTAAGTGCCTAAGCTTAGGGATGCCCCGGAAGGCATCCCCTCTTTCGTCTTCAAAACTATCGGTATACCTTACTCGAAGCTATATTTTTGTTCGTCACATGATATGTGTTTTGCTTGGAGCGTATTTTAAATTTAACTTGCTGTTGGAATAAAATCATTGGATCTGAAATCTTGAGTGAAAAAGAATCCTCCCATGGCTAGCTAATTATTTGACTACTCAGCATTCTTCACTTATATCTTTTTGGAGTAGTTTGTCATTTACTCACGCGCTTCATGTATATCCTATGAGTAAATGGTTGAATGAATTGAATATCATAAATCTGAATTTATATAGGTTTCATATGCTTATAACATGGGGAGTAATGACTTCACACATAATAAGTATATGTAGTAAACTCATTGAAAGTTAGCAAACGCAGAATTGGTCACTTGAACAATTCATGAAAGAATATTGAAGGAAGAGAGATTTCACATATAAATATGCTATCTTGGACATCTTTTGCAATTGTGAGCACTCATTAAAATATGACATACTAAAAGGTTGATGTTGGACGAGGAAGACAACTTAATGGGTTATGTTTTCCTATATCTGAAATGTTTTATTGTCTTGGATCATTCGACATGTTGAGCTTGCCTTTCCCCCTCATGCTAGCCAAATTCTCTCCACCAAGTAGAGATACTACTTGTGTTTCTGAATATCCTTAAACCCAGTTTTGCCATCAGAGTCCACCATATCTACCTATGGATCGAGTAAGATCCTTCAAGTAAGTTGTCATTGTTGCAAGCAATAAAAATTGCTCTCTAAATATGTATGATCTATTAGTGTGGAGAAAATAAGCTTTATACGATCTTGTGATGTGGAAGAAATAAAAGCGATGGACTGCATAATAAAGGTCCATATCACAAGTGGAAATATAAAGTGACATTCTTTTGCACTAAGATTTCATGCATCCAACCATAAAAACACATGACAACCTCTACTTCCCTCTGCGAAGGGCCTATCTTTTATTTTTGTCCTATACTTTATACAAGAGTCATGGTGGTCATCACCTTTCCTTTTTACACTTTTTCCTTTGGTGAGCACTTTGTGTTGGAGCGATCCGGATATATATATATATATCCACTTGGATGTAGGTTTTCATAAATTATTATTGTTGACATTACCCTTGAGGTAAAAGGTTGGGAGGCAAAACTATAAGCCCATATCTTTCTCTGTGTTCGATTAAAACTTTGAACCCATAAATATCACGTGAGTGTTAGCAATTGTGAAAGATTAAATGATAGTTGAGTATGTGGAGTTTGCTGGACCAAAGCTCTTACATAGACCCTTCCCTAAAATAAGATGCATTGCAATTGTTTGATGACTAAGATCATGGTTTGTTAGTTTTCAAGAAAGTTTATGATCTATGCTTTAACATGTGAATAGCTTGTTACTTGATCATGAGAAGTTTTATGAGTTGAGCTACTATTATGATATATAATGATGCTAGAAAAAGTGATTGGAACTATCATTGATCAAACTCATGCACTTGCTAGCATTCACAATTCATAAATTATTTCTTTTATCATTTACCTACTCGAGGACGAGCAGGAATTAAGCTTGGGGATGCTGATACGTCTCCAACCTATCTATAATTTATGAAGTATTCATGCCATGTTTACAATAGTTTTATATGATTTTGGTATGATTTGATTAGAACGAACCCGCACTAACGCTTCAGCAGAACTACCGTGGTGTTGTTTTTGTGCAGAAATAGAAGTTCTCGAAATGCGATGAAAATCAACAGAGAATTTTTCTAGAAAATATAAAAATACTGGGACAAAAGTCTACCGAAGGGGAGTCCCGTGGGCCCCACGAGGGTGGGGGGCGCCCACCCCCCCTGGGCACGCCTCTATGCCTCGTGGACTTCCCGTGGGGCTCCTGACTTGTTCTCGATGCCAACCTCTCCAATAAATGCCCAAACCTCCAGAAAATAACCTAGATTGGAAGTTCCGCTGCTGCAACCCTATGTAGCCACAAGAAATCAATCTAGGCCCTCTCTGGCACCCTGCCGGAGGGGGCCATCATCACCGGAGGCCATGGAGGAGGATGCCAGAGGGGCCATCATCACCATGAAGGCCAAGGACCAGAGGGAGAACCTGTCCCCATCCAGGGGGAGGCCATGGAGGAGGAAGCACAAGGAGGAGAACCTCTCCTCCTCTCTCTCGGTGGCACCGGAGTGCCATCGGGAGGGGAATCATCGCCGCAGTGATCTTCTTCATCAACATCACCATCCTCATCTCTTTTACACGGTCCACTCTCCCGCACCCCGCTGTAATCCCTACTTGAACATGGTGCTTTATGCCACATATTATGATCCAATGATGTGTTGCCATCCTATGATGTTTTGAGTAGATTTCCTTTGTCTATGGGTTGATTGATGATCTAGATTGGTACGAGTTGTATGTTTTATTTTGGTGTTGTCCTATTGTGCACTTCGTGCCACGCAAGCATGAGAGATCCGCTGTAGGGTGTTGCAATACGTTCATGATTCGCTTATAGTGGGTTGCTTGAGTGACAGAAGCATAAACCTGAGTAAGGGGGTTGTTGCGTATGGGATAAAGGGGACTTGATGCTTTAATGCTATGGTTGAGTTTTACCTTAATGATCTTTAGTAGTTGCGGATGCTTGCTAGAGTTCCAATCATAAGTGCATATGATCCAAGCAGAGAAAGTATGTTAGCTTATGCCTCTCCCTCATATGAAATTACAATGACGACTACCGGTCTTGTTAACAATTACCTAAGACAATTCCGCACACCGACCCATCATTATTCCACACTCGCTATTTATAATTTTTAGTAATATATTCTAACTTTATGATAACAGCACCTACTTTCATATTTTAGCTCTCCGATACCATGCAAAGTTATCCTCTTCATACCCACAACGTAGTTTTATTTCTCGTTTCTAGTTGGAAGCAAATGTTCGGTGTACGTAGAGTCGTATCAGTGGCAGATAGGGCTTGAGAGAATTTTGGTCTTACCTTTAGCTCCTTGTGGGTTCGACACTCCATACTTATCACTTTCACCATTGGGAATTTCTACGATGATTCCCTACACTTGGGGATTATCAACAATTATCTATATGATAAATAAGTTGGGAGGCGAAACATTAAGCCCCTATCTTTCTCTGTGTTCGGCTGATGCTATTTGTTATAAAAATATGCTTTGAGTGTTAGCAATAATGGAAGACTATATGATAGTTGAGTATGTGGAATTTCCTAAATCAAAGCTCTTACACAGACCCTTCCTGAAAATAAGATGAATTGCAATTGTTTGCTGACTCGTAACATAGTTTGCTAGTTTTCAAGAAACTTTACGGTCTATACTTTAACTTGCGAATAGCTTGTTACTTGATCATGAGAAATTTTATGAGATGAGCTACTGTTTTTGATATGTAATGATGCTAGAAAAAGTGATTGGAATTGATCAAACTTATGCACCATGCTAGCATTCACACTTCATAAATTATTTCTTTTATCATTTACATACTCGAGGATGAGCAGGAATTAAGCTTGGGGATGCTTATACGTCTCCAACGTATCTATAATTTATGAAGTATTCATGCCATGTTTACAACAATTTTATATGATTTTGGTATAATTTGATTAGAACTAACCCGAACTGATGTTGTTTTCAGCAGAATTACCGTGGTGTCGTTTTTTATGCAGAAATAAAAGTTCTCGGAATGGGCTAAAAATTTACGGTGACTTTTTATGGACCAAAAGAGACCCCCGAGGCATCGGAGTTGGGCTAGAAGAGTCCCAAGGCGACGGCAAAGTAAGGGGGCGCGCCCTACCCCCCGGGAGGGTGCTCATGTCTTGCCGCTGCCTCATGGACCCCCTTGATGTGAGACCGACACCAAAAATTCCTATAAATACCAAAACCACCAGAAAGAAACCTATATCGGAATTTCCGCCGCCGCAAGCCTCTGTAGCCACAAAAAATCAATCTAGGCCCACTCCGGCACCCTGCTGGAGGGGGCCATCATCACCGGAGACATGGAGGAGGAAGCCGGAAGGAGCCATCATCACCATGGAGGCCAAGGACTAGAGGGAGAACCTCTCCCCATCTAGGGGGGAGGCCATGGAGGAGGAAGCACAAGGGGGAGACTCTCTCCCCTCTCTCTCAATGGCGCTGGAGTGCACTAATACTAACATAGTTGTAGAAAGAGTACCTCTTTTTGCCTGGACTTCAAGCAGTTTAGCTGCCGGGGGAACCATCATCGCGATGATCATCTTCATCACCTTCCTCATCTCTTCTGAGCGGTCCACTCTCCCGCACCCCGTTGTAATCCCTACTTGAACATGGTGCTTTATGCCACATATTATGATCCAATGATGTGTTGCCATCCTATAATGTTTTGAGTAGATTTCTTTTGTCTTTTGGGTTGATTGATGATCTAGATTGGTTTGAGTTGTATGTTTTATTTTGGTGTTGTCCTGTGGTGCCTTCTGTGCTGCGCACACGTGAAGGATTCCCGTTGTAGGGTGTTGCAATACGTTCATGATTCGCTTATAGTGGGTTGCTAGAGTGACAGATGCTTAAACCTGAGTAAGGGGGTTGTTGCGTATGGGATAAAGGGGACTTGATACTTTAATGCTATGGTTGGGTTTTACCTTAATGATCTTTAGTAGTTGCGGATGCTTGCAAGAGTTCCAATCATAAGTGCATATGATCCAGGTAGATCCAAGTAGAGAAAGTATGTTAGCTTATGCCTCTCCCTCATATGAAATTGCAATAATGATTACTGATCTGGTTAACAATTGCCTAGGACAATTCCGCACACCGCTCCAGCATTATTCCACACTCGCTATTTATAATATATAGTAATATATTCTGACTTCATCTTAATATATAGCACCTATTTTTATATTTTAGTTCTCTGATATCATGCAAAGCTACCCTCTTCATACCCACAACATAGTTTTGTTTCTCATTTCTAGATGGAAGCAAATGTTCGGTGTACGTAGAGTCGTATCATTGGCAGATAGGACTTGGGAGAATATTGATCTTACCTTTAGCTCCTTGTGGGTTCAACACTCCATACTTATCACTTCCACCTTTGGAAATTGCTACGATGATTTCTTGCACTTGGGGATTATCACCTATGTGTCGTTGCAGTTGTAGATGTAGTTTAGATTCGCTATCCTCTCTTGATCCCGGATTAACATTGGACCATAATGGATGCGAGGTCTCACATTCCGACGAACAACTCTCTCATGGACCAACAGGATCTAGGCCTAAACCACAGCTATCAGCGATGCTGCCTGAACTAGAAAAGCTTCATCCATTCATCCACAACCTAAGCGACATCCATGATGCGGTCAACTATGGCGCTATCGAGCCTAAACGCTCCTATCGAACGACCTAACACATAACAGAGGAGGTGGAGGGGGAGGGGTAGGTTACCATCTTGGAGGTCGGGGGAGACATGGCGGAGACGAGGAGGGTTGGATGGAGACGAAGAAGAAAGGGAGAAGCATCCGCCGTCACCGAGGAATGCGTCTGCCGCCTCTTGCCATTGTAGGGGAGTGTCGTTGTCACAGATCTCAGTCACTGCCGTCGTCCTAGCCGCAGATCTGACTCGGTGCCGCTGGTGCCAAGAATAGAGGAGGGTTTGTCCTACAGCTAGAGGTGAGCGAGGAAATGGGGTGGTGAGGGTATATTTGGCCTCACCTGACCTCGGCCGATTTTTCCCTCCCGCCATCTCTGCCCGCATCCCCCTGCACCGCGCCCTATGCCGCCTCTTTGTTTTCTGCCCCACTTAGCCTGGCTCACTAGAAATAGTCGATTCGAGTGTTCCCAACGAGCCAGGCTGAGGGGTGCTTTAAGGTTCATGCATATGCGAGCAAGGCTGGCTTGCAGGCAACCAAACGGCCCAATTTCATCCTGCCCGGGCCTGGTTGGGTTATATGCAGCCTACCAAACACGCCCTTGATGCATATAGTCCGTGTACTTTTGTTCTTTGAGAGCAGTCGCAGTGGAGCCATCGGATCGGTCAATTTCACGACTGGAGCTGGACAAACGAGCAAGTGGTGGACATGTGGCATAAGAACTCTTTGTTCAGTCGTGGTGTTTATTCCCCACTAGAGAAAAACTCTCATTTTCTTTTTCTCTCCCCGCCCACGTGTTTAAGGTCTATCAACACGCATGATATTTTCCAGGATATTCATACAAACAATAAATTGTCGGTTTGCACAACAACAACGGTCAAGGATTCATTCAATCCAGATTGACATCAGTTCAAGATAATTTCTGAAGTGCTTGATGGCTCTCGCAGCCCCGAGAAGTTTTCAGCACAAACTATTACAAGCCACATATGGGCTATTTCCTTGGTTTTTTCAAACATAAGTTTAAGCTTCAGGGGTCGCTGAGGGTTGAGCCTGGCAGTTTGATTTGCCAGGTTAGCATCTGGTTGGCCCTCTTGTACTTCAGTGGCAGTCGGGTTGACCCGAAACGGCTCTTCAGGATTCTCCTGTTGCTCTTGGGCTTCATCATCTGCCTCCTCGCCACCAGTATTTCCTGGCCTGGAAATATGATGAAGGCTTGAAGTGGTTCTTCATTGGTGGCTTGCGCTAATGCTTGAAGTTGAGCCGTCGTTGAAGAGGTAACAGAACCGGAGAGTGCTTGTGAGGATGGTGGTGCAGTCGGATTCTAGTTTTTTACTTACCAATTCAAAGGGAACCTCAAGGTTGGTTTTCTTCTTGTTCTCATCATAGTCCGGTTGATATGTGATCAAGTCAATTCCCCGGTCAATGGAACACGTGTGTTGATGGGTCTCTTTCGCCACATAATCTTCCTTACTAAATTCTGAGCCATCTTCCTTGAACTGTGGAAAGCCACCAGCTAAAAGCTTGGGGTCCAACTCTGGATGATATGCTTTTGCAAGGGGCAGGCCACGAAGCACCCACTACTAGGGAAAAGCCTAGTGGCAGAGCGGGTTTTTGGCCTACCAGTAGCGCGGTCACCCGCGCTACTGGTACGACGCTACAGCTAAAGGTTAGCAGTAGCGTGGTTTTACCCGCGCTACTGCTATATCCACTTAGTAGTACCGCTTCCAGCAAAAGGCGCTACTGGTAATTAGTAGTAGTGCATCTCTTTGCCCGCGCTACTACTATTATTTCGTATTATTTTTTATTTCATATCATATTCATACACCTTTATACAAGTTTTCATAGAGTACCAATTTAGAGATTGTTTTTACATCATAATGAGTTATTACATCACTGGGTGAAAGAACAGTGGACTAGTTTCAAGTGGATGGATCCTAAGTGACCAAGTCATGGATTATCACGATAATCCATGACTTGATCACTTAGGATCCATCCACTTGAAACTTATCCACGGTTCTTAATTTCACCCAATGATATAATAACTCATCATCATATTAATATAAAAACTCTTGCATCATATCATCACCAACAACACTAGCTAATAATCGTCATATAGTCATTACCACCAACACTATTTAATCATCATAGTCATAGTGTAGATATCTAATCACCACCAACACTAGCTAATAATAATCATCATAGTCATTACCACCAACACTAGCTATTTAATCATCATAGTCATAGTGTAGCACAGGATCATCATCTTCAAACTCATTCTAGCTAGCTAATCACTCCTGCTGCTCTCTCTCTCTTAGGTAAAATAGCATAGAACATATGTAGCACTCCTGATTCATCATATTGGAGCATGCAAATGAACTTGTCTCCTAATTGTGGGCTGCGCTTCTACTTGCTACCCCTAGTACTTCTCTATGATCCTTCACAATTTTGCTCCAGTATTTGACTATTAAGACTTGCTGGCTTTTAGAAATCCTGAATGCACTCATGTGCAATGTAGGATGTCTTGGCCATAAGCTAACCATTTTCATGCGACCTTTAACCTCGATCCAATGAGGCACAACTATCATCGGGAGTCCCTGTTGAAGAACATCGTAGTAACATACTTAGCAATGAAGTTTAGCTTAAAAAATAATGTATGCAAAAGATGCACTAAGGACAAATAGTAAAAACCTTACCATCATTCCTAAATAGATGTGACCGTAGTTCAATACGCACGCTAGTGGTCGCACGTTTTGAGTACAAAGATTTTGAAGTCCAGGAAAATAATTTGTCTTGACGGTAACAAGATCCTCAAGCCATGAAACATAATGACTTATCTCCTCACAGTTTAGTTCAGCCCCGGGACAGTAGTAGGTCATGTCTACCAAGCGCCGGACATGTTTGCTTGAATTGAAATAAGCTGTCAATAGAAATTAGTTGTCAACTATTTTTGAATAAATAATATCCAAGACATAAATATGGTTGAGAAACTCACATAATGGTAGAACTGGAGGTGTTTGCACATCGACCCAGATGTCGATATTACCTTCAATATCATCTTCCAGACGAGTATCAAAGGTGATAAGCATATCAGGCTCAAATGCATAAGCCTTGCATAGTGATCTCCAATTTTTGCATTCAAAATAGGTGTATGTGTCTGCATTATATAATTTTGCGGCAAAATTATAACCATGCTCGGTCCTCAAGTGAACTCTCTTTACCTCCATAGTTTCCATAGGACTGACACCAATCTTATCCAAGACATAAATTCTTGCATGGCAAGGGATACGCTGGTAGAATAGTAAAAAATTAAAATTATAAGTTGAAGCAAAAGAAGCAGAAGTCATGCTTAATTATGAAAAAAGACTTGTCGTTGTGACTTATTGTATCCACTTCGAAGGTCTCATCCAGCTTGATGCTAAAGCGCCTACCACCAACTAAGAAATTTCTGTCGCACAGGCCGCGCTCGTCTTCGCAGTATTCGCACATACCGAAATCCTTTTCGTCGTCAGACATTTCCTATGTTCATTGTAGAAACATTAATTGAAAATCGATCAAAGGAAACTACCAGGAAACTGAACATACATATCACTATTACTCAATATGCAACGGGTTGACTTTAGGTCTGTCGAGTCTTCCTTCCTAAACTCTCATCTCACGTATATGGTGGGCACTCCCTCTCTGATATTGTGACCGTCAGTGATGGTCGCTACTCTTCCTTTCCCTAGTGCATACCAAATATCTAGCACACGGAAAAGAAAGAGAAGCAACCCCCACGACAACAGGCGGCATTCCTCTTCTCTGATATATGGTGGACACTCCCTCACCGATTTTTCGACCGTCGATGATATGGTTGCTACTCCTTCTTCCCCTAGTGCATAACATAGGTCTAGCACAAAGAGAAGAAGGAGAAGCGACCCCCACGACAACTGTAAGCATTCTTCTTCTCTCATATATGGTGGAGACTCTCCCTCACCGATATTTTGACTATCATGTATGGAGCCCCGACGGACTTAAAGTCAACTCGAAATGTTGTTTAATTCTCTTTCTAGAAAATCTGGGGCACTCGATATTTCCTACATATTCTAGCACTAGTCATGCTTAAATTCATGGAAAAATCCAGCATGACCTTTACTAAAATAGGACATATCGAGCGCTTGAAATTTGCCGGAACAGAAATGAATCAACACTCCGGCAAAACATAGGCCACTCGGATTTTCCCTGTGATACAAATATGTCCCTTCTCTCATATATCTGAATCAATTATCATAAGCATTCGCACCCGAACATTTCAATATATCTTATAACCCGAACATTTCATTTGGTTAAGAAGCATAACTAAATACCCTAGTTCTACTCTATTCAACACCGAGGAGTAGAGAAGGAGGAGGTGGACTTTTAGCTCATCGACTCGGGTGTAGAGGAAGTAGAGGTAGCTCGCACGATGATCACTTCAAGGAGACACGACTCTACAAAGCCTGCATATTCCATCGAGTACAATTTTAATTAGATCATCAAATCTCATGTAGCATTCTTTGATGACAAAGTGATAATGACATAAATTCAACTAGTTCAACTAAGCACTTACTAAAAATAAACTAGTTCTATTAATTTTCTTACTAAAATAAAGTAGTTCTATATGGACGGGGGAGGAAAGGACGGAGGAGGGGTGGTGTATGGAGGTGGGGCAGTGACTGGAGGGGGAGGAGGAGGGAGGAGGAGGGAGGAGGAGGGAGAGAGGAGGGGGAGGGCCACCGGAGGGAGAAGAGCGGGAGAAGGAGGAGGAGGTGGTGGGAGGAGGGCCGCCGGGGAAGACTGGAGGAGGAGGAGGAGGAGGGAGGAGGAGGAAGAGAGGAGGGGAAGGAGGGCCGCCGGAGGAAAGAGAGAGGGAGGAGGAGGAGGTGGTGGTGGGAGGTGGGAGGAGGGCCGCCAGAGGGAGACCAGAGGAAGGAGGAGATAGAAAGGATACCTTGGGGGCGACGACAATGCGGCGAACGTCGGCCGCGGCGAAACGTGAGAGTGAGACTGAGTGGAGAGGGGAGAGTGAGAGGGGGGAGCGGCCGGTTGGAGAAGATAAGGTGGGCTTAGAAGCAGCGCGCTTTGGGATAAAGTGATGTGGCTAAATGCCATAGTAGTAGCGCCTTTTACCAGAGAAGTGCTACTACTATCCCAGTAGCAGCATCGCCTTGTGGGAAAACGCCCTAATACTAAGGCTAAGCATACAAAAAAATCAAGTGATCTTTTTGTGTAGAATCTAAATTGTCGGTAGGAATCTTCCCCACTTTAGTGGCCATAGATCCTACACATAGAGTTCAATGAAGATCAAGTGGTTGTGATGGTTTGAGAAGTAACGTATTTAAGGTGGTAAACACCATGTTCGGGAAGCGAGGTGGGACTAAATTAGTTGCAAACGAGTGAACTAAACGTAGCAATAGCGAGGGTAGGCGAAAAGCGCTGCTGCTAAGTTCAATAGCAATAGCGCTTCTAGAGAACCAACGCTACTACTAAACCTACTCCGGCGGTAACATCGTGGCATTTTTAATAATAGCGCTACGCTACTGCTACATGTGTAGCGCGGTTTTTTATGTGCGCTACTGATAAGTAGCAGCAGCGCCTTATTTTAAACCGTGCTGCCGGTAAAATTCTGTGTATAAGATTTTCCCTAGCAGTGACCCCTTTCCTGTAGGCCGACTAATTGTGGATTTTAATCCAAGCCGACACAATGGACAACTCCTTCAATATATCAGCTATGCGCTCTGGCGGCTTGTCCCAGCCTCTGAGAGCATCTCCAATAGCATGTGTATATTTGGACGTCTATATATTTATATAGACAATGGTCTAAAAAGATTTTCTCATATACACGTCCAGTTTTGCATCAGAATGTCTATATACAAGGACCATGACAGATGGGTCGTCGCTGGGGAGAGGAAGAAATCATGACTGCAGTTGAGTTTAGACAACGCCTTCACATTGTCCAGGCGTGGACATTGTCGAGGTCGATATAGAGGATGTGTATATTTGGGCGACCATATAGACAAGCTGTTGGACGCCTGTTTTAGGGTCACGTCATAGAAAACGAGTATAGACATCCATATAGACAAGCTATTGGAGATGCTCTCACAGTCGTGATGACTTCACAGCTCCTAATATACGGTTGCTTGATCAGATTATATAGTGTTCTCATTCGTAGGGAGTCCTCAGATTTCCCCCACCATGTTTCTCTGTAAGAACATTGCCGAGTAAAAAGTTATGAGAACATGTCTATTACTATGGAACAAAAGAGCTGGCTCAAAAGTACTTACTGAAGATGAGGACACAAATATCACTCAAGGTTTTTGTCAGAAACCATGAGCTAGTCCTGTTTGCTTTTAACCTTAGTCGACTCTACACGTTGTACAAGTGCTCCTTTTTCTTCATCAAAAGCAGTTTTGGCTTTCTCCAAAGCTTTTGTGCTTTTAATCAGGGATTCCTGGAGGTCAGATGATAGTTTTTCAGTCGTCTTTTGAAGTTTCTTCTCAGGGCATGTATAATGATGACATATGGATATATATGCTCCATGACAAAAAGTAATTTGAGGCACTTACATTTATTTTTTCTCCCCAATGCAAGCTACCACTAGTGGGCCTCATTAAGAAATAGAAAATAAAGACTCTAGTACACATGCATCTCTACTTTTCACTTCAATCTTTTCAACTTTTATCACCGGACCACACTTTTTCTCTTCAAGCACCCGCCTCCTGGAGAGGATCCTGCTTCCCTATCCGAACCTACCTTACGTCATATCCGATCCTACATGGCATGCAAGACATCACCTTAAGGCTATGCATTGTACATGCCCTCAGTCTTCACTTATTTCTTCAACCCAACAATTTCCGCGTTGGCTAGATTCAACATTTCTTGCATAAGTACAAGTGTTTAATGTTACTTCTAAGTCCCAAGTCACCGCAGGCTAGCGACCCGACACTTGGCGTTCAACAGTGATCATCACGTCATCATTCGCCATGGCGTTCAACAGTGATCATCACGTCATCATTCGCCATCTCGGTCATTTCCTCCATGGCCGGGTCATTTTTCTTCTCTTCCTCAACAATGGAATCTGGAGGAGCTTGTTGATGGTCCATGGGGTCATCATTGCGTGATGGCTCACTCTGAGCCACTTGGCCATCCAGGAATGCCGGGTCATCTCGAGCCGCTTGGTCACCTTGGGTGGGTGGCCGGGTTATCTACTGTAGCATCATGAGATGGGATTTCCACCCCGGTATCTGCAAGATAGAAGAATCACCAGCTTTCTTTTTTACAAATGCCTTGGCCCTAGATCAATAAATACATGATAATCAATATATGAAGGAAAGCACATTATAAATTGAGAAATTTATAAGGATTACCCCAGGTTGATAGTGAAAGCCGGCAATTGGATAGCACTGGACTCATCAGACGAAGGTGAAGTCGTCTCGTAATCCAGGTCCGAATGGCACATCGGGTTATTGATTTGACCGACTGATACATCTTCAACATATCTATAATTTTTTATTATTTCATGATATTATATTATCTATATTGGATGTTTTATATGCATTATTATGCTATTTATATCATTTTTTGGACTAACCTATTAACCTAGTGCCCAGTGTTAGTTGCTGTTTTTTTTCTTCATGTTTTTATCTTTTACAGAAAATCAATACCAAACGGAGTCCAAACGGAATGAAGCTTTTTGACGATTTTTCTTGTACCAGAAGACACTTAGGAAACTTCGGGAGGAGTCCAGAAGGCCCACGGGTGAGCCACAAGCTCACCAGGCGTGCCCTAGGGGTGGCGCCCTATGAGCTTGTGCCCCCCCCCCTAGTGTCTCCTCCAAACCTAATCTCAGCTTCATAAATACCCTAATATTCCTTGTATACTAGAGGGCACACCAAAAATACTTTTCCATTGTCGCAAGCTTCTGTCCTTGTGAGATCCCATCCTGGGGCCTTTTTCGCTACTTTGCTGGAGAGGGATTCGATCACGGAGGGCTTCTACATCAACCTTACTGCCTTTCTGATTATGTGTGAGTAGTTTACCACAGGCCTACGGGTCTATAGCTAGTAGCTAGATGGCTTCTTCTCTCTCTTTGATCTTCAATACAATGTTCTACTCGATGTTCTTGGAGATCTATTCGATGTAATTTTCTTTTGCCGTGTGTTTGTTGAGATCCGATGAATTGTGGATTTATGATCAGATTATCTATGAATATTATTTGAGTATTCTCTGAACTCTTTTATGCATGATTAAGATAGCTTTGTATTTCTCTCCGATCTATTGATTTGGTTTGACCAACTAGATTAATTTTTCTTGCAATGGGAGAGGTGTTTTGTTTTGGGATCAATCTTGCGGTGTCCTTACCCAGTGACAGAAGGGATAGCGAGGCACGTATTTGTATTGTTTACATTAAGAATAAAAGGATGGGGTTTATTTCATATTGATTGGATTTATCTCTCTACATCATGTTATCTTGCTTAAGGTGTTACTCCGTTTTTGTTTACTTAATATACTAGATGCATGCTGGATAGCGGTCGATTTGTAGAATAATAGTAGTAGATGCAGAATCGTTTTGGTCTACTTGTCATGGACGTGATGCCTATATTCATGATCATTGCCTTAGATATCGTCATAACTATGCGATTTTCTATCAGTTGCTCAACAGTAATTTATTTACCCACTGTATGCTTTCTTTCAAGAGAGAAGCCCCTAGTGAAAATTATGGCCCCGGGTCTATTTTTATCTTATTATTTCCAGATCTACAAAACAAAAAAACCCAAAAATATCTTGCTGCAATCTATTTACCTTTACTTTATTTTGCAATTTTATTTATCTTTTATGCCTATCTCTATTAGATCTCATCCTTGCAAGTAACCGTGAAGGGATTGACAACCCCTTTATCACGTTGGGTGTAAGTATTTGTTTGTTTGTGTAGGTGATATCATTGGAGACTTGTGTGTTCCTCCTACTGGATTGATACCTTGGTTCTTAACTAAGGGAAATACTTATATCTACTTTATTGCATCACCCTTTCCTCTTTAAGGAAAAACCAACGCAAGCTCAAGAAGAAAGATGCCACATGGGAAGATGCAACCTTCATACAGAAAGTTTTTCCTGACTTCCAGCCCTGAGGTCAGGTCTGTTGTCGATCGAGAGGAGTTGTCAGGACCCTAGTAACAACCTGCTGAAGAATAAAGCACAGGCGGCAAGATTCAATTAATTTTTGAATTCAAGTCAGTGGTGCAAAGCTCGAGAAGACGTCCATCTGTGATCCAACGCTACACAATGGCTCGTACCACTTCGCTGGGTTATGAAGCCCTGGATCGCGTCCATTCCTCATCGGACGACTGCGGATGGCTCACATCTCACTGTTCACCTTTCCGGCAAGAACTACAGTGCCGCCTGTTTTTTTTACATTCTTACTTCCTTCCAACTTGTAAGGCTATAAAGCCAGGACTCGATCTTGATGGAGAATCATCTTCTTGTTTTAGGGTTTCCTCTGTGACGAGCTAGAACACACATATCTTTTTCTTTGAAAGTGAATGAAATCGTCAAGCTCAGTCTTAAATCTCTGAATCTAGTTCTTTAGACCACTCTGGGTCTGACCGTGCTTACATGACAAGATATCGATATGAGTTTAATATTGTCCTATGTTTATAATTTATCGAAATATGTATATGGCAACCGTGTGGCAGATTGTGAAACTGTCACACGCATCCAACGCCATCAATTCTCTCCCAATTTCCTACCTCCCGGTTTCTTTCCTTTCCCTTATGTCCTCCCGATTTCTTTCCTTTCCCTCACGCCCTCCCCCGATTTATTTCCTTTCCCGCACATCGTCCTTCTATTTTATCGGGCACACCCGCTCGTGCCTTCCTAATTTTCGTAATCATCATTTATGGCCCCACATGCCTTCTTGATTTTCAGCAAAAATAATGCTTGGACTAGGATTTGATCTCTGGTCTGTAAGTAATTAACAAATGGAGCTAACCACCTCACCTATGACACTCATTCTTAAACATTCTAAGGGAAATACTGTTTTTGACATGTTTTTGCCTTTAATATGTTAGCAATGAAAAACTTTTTGTTTCAAGAATCGTGGTAACTTTGATCATTGGGAATAAATTTGTTGAATCCGCCTCCCGGTAATTTCTGTAAATAGCACGATAACATTCACGCCATAGACCTGATAATTTAGATACAAACGTCGTGGTAACTTTAACCATTGGGGAAGACAAATGTGAAAAGATACCCGAATAATTTATGTGTAAATAGATAGTAATATACACAGCGCATATCTGATAACTGAGGTAGAAGCACCATGGTAACTTTGACCATAGGGATTTTTTTTTGAAAAGATACTTCGGTATCTTCTGTGTAAATAGCACGGTAGTATACTTCCCTCCCCTGACATTTTTATGTGTAAATAGTATGAAAACATATGCACTGCGATAACTAAACACCATGATAAGTTTTTGACCCGTGAGGGGGGGGATTTGTTGCTGAAACATATCCCTGATAAATTTTGTGTAAATAGCATGATATTTTAAGCACTACGGGCTTGATAGGTTACCTAGAATCACCATGATAAAATTTTGCCCTGAGAAAAAGTTGTTCAAAACATCCCCAATATTTTTTGTGTAAATAACATGATAATATAAGCACCGCATAACCGATAACTTGCAATATAAACATGATGGTAACTTTTTTACCAAAGGAAAATAAGTTGTTAAAAACATACACTTGCCTCACGTGTGGGCCTCTTGGATGAACACAACACATGGCGTGCCACGGGAAAGTCACATAATGTTTAGTGTCATGAGGGGCACACATGCTATATGCGTGATAAGTTACACAAAAACATCATGGTAATTTTTGACCTATGGAAAAAGCTACCGAAACACACCCAGATTTTTAGGTGCAAGTACCATGATAATATACGAACCGTAGATCCGGTAACTCATGTACAATCCCCCATGGTAACTTTGATCGGGGGGGGGGGGGGGGGTTGATGTACATATACCCTGATAACTTATGTGTAAGTACCACGGTATTTTATACATCGAAGACTTTATAACTTGTGTACAAAACATATTGGTAACTTTGAAGGGTGTAGTTGTTGAAGCATAGTACCTGATACGTTCTATGTAAATAGCACGGTAAGTTATGCAACACAGGCCTGATAACTTGCATACGAATATCATGGTAACTTTGTCCTGAGTAGAAATCATGTGATAGACGTGAAGAAGTGGCAGTTTTCTCGGGGGTGAGCGCCCGAGATGTGCGGGAGAAGCAGGTTTCTCGGGCGAGC
Organism: Triticum aestivum; assembly: GCF_018294505.1. NCBI lineage: Eukaryota > Viridiplantae > Streptophyta > Magnoliopsida > Poales > Poaceae > Triticum > Triticum aestivum. The sequence goes on from NC_057800.1 coordinate 585,712,655, forward strand.
CTGCGGGGTCATTTGGGAGGAGGCGAGGTCAAAGAAGGAGAGATCGTATGATACTTTAAAATGAAAAAAATAAAGGTGTGGCAGTTTTGCTTATATGCCACACGTGTGCCAAATATCACAGTTCATAATTTATTTATAAACTACTCCCTCCGTTCCTAAATATTTGTCTTTCTAGAGTTTTCAACAAGTGACTACATACGAAGCAAATTGAGTGAATCTACACTCTAAAATATGTCTACATACATCCGTATGTGGTAGTCCATTTGAAATATCTAAAAAGATAAATATTTAGGAACGGAGGGAGTAAATTAATCAATCGAAAAATTGCTAATTCACCCAACAAGGCTTTGGCCGTGCAGACCGGGTTAACAGAGTTGTTGCGATTCTATCGAGGTCCCATCTGCGTGGAGTCTGACTGTGCAAGGTTATCTTCTCGCTCGATCCCAAGAGGCAGGATAATTCAGGCCTACACCAGTCATGGCTGACGTGGAAGACCTGCTGGGCAATTTCCAGGAGGTCTCACCAGCACGAAATAATAAACTATGGAGGTAGTACTACTGTAACTTGTACTAATAACACAGTTTAAAACCACAATAATTTTGCTAAAGCATCTAGATGTCCTCTAAGAGTAACTCCAATAGCTTCCGTTTCCAAAAAACACTTCCATTTACGGAAAGTTATGGTAAAAAAAGCCTCTGCAATTTTTTTACAGGATTTCATAGAAACACCTCCTCCGTCCTTTAAGTTTGCGGGAAGATGATCTTCTCATATAATTATGGCGGTGGATAATAGGGTCATATTTTATGAGCAGAAGTTTTACGGGAACGGTAAAATGCACTCCCTCCTGTTATGGGACTGAGGGAGTAGGTGTTAGAAAACTTTTCCTAGATTATAGGGTCATCCTGGAAGAAGATTTGTACAGGAGCTCTTGGAGTTGCTCTAAGTATTGCATATCCTATATCAATGATTTTTCGCGAAGATTTATGAGGATATTCTTTTTCTTTTTATGTTTGATCGAGTCACTTAATGTGTAATAACTAGGGTAAATGTAGATCTGTCCTAGACAGACCCAAAGTGCAATATTTGAATTAGATGTGGTACAGTTATAGATGTAATTTGGCAGATTAAAGGTCTGGTCCTGGATTGGTTTGTTTGAAATGTCATTATACTCTTGATGTACCCGATGTTGGTAAGATATTACAGTGGACTGTGACGAGGCTGCATCAACGATCGTACAACTTTTGTCGTACCTGAAGCAGCACTCATGCAATACACTAGCTAGTTGTTCGTTTGTCCCTGTTGCACTAGTGCGATCTAGTACTTCTGCTAACGCCAAACCCCACCTCCACCTTGTACTTATCAAGATCGTATATCTTGCGTGTCGCATATATCTATCGATTCAGTCCATCGTTTTTTTTCTTCTTACGGTGCTATTGCGCAAAACGCCAAGTAAATGTTTCCATTTCTAATTTGCTTCAAAGCTAAATTTGTTCAAAGTGTTAAAAGAAGATACTGATTTTTTTCACTTCTCTCCCTTCTCTCTTTGTCTCCTAAATAATTCAGTGTGCAAAGATGTTGAGAAGAGAACCATGAATATCGATTTTGTAGGTCACCAAGGACGTCTGCCCAGTCATCTTCCATGACAACTTCATCATTACTGAAGAACATGTAAGTTCATATGCGCCCTCTTGCTCTGTATGCGTATCACTTTCCAACATTTCCTTTTCCCCGGTGGGTGATTGTAGGGGCTGTTTGGATGGGGCCCATCAATTATTTGGCTAACGATTTTGCCGTGTGGGCTCGCCCAGATGTTGGTAATAAAACTGAATAGCTGGCCAAAAAGTTGGCTTACACCCGAAATTTAGGCAGCCATCCAAAATTTTGGTAGGGTAGTTGTTGGTTGCTATCCAAACAGCCATGTAGAAACCACCACAAAAAGCACATGCCAAAACATGCTGCCAACCTTGATATTTTCCTGTTTCCATATCACTTGTGTAAGCAACCAACCTAACTCACCAGGACTATCTGTTTTCAGGGCAAAATTTCAGAGAAGCGTGTCACTGATCTTCAGTTGGAAGATTTCCTCCAGTATGGCCCACAAAACAAGCAAGGCAAGGTATGGAGAAAGTGCAAAACACCAGTGTGCTAATTTGGTCATTAGTAGTAGTTACATAAAGTTTGACACAATGCATCTGATTATTCATTGCTTATTGCTAAATTCAGAATGGGAAGCCTTTGCTGCGGAAAATGAAGGACGGTCGGGTGTTGAATTGGAACGTCCAGTCAGATGATCCTCTTTGCACCCTTCAAGAAGCATTCGAGAAGGTCAATCCAAGATTGGGCTTCAATGTCGAGCTGAAATTCGATGACAATCTTGTGTACCAAGATGAGGAGCTTACTCACATCCTCCAGGCCATCCTCAAGGCATGTACTATTACTGCAGTACATGAGTCACTTTTGGTTGGTTACAGCTTGATACCTGTTGTTCTAACACATCAGATTTTCAACTTGTGAACAGGTGGTCTTCGAGTGTGCCAAGGATAGGCCCATCATTTTTTCTAGCTTCCAGCCCGATGCTGCGCAGCTCATGCGAAAACTGCAGAGCACATACCCTGTAAGTGCAATATTATTACCGGACAGATTGCAAGCACATGGAACTTATATCCATTCCACACCATGAGCGTCACTGATTGCCATCGTTACGATGTTTGTCAGGTGTACTTCTTAACGAACGGAGGGACGGAAATCTACGCCGACGTGAGGAGGAACTCGTTGGAAGAGGCGGTCAAGCTGTGCCTTGCCAGCGGCATGCAAGGGATCGTGTCCGAGGCCCGCGCCGTCTTCAGGTTCCCGACCGCTATACCCAAGATCAAGGAGGCTGACCTCTCCCTACTAACTTACGGCACTCTCAAGTAAGTTCTCTAGTTCTTCATCAACTTCTTAGAACGACGGAGTAAAAGGTTTCTGACGCCGTTGTGCAAATGTGCAGTAACGTGCCGGAGGCGGTGTACATGCAGCACCTGATGGGGGTGAACGGGGTCATCGTCGACCTCGTGCCGGAGATCACTGGGGCTGTCTCTGATCTCATCGCCCTCCCGGAGACCGATACAGAGATCAATGATCTGAGCGGCAAGGTGGTGAAAGATGCCGCATCGACGCCGAATTTCACACAGCGGGAGATCTCGTTCCTGCTGAGGCTGATGCCAGAGCTTGTGCAATAGCACAGATTGCACACCATTAACTCATGGCTTTGGATGTAACTGATTGATTGGCATGCAGGACAGGAGGAGCCCCTTGTGGAGGAAAGCACAGGTTTACATACTGGGTTGGTGTGATGTCCTTCGGTGAGCCCTGGTACTGGGAGAGTTGGGGATTGATATGATATGTACATGTTGTAGTGTGGGTGGCGAAATTTTTGGATATACATGTTGTAGTGAATGTCACCGTCACAATGGACCGTGTTACTAAACTAATACATGATCCTGGGTCTGGTATCCAGCATTTTCGATCAACATTCGTCAATGTGTTTGCTACAATATTTTTGGAAATTAAGAAAATCCCCAGGTTTTCACATATTTGCCTCGAGAAATTGGAAACCAAGAAATTTTCAGAAAAAGATGTGATAAAGTATTAAAGGCACAGAACCATCACTTTCATGTCACAACTTATGGAAAACCATCACTTTACAAAACATGACACTTTGCACCGAATCGAAGAAATTGATGTGGCAAAAAAACACTGAACCAATTTGTGAGCGTGTTTTGACGTGGCCGATCACTTGCGGGCCGACAACGGTGATGGCGCGGCGCTAACGGGCGTTAACGGCCGTACCGACCAAGCCAGTCAGCCTGTTCAAAGGAAACAGTGCCAGTCCCACTCGCTCCCTTTGTGCTAAGCCGGTCGGCCCGTTCCCCTAAAGGAAACAGTGCTATTCACACTCTCTCCTCTCGTTCCCTCTACGTTGCCGCCGCAATGCTTTCTTGGGCAGACTGGTCCACTTTGCCGGGGAGGTAATGCCCTTCCATTTGTCTGATAGCCTAGGGTTAGGGATTTCAGATTTTTGTTTTGGTATGAAATGGACCGGATCCGGTGTATTTGACCACTACCAATTCCTTTTGAATTCAATCCAGCCCCTCCTAACCGTAGACGACTCGGACTTTGAAGGCAATGACAGAGAAGGGCCCACTGCTACCACCGAAAAATAGCCAAGAAATTCGTAGCATTCCAAGGTGGCATAGCTGGAAGGAGGTTTTATTGATGTGGTGAGGATTTAAGTTGCAATCCCTATCATGCTTTTCTTGTTTGAAATCCCATGTAAACTGCTCTGTTTCAACAGTGTTAATACATGTCCTACAGTTTTCATAATTTCCGTACTTGTACAAATAGATTATGGTCAGTAAGTCGGTAAGAATTTTCTGTGCATTATATCTATATAGTATTCATAATTTCTGTACTTTTAGAACAAGATTAAGTTACTCAATGCAAGCCAAGTTTTTCTCTGAATGTCTGCATTGTAGTGGTTAATGATCAAATTGGTTTGGGAAAAGGGCTTAGACATAGATATAGACACCCTTAATCTGCTTATTTCAAATGTTTAAATTTTTTTTTTCTTATCTAAGAAACTATGTAGTTTGGATTATGGTTAAGTAACTCTGGTGCACCTATGTAGCTGCTTATGGTTAAGTTACTTATTTTTCTTACAGATTGGCAATTGTTGTTATGTTCAATGGGTTGATATGGAGTATCCTAAAGCTAGTAAAAAAAAGCTCTTCAAAAGCTTTGGGCAAGACATGAAGATTGTTGTGCTGCTAGAACCAAGGAAGGGGTTGATCATGCACAGGTAGTGATTAAGCTTGAAGAGGAGGTTAACACTGCTACCCTGTAGTACAAGAACCTTGTTGCTGATGTTAACAAAATGCTCAAGCAACAAGTGCAAAGGACCTATCAAGAAAATTTCAAGAAAATAATGGCAAAAGACAATGAAGGCTTGGAGAAGCAGCTGGACCAGAAGCAGTATGTCATAGAGGATATGAAGGCCATTCAGAAAGCCCAAGGAGAACTGATCAAGAACCTGAGGACAGAGTTGCATGAGCTGGAGAAGGATAGGGATATCAATGGACTCAAGAAGGAGATGTATGTGCTGAAGACTGAACTTCAAGACCACAAGGAGAATAAGAAACAACTAATGAAGGACAAGATTGAGGTGATGCAGGAGAGGATGGGCTGAAGATGGAGAAGAAGAAGTTAGAGATAGCCATTTATGAGCTGACTAAAGTTGGAGAAATTCACAAGCGCAAGCTGAAGAAGATCAAGGGAATTTGTGATGAAGATTCTGTCATTGAGCTTAGTGGTCGAGACTTAGTCTAATCTAGTGATGATGTATATAGTATGCTACCTATCTATCTACTTTTATTTTTATTGTTGTAAGCACTATGACACCTATCTATTTGCAAGAATTGTTGTAAGCACTATGATACCTATCTAAATTGCTGGTGTTGCAATGGTATGAACTATGTATGAGGTTTATTTTGGGTCCTATCTATTGTTTTATGCACTATGCTACCTATCTAGATTGTTTACGTGTATTATTTATGGAGTCCACTTTGAAGGAAATATGCCCTAAAGGCAATAATAAAGTTGTTATTTATATTTCCTTATATCATGATAAATGTATATTATTCATGCTAGAATTGTATTAACCGGAAACTTGATACATGTGTGAATACATAGACAAAACAGAGTGCCCCTAGTATGCCTCTACTTGACTAGCTCGTTAATCAAAGATGGTTAAGTTTCCTAACCATAGACATGTGTTGTCATTTGATGAACATGATCACATCATTAGGAGAATGATGTGATGGACAAGACCCATCCGTTAGCTTAGCATAATGATCGTTAAGTTTTATTGCTATTGCTTTCTTCATGACTTATACATATTCCTTTGACTATGAGATTATGAAAATCCCGAATACTGGAGGAACATCTTGTGTGCTATCAAACGTCACAACACAACTGGGTGATTATAAACATCCTCTACAGGTGTCTCCGAAGGTGTTTGTTGGGCTGGCATAGATCGAGATTAGGATTTGTCACTCCAAGTATCGGAGAGGTATCTCTAGGCCCTCTTGGTAATGCACATCATGATAAGCCTTGCAAGCAATGTGACTAATGAGTTAGTTGCAGGATGATGCATTACAAAATGAGTAAAGAGACTTGCCGGTAACGAGATTGAACTAGGTATAAGGATACCGACGATCGAATCTCGGGCAAGTAACATGCTACCTCTTGAGCTTGCGTTGGATTTCCTCGAAGAGGAAAGGATGATGCAACAGAGTAGTGTAAGTATTTCCCTCAGTTTTTGAGAATCAAGGTATCAATCCAGTAGGAGGCCATGCTCAAGTCCCTCGTACCTGCACAAAACAATAGCTACTCGCAACCAATGCGATTAGGGGTTGTCAATCCCTTCACGGTCACTTACGAGAGTGAGATCTGATAGATATAATATTTTTGGTATTTTTGGTATAGAGATGCAAAGTGAAAAGTAAAAGGCAAAGTAAAAAGCAAAGCAAGATTAAAATGATGGAGATTGATATGATGAGAATAGACCCGGGGGCCATAGGTTTCACTAGTGGCTTCTCTCAAGAGCATAAGTATTCTACGGTGGGTGAACAAATTACTGTTGACCAATTGACAGAATTGAGCATAGTTATAAGAATACCTAGGCATGATCATGTATATAGGCATCACGTCCGTGACAAGTAGACCGAAACGATTCTGCATCTACTACTATTACTCCACTCATCGACCGCTATCCAGCATGCATCTAGAGTATTAAGTTAAAACAGAGTAACACTTTAAGCAAGATGACATGATGTAGAGAGATAAATTCATGCAATATGAAATAAACCCCATCTTGTTATCCTCGATGGCAACGATGCAATACGTGCCTTGCTGCCCCTTTTGTCACTGGGAAAGGACACCGCAAGATCGAACCCAAAGCTAAGCACTTCTCCCATGGCAAGAAAAACCAATCTAGTAGGCCAAACCAAACTGATAATTCGAAGAGACTTGCAAAGATAACTAATCATACATAAAAGAATTCAAAGAAGATTCAATTATTATTCATAGATAGACTTGATCATAAACCCACAATTCATCGGTCTCAACAAACACACCGCAAAAAAGAAGAAGATTACATCGAATAGATCTCCACAAGAGAGGGGGAGAACTTTGTATTGAGATCCAAAAAGAGAGAAGAAGCCATCTAGCTAATAACTATGGACCCGAAGGTCTGAGGTAAACTACTCACACTTCATCGGAGAGGCTATGATGATGTAGAAGCCCTCTGTGATGACGGCCCTCTCCGGCGGAGCTCCAGAACAGGCCCCAAGATGGGATCTCGTGGATACAAAAAGTTGCGGCGGTGGAATTAGGTTTTTGGCTCCGTATCTGTCCGTTTGGGGGTACGTAGGTATATATAGGAGGAAGAAGTACGTCAGTGGAGCTTCGGTGGGCCCACGATGGTGGGGGGCGTGCCTCCGGTTAATAGGTTAGTCCCAAAAATAATATAAAAGTGGAAAATAAAGCCCAATATAGTCCAAAATAGTAGATAATATAGCATGGAGCAATCAAAAATTATAGATACGTTGGAGACGTATCAGGCATCCCCAAGCTTAATTCCTGCTCGTCCTCGAGTAGGTAAATAATAAAAAGAGAATTTTTGATGCGGAGTGCTACTTGGCATAATTTCAATGCAAATCTTCTTAATTGTGGTATGAATATTCAGATTAGGAAGATTCAAGACAAAAGTTCATATTGACATAGAGAATAATAATACTTCAAGCAAACCAACAAAGCAATTATGTTTTCTTAAAGTAACATGGCCAAATAAAGTTCATCCCTACAAAATCATATAGTTTAGCCATGCTCCATTTTCGTCACACAAGAATGCTCTCATCATGCACAACCCCGATGACAAGCCAAGCAATTGTTTCATACCTTAATAATTTTGAACTCATAAACTTTCACGCAATACATGAGCGTGAGCCATGGATATAGCACTATGGGTGGAATAGAATATAATGATGGGGGTTATATGGAGAAGACAAAAAGGAGAAAGTCTCACATCAACAAGGCTAATCAATGGGATATGGAGATGCCCATCGATTGATGTTAATGCAAGGAGTAGGGATTGCCATGTAACGGATGCACTAGAGCTATAAATGTATGAAAGCTAAACAAAAGAAACTAAGTGGGTGTGCATCCAACTTGCTTGCTCACGAAGACCTAGGGCACTTGAGGAGGCCCATTGTTGGAATATACAAGCCAAGTTCTATAATGAAAATTCCCACTAGTATATGAAAGTGATAACTCAAGAGACTCTCTATATGAAGAACATGGTGCTACTTTGAAGCACAAGTGTGGAAAAAAAGGATAGTAGCATTGCCCCTTTTTATTTATTTTCTTTTTTGGGGGCCTTCTTTTTTTTCTTTGGCCTTTCTCTCTTTTTTTGGGACAATGCTCTATTGAATGATGATCATCACACTTCTATTTATTTACAACTCAATGATTACAACTCGATACTAGAACAAAGTATGACTCTATATGGATGCCTCCGGCGGTGTACCGAGATATGCAATGAATCAAGAGTGACAAGTATGAAAAAATTATGAACGGTGTCTTTGCCACAAATAATATGTCAACTACATGATCATGCTAAGCAATATGACAATGATGAATGTGTCATGATAAACTGGATGGTGGAAAGTTGCATGGCAATATATCTCGGAATGGCTATGGAAATGCCATAATAGGTAGGTATGGTGGCTGTTTTGAGGAAGATATAAGGAGGTTTATGTGTGAAAGAGCGTATCATATCACGGGGTTTGGATGCACCGGCGAAGTTTGCACCAACTCTTGATGTGAGAAAGGGCAATGCACGGTACCGTAGAGGCTAGCAATGATGGAAGGGTGAGAGTGCGTATAATCCATGGACTCAACATTAGTCATAAAGAACTCATATACTTATTGCAAAAATCTACAACCCATCAAAAACCAAAGTATTACGTGCATGCTCCTAGGGGGATAGATTGGTAGGAAAAGACCATCGCTCGTCCCCGACCGCCACTCATAAGGAGGACAATCAAATAACACCTCATGTTTCAAATTTGTTGCATAACGTTTACCATACGTGCATGCTACGAGACTTGAAAACTTTAACTCAAGCACTTCTCAAATTCACAATTACTCTACTAGCATGACTTTGATATTACTACCTCCATATCTCAAAACAATTATCAAGCATCCAACTTTTCTTAGTATTCAACGCACTCAAAAGAAAGTTTCACAAATCTTGAACACCAGGCATTTTATTATTAAGCAAATTACCATGCTATTAAGACTCTCAAAATAATTTAAGTGAAGCATGAGAGATCAATAGTTTCTTTAAAACAAATCCACCACCGTGCTCTAAAGATCTAAGTGAAGCACATAGAGCAAAATTATAACACTCAAAAGATATAAGTGAAGCACATAGAGCAAAACTACTTAGCTCAAAAAGATATAAGTGAAGCACATAGAGTATTCTATCAAATTCTAATTCATGTATGGATCTCTCAAAAGGTGTGTACAGACAGGATGATTGTGGCACACTAACAACCAAAGACACAAATAATACAAGACGCTCCAAGCAAAACACATAACATGTTGGTGAATAAAAATATAGCTCCAAGTAAATTACCGATGGAAGTGGACGAAAGAGGGGATGCCTTCCGGGGCATCCCCAAGCTTTGACTTTTTGGTGTCCTTGGATTATCTTGGGGGTGCCATGGGTATCCCCAAGCTTAGGCTCTTGCCACTCCTTGTTTCATAATCCACACAAGAATTTACCCAAAACTTGAAAACTTCACAACACAAAACTCAATAGAAATCTCGTGAGCTCCGTTAGAGAAAGAAAACAAAAGACCACTTCAAGGTACTGTAATGAACTAATTCTTTATTTATATTGGTGTTAAACCTACTGTATTCCAACTTCTCTATGGATTATAAACTATTTTACTAACCATAGATTCATCAAAATAAGCAAACAACACACGAAAAACAGAATCTGTCAAAAACAGAACAGTCTGTAGTAATCTGTAGCTAGCGCAAGATCTGGAACCCCAAAAATTCTAAAATAAATTGATGGAAGTGAGTAATTTATCTATTAATAATTTTCAAAAAGAATTAACTAAATATCACTCTCCAAATAAAAATGACAGCAGTTCTCGTGAGCGCTAAAGTTTCTGTTTTTTACAGCAAGTTCAACAAGACTTTCCCCAAGTCTTCCCAACGGTTCTACTTGGCACAAACACTAATTAAACACAAAAAACACAACCAAAACAGAGTCTAAATAATTTATTTATTGAATAACAGCAAGGAAAAATATTGGGTTGTCTCCCAACAAGCGCTATCGTTTAACGCCCCTAGCTAGGCATAATATTTCAATGATGCTCACATGAAAGACAAGAATTGAAGCACAAAGAGAGCATCATAAAACACGTGACAAACACATCTAAGTCTAACATACTTACTATGCATAGGCATCTTATAGGCAAACAAATTATCAAGGCAAGCAAAAACTAGCATATGCAAGGAAGCGGAAAGAAACAATAGCAATCTCAATATAACGAGAGGTAATTTAGTAACATGAAAATTTCTACCACCATATTTTCCTCTCTCATATTAATTACATGTAGGATCATAAGCAAATTAAACAAAATAGCTATCACACAAAATATTTTCAACACGATCCACATGCATGCAAAGTTGACACTCTTCCAAAATAGTGGGATTAACATTAACTAAAGTCATGACCTTTCCAAACCCACTTTTATCAAAAACTTCATAAGATTGAACATTCTCCAAATATGTGGGATATAAAGTTGACACTCTTCCAAACCCACTTTCAATAATATTGTGAACACTATTATCAATCTCATATTCATCATGGGACTTAAATAAATTTTCAAGATCAAAAGAAGAATCACCCCAATCACGATCGTTACAACAAGTAGTAGACATAGCAAAACTAGCATCCCCAAGCTTAGGGTTTTGCATATTATTAGCACAATTGACATCAAGAGAATTTATAGTAAAATCATTGCAATCATGCTTTTTATTCAAAGATCTATCGTGAATCACTCCATAAAGTACTTCATCACAATTTTCAGATTCACGAATTTCAAGCAAAACTTCATAAAGATAATCTAGTGCACAAAACTCACTAGCAATTGGTTCATCATAATTGGATCTCTTAAAAAGATTAGCAAGCGGATGAGGATCCATATATCTTAGGTTCTCTGTTTAGTAATAAATAAACAACTATTCCAACCATACGAGCAAACAATAAACGGGCAAAAGAGGCAAATAGAGAAAGAGAGGGAGGATAGAGAGAGAGAGGGCGAATAAAACGGCAAGGGTGAAGTGGGGGAGAGGAAAACGAGAGGCAAATGGCAAATAATGTAATGCGAGAGATAGGGTTTGTGATGGGTACTTGGTATGTTGACTTTTGCGCAGACTCCCCAGCAACGGCGCCAGAAATTCTTCTTGCTACCTCTTGAGCTTGCGTTGGATTTCCCCGAAGAGGAAAGGGTGATGCAGCAGAGTAGCGTAAGTATTTCCCTCAGTTTTTGAGAACCAAGGTATCAATCCAGTAGGAGGCCACGCTCAAGTCCCTCGTACCTACACAAAACGATAGCTACTCACAACCAACGCGATTAGGGGTTGTCAATCCCTTCACGGTCACTTACAAGAGTGAGATCTGATAGATATAATATTTTTGGTATTTTTGGTATAGAGATGCAAAGTGAAAAGTAAAAGGCAAAGTAAAAAAGCAAAGAAAGATTAAAGTGATGGAGACTGATATGATGAGAATAGACCCGGGGGCCATAGGTTTCACTAGTGGCTTCTCTCAAGAGCATAAGTATTCTATGGTGGGTGAACAAATTACTGTTGAGCAATTGACAGAATTGAGCATAGTTATGAGAATATCTAGGAAAGATCATGTATATAGGCATCACGTCCGTGACAAGTAGAACGAAACGATTCTGCATCTACTACTATTACTCCACTCATCGACCGCTATCCAGCATGCATCTAGAGTATTAAGTTAAAACAGAGTAACGCTTTAAGCAAGATGACATGATGTAGAGAGATAAATTCATGCAATATGAAATAAACCCCATCTTGTTATCCTCGATGGCAACGATGCAATACGTGCCTTGCTGCCCCTTTTGTCACTGGGAAAGGACACCGCAAAATCGAACCCAAAGCTAAGCACTTCTCCCATGGCAAGAAAAACCAATCTAGTAGGCCAAACCAAACTCATAATTCGAAGAGACTTGCAAAGATAACTAATCATACATAAAAGAATTCAGAGAAGATTCAAATATTATTCATAGATAGACTTGATCATAAACCCACAATTCATCGGTCTCAACAAACACAGCGCAAAAAAGAAGAAGATTACATCGAATAGATATCCACAAGAGAGGGGGAGAACTTTGCATTGAGATCCAAAAAGAGAGAAGAAGCCATCTAGCTAATAACTATGGACCCAAAGGTCTGAGGTAAACTACTCTCACTTCATCGGAGAGGCTATGATGATGTAGAAGCCCTCCGTGATGACGGCCCTCTTCGACGGAGCTCCAGAACAGGCCCCAAGATGGGATCTCGTGGACACAGAAAGTTGCGGCGGTGGAATTAGGTTTTTGGCTTTGTATCTGTTCGTTTGGGGGTATGTAGGTATATATAGGAGGAAGAAGTACGTCGGTGGAGCTTCGATGGGCCCACGAGGGTGGGGGCGTGCCTGGGGGTATAGGGCGCCCCCCCTACCTCGTGCCCACCTCGAAGCTTCCTGGGCATAGGGTCCAAGTCTCCTGGGTCATATTCAGGAAGAAAATCATGTTCCAGAAAGGTTTATTCCATTTGGACTCTGTTTGATATTCCGTTTCTTCAAAACACTGAAATAGGCAAAAAAACAGCAATTCTGGGCTGGGCCTCCGATTAATAGGTTAGTCCCAAAAATAATATAAAAGTGGAAAATAAAGCCCAATATAGTCCAAAACAGTAGATAATATGGCATGGAGCAATCAAAAATTATAGATACATTGGAGACGTATCATAACATACCGATGACAAAGGGAATAACATATGTTGTTATTGCGGTTTGACCGATAAAGATCTTGGTAGAATATGTAGGAACCAATATGAGCATCCAGGTTCCGCTATTGGTTATTGACCGGAGATGTGTCTCGGTCATGTCTACATAGTTCTCGAACCTATAGGGTCCGCACGCTTAATGTTCGATGACGATTTGTATTATGAGTTATGTGTTTTGGTGACCGAAGATTGTTCGGAGTCCCGGATGAGATCACGGACATGACGAGGAGTCTCGAAATGGTCGATAGGTAAAGATTGATACATTGGAAGATGGTATTCAGACACTGGAATGGTTCGGGTATTTTTCAGAGTACCGGGAGGTTACCGGAACCCCCTCCCCCGGGGGAAGTAATGGGCCTACATGGGACATAGGAGAGAGGGGAGGCAGCCCACAAGGGGTGGCCGCGCCCCCCTCCCATGGGGAGTCCGAATTGGACTAGGGAGGGGGCGCGCCCCCTTTCCTTCTCCTCTTCCCTCTCCCTTCCCCTTTCCCCCTCCATAAGAAAGGAAGGGGGGCCGAATAGGACTTGGAGTCCTATTCGGTTTCCGCCCATGGCGCGCCCCCTTAGGCCAGCGGCCTCCTCCCCTCCTTCTTTATATACAGGGGCAGGGGGCACCCCATAGCACAACAGTTTTTCTCTTAGCCGTATGCGGTGCCCCCCTCCATAGTTTACTCCTCCGGTCATAGTGTCGTAGTGCTTAGGCGAAGCCCTGCGCGGATCACATCACCATCACCATCACCACGCCGTCGTGCTGACGGAACTCTCCCTTAACACTTTGCTGGATCAAGAGTTCGAGGGATGTCATCGAGCTAAACGTGTGCAGAACTCAGAGGTGCCGTACGTTCGGTACTTGATCAGTCGGAACGAGAAGAAGTTCGACTACATCAACCGCATTGTCAAACACTTAAGCTTTGGGTCTACGAGGGTATGTGGACACACTCTCCCCTTCTCGTTCCTATGCATATCCTAGATAGATCTTGCGTGAGCATAGGAATTTTTTTGAAATCGCATGCTATGTTCCCCAACAGTGGCATCCGAGCCAGGTCTATGCGTAGATGATATCACTGGTACGCATCGGTGCTATACAAACGGTTTTAACCCCTTTCTGTGACGGCATTTGGAACCGTCGCCAAGTGAGTGTGGGCGATGGGGGGTCCTTCCCACATGACCCAGAAATCATCGAGGATAGGTACTTGATGACCCACAAGTATAGGGGATCTATCGTTATCCTTTCGATAAGTAAGAGTGTCGAACCCAACGAGGAGCAGAAGGAAATGATAAGCGGTTTTCAACAAGGTATTCTCTACAAGCACTGAAATTATAGGTAACAAATAGTTTTGTGATAAGATAATTGGTAACGAGCAACAAGTAACAAAAGTAAATAAAGTGCAGCAAGGTGGCCCAATCCTTTTTGTAGCAAAGGACAAGCCTGGACAAATTCTTATATAGAGAAAAGCGCTCCCGAGGACACATGGGAATTATCGTCAAGCTAGGTTTCATCACGATCATATGATTCACGTTCGGTACTTTGATAATTTGGTATGTGGGTGGACCGGTGCTTGGGTACTGCCCTTACTTGGACAAGCATCCCACTTATGATTAACCTCTATTGCAAGCATCCGCAACTACAGCAAAATTATTAAGGCAAACCTAACCATAGCATGAAACATATGGATCCAAATCAGCCCCTTACGAAGCAACGCATAAACTAGGGTTTAAGCTTCTGTCACTCTAGCAACCCATCATCTACTTATTACTTCCCAATGCCTTCCTCTAGGCCCAAATAATGGTGAAGTGTCATGTAGTCGACGTTCACATAACACCACTAGAGGAGAGACAACATACATCTCATCAAAATATCAAACGAATACCAAATTCACATGACTACTAATAGCAAGACTTCTCCCATGTCCTCAGGAACAAACGTAACTACTCAGAAAGCATATTCATGTTCATAATCAGAGGGGTATTAATATGCATATAGGATCTGAACATATGATCTTCCACCAAATAAACCAACTAGCATCAACTACAAGGAGTAATTAACACTACTAGCAACCCACAGGTACCAATCCCAGACTTGGAGACAAGAATTGGATACAAGAGATGAACTAGGGTTTGAGAGGAGATGGTGCTGATAAGATGTTGATGGAGATTGACCCCCTCCCGATGAGAGGATCGTTGGTGATAACGATGGTGATGATTTCCCCCTCTCGGGGGGAAGTTTCCCTGGCAGAACAGCTCCGCCAGAGCCCTAGATTGGTTCCGCCTCATGGCGGCGGAGTCTCGTCCCAAAAGCTGGCTTATGATTTTCCCTCATCGAAAGACTCCATATAGCAGAAGATGGGCATCGGAGGGCCGCCAGGGGGCCCACGAGGCAGGGGGCGCCCCCCCACCCTCGTGGGCAGGGTGTGGCCCCCCTCCGAAACTTCTTGCGCTCAGTATTTTTTATATATTTTGAAAATGACTTCCATGAAGTTTCAGGACTTTTGGAGCTGTGCAGAATAGGTCTCTAATATTTGCTCCTTTTCCAGCCCAGAATCCCAGCTGCCGGCATTCTCCCTCTTTATGTAAACCTTGTAAAATAAGAGAGAATAGGCATAAGTATTGTGACATAATGTGTAATAACAGCCCATAATGCAATAAATATCGATATAAAAGTATGATGCAAAATGGACGTATCAACTCCCCCAAGCTTATACCTCGCTTGTCCTCAAGCGAAAGCCAAAATCGAAAAATATGTCCACATGTTTACAGATAGAGGTGTTGATAAAAACAAAATACGGACATGAGGGCACCATGATCATTCTTAGAACAACAACTTATATAATTCTTGTCATATGATCTCTTATGCTAGAGTAACAATTCAATCACAATTTCAAGTATGAATCATAAACTTCATTGAAAACTAACAAACTATAATCTCAGTCATTGGAGCAATTGCAATTTACCATAACATAGGAAAGAATCAATATAAGAGCTTTTCAGCAAGTCCACATACTCAACTATCATATAGTCTTTCACAATTGCTAACACTCACGCAATACTTATGGGTATGGAGTTTTAATCGGACACAGAGAAAGATAGGGGCTTATAGTTTTGCCTCCAAATGTTTTACCTCAAGGGTAATGTCAACAATAATAGTTCATGAAAACTCACATCCAATTAGCCATATATACTAGGATCTTTCCAACATGTTGTGCTTGCCAAAAGATGAAATGTAAAAAGGAAGGTGAAGATCACCATGACTCTTATGCAAGGTAGGAGATAAAAGTAAAAGATAGGCCCTTCGCAGAGGGAAGCAGAGGTTGTCATGCGCTTTTATGGTTGGATGCACAAAATCTTAATGCGAAAGAACGTCACTTTATATTGCCCCTTGCGATATGGACCTTTATTATGCAGTCTGTCGCTTTTATTTCTTCCATATCACACGATCGTATAAAGCTTATTTTCTCCCACACTAATAAGTCATACAAGTTTAGAGAGCAATTTTTTATTGCTTGCACCGATGACAAACTTACTTGAAGGATCTTACTCAATCCATAGGTAGATATGGTGGACTCTCATGGCAAAACTGGTTTAAGGGTATTTGGAAGCACAAGTAGTATCTCTACTTGGTGCAAATAATTTGGCTAGCATGAGGGGGAAAGGCAAGCTCAATCATGTTGGATGATCCATGACAATATAATTTATCTCAGATGTAAGAAAACATAAACCATTACGTTGTCTTCCTTGTCCAACGTCAACTCTTTAGCATGTCATACTTTAATGAGTGCTCACAATCATAAAAGATGTCCAAGATAGTATATTTATATGTGATGACCTCTCTTTCTTTGTTACTTCCTATTAATTGCAACGATGACCAAAACTATGTTTGTCAACTCTCAACAACTTTTATTCATCATACTCTTTATATGTGAGCTCATTACTCTCCATAAGATCCATATGGTCTCTTTGTTTCTTCTTATTTCTTTCTCTTTTCTTTTATTCACACAATATCATGGCAAAATAATCAAGCCCTTGACTCAACACTAATCTTTATTATATATAGCTCACGGACTCGATTGCATAGAAGGATCATAAAGCAAAACTCACAACTAGATCATACTAAAAACTTTATACTACTAGATCAAGATATTACCAAAAGGATCAAACTAAGAAAAACGGTAAAGATAGAAGTGATGGTGATACGATACTGGGGCACTCCCCAAAGCTTGGCAGTTGCCAAGGAGAGTGCCCATACCCATGTGATTATGTCTCCTTTGTTGGTGAATAAGTTGATGGTTTTGTTGATGGCATAGGCTTGTCATCCTTCTTCCTTAATTTGCGCTTGAGGACAGAATTTTGGTCCCTTAGGTCCTCGATCTCCTGCTCCAGGCTCAGTATCTTTTTGTATAGTTCCTTCTTGTTTTCCTGCTAGAGGCGAAAAGGGACAAACTCGATCTTAGGTTTCTTTACTCTATCCGGGAGGCTTGACTTTTTGAACTCCACATGCATGTCCCCAGGTTGAGGTAATGGGACTTCATCTTCTTCTGAGCTCATCTCCTCCCTTCCCTTAGGTTCATAGTCCTCTTCTTCTTCCGTAGTCCAACCACAATGCTCCACATCCACATAGACTTTAGGATCTACAAGGTAGTCAGCCACATAGCTTTCTCCTTCCGAATCCTGGGACGACATGTTGCTCTAATCTGCAGCAGGACAGCTCGAAACAAAGACATGAGATATTTGCGTGATACAGGAGCCAAAACCTCTGGGAGGTTATATAATGAATTTTTACCGACCAAAATACATAACGTGCAAGAAAACGGAGTCCGGAGAGCACACAAGGTGCCCACGAGATAGGGGGCGCACCCAGGGGGGTAGGGCGCGCCCTCCACCCTCGTGGAGCCCTCGTGTCCTTCCCGGACTGCTTCTTATTTTTGTATTTTTCTAAATATTCCAAAACGGAAGAAAATTGTCATTAGAACTGTTTTGGAGTCGGTTTACTTACCGTACCACATACCTATTCCTTTTTGGAGTCTGAAACGTTCCGGAAAGTGTCCCTTATGTATTCCTCCGGGGTTACGGTTTCAATAACATTGGTTTCAACATATATAGGATTACCTGAGATATAATGTTTAATTCTTTGACCGTTCACCACCTTCGGATTTGTGCCTTCGAAGTTGTTGATTTTTATGGCACCGGAACGATAGACCTCCTCGATAACGTAAGGACGTTCCCATTTAGAGAGAAGTTTTCCTGCAAAAAATCTTAAACGAGAGTTGTATAGCAATACATAATCACCTACATTAAACTCACGCTTTTGTATTCTTTTGTCATGCCATCTTTTAACTTTTTCTTTAAATAATTTGGCATTCTCATAGGCTTGGGTTCTCCATTCATCAAGTGAGCTAATGTCAAAATAACCTCTTCTCACCGGCAAGTTTGAAATCATAATTGAGTTCTTTAATAGCCCAATAAGCCTTATGTTCTAGTTCGAGAGGTAAGTGACATGCTTTTCCATAAACCATTTTATACGGAGACATACCCATAGGATTTTTATATGCAGTTCTATAGGCCCATAATGCATCATCAAGTTTCTTGGACCAATTCTTTCTAGATCTATTAACAGTCTTTTGCAAAATTAATTTGAGTTCTCTATTGCTCAGTTCTACTTGACCACTAGACTATGGGTGATAAGGAGATGCAATTCTATGATTAACATCATATTTAGCAAAGCATTTTACGGAAAGCACCATGAATAAAATGTGAACCATCATCAGTCATTAAATATCTAGGGACTCCAAACCTTGGAAAAATAACTTCTTTAAGCATCTTAATAGAGGTGTTATGATCAGCACTACTAGTTGGAATAGCTTCTACCCACTTAGTAACGTAATCAACAGCAACTAAAATATGTGTATATCCATTAGAGGCAGGAAAAGGTCCCATATAATCAAAGCCCCAAACATCAAATGGTTCAATAACAAGTGAATAATTCATAGGCATTTCTTGACGTCTACTAATATTACCAATTCTTTGACATTCATCACAAGATACAACAAACTTACGGGCATCCTTGAAGAGAGTAGGCCAATAAAAACCGGATTGCAATACCTTATGTGCAGTTCTATCTCCAGCGTGGTGTCCTCCATAAGCTTCGGAGTGACACTTGCGTAGGATCTGTTCCTGTTCATGCTCAGGTACACAACGTCTAATAACACCATCTACTCCTTCTTTATAAAGATGTGGATCATCCCAGAAGTAATGTCTCAAATCATAGAAGAACTTTTTCTTTTGCTGGTATGTGAAACTAGGTGGTATAAATTTAGCAACAATGTAATTAGCATAATCAGCGTACCATGGAGCAGTATGAGAAGCATTTATGACATTTAATTGTTCATCAGGAAAGCTATCATCAATAGGTAGTGGGTCATCAAGAACATTCTCTAGCCTAGACAAGTTGTCTGCAACGGGGTTCTCAGCTCCCTTTCTATCAATAATATGCAAATCAAATTCTTGTAGCAAGAGAACCCATCTAATAAGTATAGGTTTACCATCTTTCTTTTCCATAAGATATTTAATAGCAGCATGATCCGTGTGAATAGTTACTTTAGAATCAACAATATAAGGTCTGAACTTATCACAAGCGAATACAACTGCCAAAAATTCTTTTTCAGTAGTAGCATAATTTCTCTGAGCATTGTCTAGAGTTTTACTAGCATATTGAATAACATTTAATTTCTTATCAACTCTTTGCCCTAGAACAGCACCTACAGCATAATCACTAGCATCACACATAATTACGAGGGGTAAATTCCAATCAGGTGGCTGAACAATAGGTGCAGAGATCAATGCTTTCTTAAGTATTTCAAATGCTTCTACGCAATCATCATAAAAAACAAATGGTATATCTTTTTGTAATAAATTAGTCAGAGGCCGAGAAATTTTTGAGAAGTCCTTAATGAACCTCCTATAAAAACCGGCGTGACCAAGGAAACTTCTTATACCTTTGATGTCCTTGGGACATGGCATCTGTTCAATAGCATCAACCTTAGCTTTATCAACTTCAATAACTCTTTCAGAAAATTTATGCCCCAAGACAATACCTTCATTAACCATAAAGTGGCACTTCTCCCAATTCAAGACAAGGTTAGTTTCTTCACATCTCTGCAAAACTCGATCAAGGTTGCTTAAGCAATCATCAAAAGAGGATCCATAGACGGAGAAATCGTCCATGAAAACCTCACAAATCTTTTCACAAAAGTCAGAGAATATAGCCATCATGCATCTTTGGAAGGTAGCAGGTGCATTACATAAACCAAAAGGCATACGTCTATAAGCAAAAGTACCGAACGGGCAAGTAAAAGTGGTCTTAGATTGATCATCAGCTGACACAGGTATTTGAGAGAAACCAGAATAACCATCTAGAAAGCAAAAATGTGTATGTTTGGATAATCTTTCTAGCATTTGATCAATAAAAGGTAAGGGGTAATGATCCTTTTTAGTAGCCTTATTTAATTTGCGGAAATCAATTACCATCCTATAACCTGTAATAATTCTTTGCGGAATCAATTCATCTTTATCATTAGGAACGACAGTAATACCTCCCTTTTTAGGGACACAATGGACAGGACTTACCCACTGACTATCAGCAACGGGATAAATTATACCTGCCTCAAGGAGCTTTAGTATTTCCTTTCTTACCACTTCTTTCATCTTAGGATTCAGCCGTCGTTGGTGATCACGAACTGGTTTGGCATCTTTCTCCAAATTTATTTTGTGTTGACATAGTGTGGGACTAATGCCCTTAAGATCATCGAGAGTATATCCAATAGCAGCACGGTGCTTCTTCAGAGTTTTCAATAATCTCTCTTCTTCATGCTCTGAAAGGTTAGCACTAATAATAACAGGATATAGCTTTTTCTCATCAAGATAAGCATATTTAAGAGTATCAGGTAACGATTTGAGCTCAAACACGGGATCACCCTTGGGTGGAGGAGGATCCCTAAGGATTTCGACACGCAAATTGTGTTTCAGGATGGGTTCCTGTTTAAATAATACTTCATCTATTTCCCTTCTTTCATTCATAAAACATATCATTTTCATGGTCTAGCAAATATTGTTCTGAAGGATCACTAGGAGGCACGATAATAGAAGCAAGACCAATAATTTCATCTTTACTAGGCAATTCCTCTTCACAGCGTTGTCTATGAAATTTAGAGGAATTAAATTCATGAGACATATCACCTAAACCAATAGTAACAACATCCTTTTCGCAATCTATCTTAGCATTAACAGTGTTTAAGAAGGGTCTACCAAATATAATGGGACAAAAGCTATCTTGTGGGGAACCAAGAACAAGAAAATCAGCAGGATATCTAGTCTTCCCACGCAAGACTTCAACATCTCTAACAATTCCAATGGGTGATATGGTATCTCTATTGGCAAGCTTAATGGTAACATCAATATCTTCTATCTCAGCAGGTGCAATATCATGCATAATTTTTGTATATAAGTCATGAGGTATAACACTAGCATTGGCACCCATATCACATAAGCCATGATAACAAAGATTTCCTATTTTAACAGAAATAACAGGCATGCCTACCACGGGTCTATGTTTATCTTTAGCACAAGGTTTAGCAATTCTAGCAGTCTCATCACAGAAATGAATAACATGCCCATCAATATTATCAGACAAGAGATCTTTAACAATAGCAATATTAGGTTCAACTTTACTATGCTCAGGAGGTTTATAGGTTCTAATATTGCTTTTACGAACCACAGTTGAAGCTGTAGCATGATCTTTTATCCTAACAGGAAAAGGTGGTTTCTCAACATAAGCAGTAGGAACAATAGGATCATTATAAGTGACAGTCTTTTCTTCAACTTTAATAGGTGCAGCTACTTTTACTTCTATGGGAGGATGATATTTAAACCACTTCTCCCTAGGGAGATCAACATAAGTAGTAAAAGATTCACAGAAAGAAGCTACTATTTCAGAGTCAAGTCCATATTTAGTGCTAAATTTACGAAAAAATCGGTATCCATAAAAGATTTAACACAATCAAACTTAGGTGTCATACCTGACTTCTTACCTTTGTCGAGGTCCCAATCTTCAGAGTTGCGTTTAATTCTTTCCAATAAATCCCATTTGAATTCAATAGTCTTCATCATAAAAGAGCCAGCACAAGAAGTATCGAGCATGGTGCGGTTGTTATCAGAAAGCCGAGCATATAAATTTTGAATAATTATTTCTCTTGAGAGATCATGATTGGGAAATGAATATAACATTGATTTAAGCCTCCCCCAAGCTTGAGCGATGCTTTCTCCTTTGCGAGGCCAAAAATTATATATATAATTGCGATCACGATGAACAAGATGCATAGGATAAAACTTTTGATGAAATTCCAATTTCAATCGTTTGTAGTTCCATGATCCCATATCATCACATAGCCTATACCATGTCAATGCATCTCCCTTCAAAGATAAAGGGAAGACCTTCTTCTTAATAACATCATCGGGCACACCTGCAAGCTTAAATAGTCCACAAACTTCATCCACATATATTAGGTGCTCGTCAGGATGCATTGTTCCGTCTCCTGCAAAAGGATTAGCTAGCAGTTTTTCTATCATACCCGAAGGAATCTCAAAGTAGACATTTTCATTTTCAGTAGGTTCAATAGGTTGAGGAGCAACTCTTTGC
Source organism: Triticum aestivum (assembly GCF_018294505.1). Classification (NCBI taxonomy): domain Eukaryota; kingdom Viridiplantae; phylum Streptophyta; class Magnoliopsida; order Poales; family Poaceae; genus Triticum; species Triticum aestivum. The sequence goes on from NC_057800.1 coordinate 585,735,545, forward strand.
TCTTTTGGTCGGGGTGAAGATACCCCGAACAAGCCCCTTAGAGGATTACTTTCCATAGTAACAAGTGCACACTATATAAATGTTTCCTTACCAAATTCCACCTACCAAAAGCGCTTCATTCCCCGGCAATGGCGCCAGAAAAGAGTCTTGATGACCCACAAATATAGGGGATCTATCGTAGTCCTTTCGATAAGTAAGAGTGTCGAACCCAACGAGGAACAGAAGGAAATGATAAGCAGTTTTCAGCAAGGTATTCTCTGCAAGCACTGAAATTATAGGTAACAAATAGTTTTGTGATAAGATAATTGGTAATGAGCAACAAGTAACAAAAGTAAATAAAGTGCAGAAAGGTGGCCCAATCCTTTTTGTAGCAAAGGACAAGCCTAGAAAAATTCTTATATAGAGAAAAGCGCTCCCGAGGACACATGGGAATTATCGTCAAGCTAGGTTTCATCACGATCATATGATTCACGTTCGGTACTTTGATAATTTGGTATGTGGGTGGACCGGTGCTTGGGTACTTCCCTTACTTGGAAAAGCATCCCACTTATGATTAACCTCTATTGCAAGCATCCGCAACTACAACAAAAGTACTAAGGCAAACCTAACCATAGCATAAAACATATGGATCCAAATCAGCCCCTTACGAAGCAACGCATAAACTAGGGTTTAAGCTTCTGTCACTCTAGCAACCCATCATCTACTTATTACTTCCCAATGCCTTCCTCTAGGCCCAAATAATGGTGAAGTGTCATGTAGTAGACGTTCACATAACACTACTAGAGGAGAGACAACATACATCTCATCAAAATATCAAACGAATACCAAATTCACATGACTACTAATAGCAAGACTTCTCCCATGTCCTCAGGAATAAACGTAACTACTCAGAAAGCATATTCATGTTCATAATCAGAGGGGTATTAATATGCATATAGGATCTGAACATATGATCTTCCACCAAATAAACCAACTAGCATCAACTACAAGGAGTAATTAACACTACTAGCAACCCATAGGTACCAATCCCAGACTTGGAGACAAGAATTGGATACAAGAGATGAACTAGGGTTTGAGAGGAGATGGTGCCGATGAAGATGTTGATGGATATTGACCCCCTCCCGATGAGAGGATCATTGGTGATGATGACGGTGATGATTTCCCCCTCCCGGAGGGAAGTTTCTCCGGCAGAACAGCTCCGCCAGAGCCCTAGATTGGTTCCGCCAAGGTTCCGCCTCGTGGCGGCGGAGTCTCGTCCCGAAAGCTGGCCTATGATTTTTCCTCATCGAAAGACTCCATATAGCAGAAGATGGGCATCGAAGGGCCACCAGGGGGCCCACGAGGCAGGGGGCGTGCCCCCACCCTCGTGGGCAGGGTGTGGCCCCCCTCCGGAACTTCTTGCGCTCAGTATTTTTTATATATTTTGAAAATGACTTCCGTGAAGTTTCAGGACTTTTGGAGCTGTGCAGAATAGGTCTCTAATATTTGCTCCTTTTCCAGCCCAGAATCCCAGCTGCCGGCATTCTCCCTCTTTATGTAAACCTTGTAAAATAAGAGAGAATAGGCATAAGTATTGTGACATAATGTGTAATAACAACCCATAATGCAATAAATATCGATATAAAAGCATGATGCAAAATGGATGTATCAGCCCTCCTAGGACACAGGCTGGGGCCAAATGAGCTCATGTGCGATCGGGCGAGGCGTCGAAACCCAATCATTTCCGTTCGTATGTACATCCCACACGATGAATCCCAGAAAAAAATTCCGTTCGTATGTATATCACATAGTCAATCCAAGGAATACGTTTCCATTCTTGTGTACATCCCACACTGTCAATCCAGGGAAAACATTTCCATTCATATGTACATCCCACACAGTCAATCCAGGGAAAACATTTCCATTCGTATGTACATCCCACATAGTTTTATGTGCAGGCTCGTGTGTGAAAGGTGTAACTATCACACATGCTCTACCTTGGTTAACCGTTTGCTTTTATCAACTACATCACACACGATTTGATGAAGAAAACTGTGTGGATTAGGCTATCCATCACAAGCGATTTTACTGCTAGAACCGTTTGCAAAGTTCCATGACACATTTAGTAGGTTTATTAGTTTACAATTAATAATTTGAGTATTACGCAAATTCACATTTCATGTCGAACAGTTGTTTGCCAATTTCATATCAGGCACATAAATATATTATAACATCACAGTACGATAGCTACATGAAAACAACACTATACAACATATAATATAGCTAGTTCAACTTCATAAGAACAATATTAGAACAATATATTCATTTCCCTAATCGAGATCATCCACGCTTGTCTTGTCCACCTCTTCTTTCAGTTCAGTAAGAACCTGTTTTGCACTGGCCAACTGGGAAAGTGCCTCCTCCTTCGCCAACACCATCTTAGCAAAGCTTGATTTAAAAAATCTGAGCTCATTCTCCACCTCCCATTTTTTATCCCGCATTTTCAAATATTCTTCAGTGTTGACAACACTTTCTCTAAGCCTACGTCTGTTCTCTTCCTCATACATGCTCTAGAGCTTCGCCAGACACATCTTCAAAGACTGTGTCCACTCTTGATCAACCCACTCCAAGTAAGAACACTTCCGTTCATCCTATAATATTTAAAACTAGACCAGTAACAATTGTATGGGAAATGGGTTTATAGCAACATAGAAATTTACCAATGCTTATTTTGAAAAACTGAAGAAACATGTTAATTATGACATATCTTCTCAAAAAGATCAATGTGCAAATGAATTACTTGCTACTTAGATAACAACCAAATTCTTGAACATCAGAAGCTATAATTAACTACAACAACGCTACAAGTTCTTACTCATGTATAGTAAATAACAAGTTGAACATTTTATGAGGAAGGTAAATATAACCACAATAGCATAGCGACAGTGTTTGGATGACAACAAATTGATACTAACATGTCTGTACATGCACAAATTTAGTAATATAAAACTAATAGCATTAAGTCCATCCATTATGTATGCCAAAACTGGTGTAAAGACAACAATTGCTAAATCTCGCACCACTGCCCTCCACTCGCGAGCTGATGCAGCGGGAAAAAATCAGGGCCCCGGACTCCGGAGCACCTAGTTGCTCCAATGCCTAGTTCCTTCGTGCCATAAACATTTGGCATTTTACTACTTGGTTGCTCGGATGTGTGGACCAAAGTTGGCTACACGAACTGTTGAAGCGGTGCAAAATAATTTTCTAATGGCACCGCTGATGAAATGACAACAATTTTATATACTGGGTACAAACTGTGACACTATCTTAGAATGCGTTTGGTTGAAGGTGTGGTATGAATGGGTTGGGACCGTAACAGTGTATGAATCACATCTAACAAATGGTTTGTAACAACAAAAGAGGGTCTAACCTTCGCTGCACATGCCAGAAACTTCCTCCCACTGTCCACGGATTCAAACACAACTAGCTTCACGCATGGAGATTGATGGTGACAAGGAGCAGATAGATATTTAGTCACTGATACGTCTCCAATGTATCTATAATTTTTTATAGTTTAATGCTGTTATATTATCAATCTTGGATGTTTTATAATCATTTTATATCATTTTTTGGTACTAACCTATTGACATAGTGCCAAGTGCCAGTTGCAGTTTTTTCCATGTTGTTTACATCGCAGAAAATCAATATCAAACGGAGTCCAAATGCCACGAAACCTTACAGAGATTTTTTATGGGCCAGAAGGAAAATAACAGGCCCTGGCTGTGCCTGGGGGTGCCCGAGGGGAGCACAACCCACCAGGGCGCGCCAGGAGGCCCAGGCGCGCCCTGGTGGGTTGTGCCCACCTCGGGTGCTCCCCGGACCGCCTCTTTGATCTATAAATACCCCAATATTCCCAAAACTCAAGGGGGTCGACGAAATATTGATCCAGCCGCAATAGAGTCCAGAACCACCAGATCCAATCTAGACACCATCTCGGATGGGGTTCACCACCTCCATTGGCGCCTCTCCGATGATGCGTGAGTAGTTCTTTGTAGACCTTCGGGTCCGCAGTTAGTAGCTAGATGGCTTTCTCTCTCTCTTGATTCTCAATACAATGGTCTCTTGGAGATCCATATGATGTAACTCTTTTGTGGTGTGTTTGTTAGGATCCGATGAACTTTGAGTTTATGATCAGATCTATCTCTTTTTATATCCGTGAAAGTATTTGAGTTTATTTGATCTTTTTTATGCATGATTGCTTATAGGCCAACTTGATCTATTTATCTTGCAATGGGAAGAGGTGCTTTCTAGTGGGTTCGATCTTACGGTGCTTGATCCCAGTGACAGAAGGGAACCGACACGTATGTATCATTGCTACTAAGGATAAAACGATGGGGTCTATTTCTACATAAATAGATCTTGTCTACATCACATCATCATTCTTATTGCATTACTCTGTTTCTCCATGAACTTAATACACTAGATGCATGCTGGATAGCGGTCGATGTGTGGAGTAATAGTAGTAGATGCAGGAAGGAGTCAGTCTACTAATCTTGGACGTGATGCCTATGTAATGATCATTGCTTGGATATCGTAATGAGTATTTGAAGTTCTATCAATTGCCCAACAGTAATTTGTTCATGCACTGTTTGCTATTTTTCTCGAGAGAAGCCACTAGTGAAACCTATGCCCCCCCGGGTCTCTTTCTCATAATATTTGCCTTTGCGATCTACTTTTATTTGCTTTTATTTTCAGATCTATTAATCCAAAAACCCAAAAATACTTTGCCGCACTTTATTTTATTTGCGATCTATTTATTCAATCTATTGTAATTTTCTCCCGTCCACGCACCAATTTCTGGCACCGTTACCCAAAAGGGATTGACAACCCCTTTAACACGTCGAGTTGCGAGTATTTATTATTTGTGTGCAGAGGCTGTTTGTGTTGTGTTGCTTGGTTCTCCTACTGGTTCGATAACCTTGGTTTCATATCTGAGGGAAATATCTACCGCCGTTGTGCTGCATCATCCCTTCCTCTTTGGGGAAATACCGACGTAGCTTCAAGCGACATCAGCCACCCCACTCCATTCGTTGCCACTAATGGTCCTAGGGAGCTACAAGAGGAAGAAATGACTCAAATCGACCGCCGGGTAAAAATCCTTCATTCCAAGTCATAGACCGAGAGAGAGAGAAGAGAGGCATACCCAGTTGGTGAAGGAGTCGTCGCCGTAGGAGGAACCGCTGGAGAGGTCTTTGAAGAAGACCATGGCGACCCCGGCAATAGGATGCGAGACAGCGAGAGCGAGGAAGCGGCTATAGCTTAGGAAGGAAGGAAGGAGGAAATAGGGGAAATGTGACCTGTGGTCGGGGAGAAAAGGGGGTGGGGAAGGGGGAGGGGGCAGGGGTAGATATTTTGGCGGTAGGCCAAAATTTTGGAAATGTGGAGGGAAACTTTGTGCGCAGTGCCGCCAGACCATTCACTTTGAACGATTGTGTGCATCGCAAATGATTCTTCTACTTTACGTGCATGGGATGAGTTTGATAATTCAAATTTTGGTGGAAATTTCCCCGGGTACGTCATTGCATAATTTAACATCGCTTGCTAATTTGGGCACACAAAAGAACGTACAACAGACATACCACACTTACTGAATCGAGCAATTTTAGTAATTAAATAGAGCTAGTTGACCTAAACATTGCTCTAACAAAAGACCAGCATTAAAAATAAAGCCTAAGTACGCACACCTTTAACAAATTCGCCGATGCGCCGGCCTATGCATCGGCGGTGTGAGATGAGACATCGATGACTTGTCCTGGCGACATGCCGCCATTGGTGGACTCCGCTGTAACGCCCCGAGTCCATTGTGCCAGGTGTCTTCCAGTTATTCGCTGCCTTTTCCATGTCATTTTCGTGCATGTTGGACTTTGCCATGTCATCATGTGAATTGCATCTAGATGTTTTCAAAACTTGCATCCGGTCACTTTCTCCGTTGTCCATTTCACAATCCGACACTCTCATATGCACCCGTCGCACCTCTCATATCTTGTTTCGTGAGCGGGAGAAAAACTTTCTCGGAATGGGCCAAGATTTGTTGAGTGGTCTTGGTATATCACTCGTAGACCGCATGTCAAATTTCGTTCCATTTGGAGGTCGTCTGATGCCCCAACGGTTAACCGTGTAACTGTGAAACCCCCTTCTCTTTGCAGCCCAGCACCCCTTCACAACAGCCCACTAGCCCATCTAAACCCCCTCCATGCTCTCCATCGTTGGATCACGATCGTGTGGGCGAAAACCATACCTCATTTGGACTCTCCTAGCTCTCGCTACCTATAAATTAGTCTCACTCGTCCAAATCTGAGGCAAACACCCTGAAACCCTAGCTCCCACCTCCTCCGTGCTGATTTGTCTTTTTCATAGCATTTTGTGTGTTTGTCTTTTGAGCATCATGTCCACATGTTTTAGGAGCATCTTCATTCCATCTTTACAGTGGTGCCATACATGTATTTTTACATGCCATGTGGTGACTAGCACAAGCTTGCAAAGTGTGCTACTTGATGTTGCTGATTTCTGAGACTTAGTGATTTTTGCTAAGTCTGTAGCTGTTACTTGATGTTGCCATGTTAACTTGATGCTACCATCTATTCCATGCATAATCTGGAGATGCCTAGTTGACATGTTTTGATGTCCATGTTATGCTCTTTCATGCCATGCCATGCCATGTGATGCCTCATATATGTCATGCAGCATATGTTTTCATTGCCTTGAACATGCCTAAATGATGTTCCAGTTTTCTGTTAACTTCATAATGTCATGTTGTGGACTTGTCATTGATTAATCTACGCCTCTTTGCGTTATTTTAGTACAAACTCTTGAATAGATCAAATGGAAAGAATAACTTTGAGGTGGTTTAGTACCCTACAAACAATTCCTATCTTTTGTTCTCCGCTAATAGGAACTCGGGAGTGATTTTCCGTTACACTTTGAGGGATAATCATATGATCCAACTATGTTAGCATTGTTGAGAGATTGCACTAGCGAAAGTACGGACCCTAGGCCTTGTTTTTAAGCATTGCAATACCGTTTTTGTGCCCGTTTACTATTTGCTACCTTGCTGTTTTTTTATTCGGATTATAAAAATATATTTCTGCCATCAATATTACACTTTTATCACCATCTCTTCACCGAACTAGTGCACCTATACAATTTGCCATTGTATTGGGTGTGTTGGGGACACAAGAGATTTCTTGTATTTGGTTGTAGGGTTGTTTGAGAGAGACCATCTTCATCCTACACTTCTCACGGATTGATAAACCTTAGGTCATCCACTTGAGGGAAAATTGCTACTGTCCTACAAAACTCTATGCTTGGAGGCCCAACACGTGTCTACAAGAATAAAGTTGCATAGTAGACATCAGGTTCCTGGTCGGCAGCCTGGGCGAGTAGGGTGGATGTTGTTTGAGCTTCTATTTGTGTTTCATCCGTAGTCAGATGTTGGTCTCAAGTATGATGTTGATGTATTCTTGTGGCATTGTATGCCTTGTATGTATCCCCAACTATTATGTAATGGTATGATGTAATGATATCCACCTTGCAAAAGCGTGTCGATATGTGGTTCTATCCTTGATGGGACCTTTGAGTTCCTTTAGGATAGTGTCGCATATTGGGCGTGACATCCACGTCCCCCCTTGCTAAAGTCGACCGCGTCCTCGTCCTCGTAGCCACCCTTGTAGCGACTAGACCTCAAATGGTCAAGTCTCTGTGCTTCAGTGTCATCCCTGGATCGGTAATGCTGACACACACAGTACTCGAGGATTTATAACAGAGTAGCAATCACACACTTATTACATTGAATGTCTCAAAAGAGAACTTATTACAATAAATATGGCTTAAGGCCATCTAATACGATAACATCAGAAGGCTTGGAAGATAAAGTGAGTCCATCAACTCCAACGGCATAGCTGAGCTGCACGGCAACGACCTAACGAACCTTAATCCTCGTCTGAAAAGTCTGCAACATAATACGTTGCATCCCGAAAACGGGCCAGCACATGGAATATGCTGGCAAAGTAACACAATAGAGCAAGAACAGAATAATGCTATCACTACATGCATATTTGGCTGGTGGAAAGCTCTATGGTTATGGTTTTTGCGAAAAGCCAATTTTTCCCTACAACAAAGGAATATATTTTATTTAACTATCATGGTAGTTGAAACATCGTTGAGAAGGTTCCTCCAACTCAATCCCAATTAAAGTAATTAACAACCCAACAATATTAGTTTAGAGTGATGAGATACTTATGATACTCCAAGTACTAGATACTCAAGATGTCCATAACCGGGGACACGGCTAACCATGATTAGTTTATACACTCTGCAGAGGTTTGCGCACTTTCCCCCACAAGACCCGATCTCCTCCGTTGGATTTCTCGCACTACAGGGTGTTTGAGAAACGGATGATCGAGACAGAGTCTTTCAGAAGCATTAACCCCTTACTCCGGGCAGACCATACCAACCTACATCCCTCTACCTGCTGATCCACCTCTTCGGGAGCTTCACGCAACTTACTCAACTATGATAGAGCCCATAATAGCTTGTGGCTGCACACGGAAGTTTCTAGCATGAAAATATCTCAGTTCCCTTTGAGCCTGGGTGGCGGACCATAGGATTATCACACGGGTACTCTGGGATATCCTAGGACAACACTGGATTCCCTAGGCGCCCAACAAACAATCCACCCAGATGTGTATTCAAGTTGCCACCTTAAGTTGAACCATTAATTAACACTCTCACATCTGTCATGGATTTCACTCACCCAAACCACGTCTACGAGCATAGCATAGCAATATAAGCAATTCGTTGAAGTAACTCCCAAGGGTTTGATAATAACAGGGCAAGAGGTACTACCTCATCAACTACTTCCCAACCCACATGTTAATCACATCCTAACCATGCAATGTTTAAGGATTGGAACTAATGCATAAAAACTGGGTGATAAAGGGGTATGATCAAAGTGTTACTTGCCTTGCTGATGATCCGCAAAACCTAGGGACTCGTAGTAGCACGCTTCGCACTCCGGGTGTTCTATCGCAAACAAACAATAGCATACATAAGCAATCAAGCAAAGAAACACGATAAATCTCAAATAAGAAGATCTAACCAGAAAGTTCAACTTAAGAACTCCGGTTTGCGAAAAGAATCAAATCAAATGGAGCAACGGAACTCAAACTGCGAAAGAAACAAGATCCATTTACCAATCTGGACTAAGGTCAAATTTTACAGTAGCAAAAGCTTGTTCAAGTTGGTCAAACGGAAAGAGGGTTTCGAGATGAAGATCTAGGCGCTTGAATCGCCTGATTCTGATAAATGAGCGAAAAGATAAACTAAAACAAAAATCGGATCAGAAATCGCGATTGAAAATAATCGCGGAAAATCCGAGTAAAAGAAAACTGACGAACAGGCTAACGAACGAACGTTCATTGTCTGCGGCTAACGAGTGAACACTGTTCATTAAAAAGAACATACGGACGAACGTCTGCAAAGTAACTAAACCAAAAAAAATCGGCGAACCGATCTATCAAAAAAAACTAGGGTTTTCTAACAAAAACCAAACCGGTTTTATAAAAAAAATGAACGGCGCTTATACCTCTGGCGAGGTCCGGCGCGGCATGGCGGCTCCGGCGAGTGGGGCGGGGCGGCGCGGCAAGCGGCAGCGGCGGCAGGGCAGGCGGCTTGCGGCGGCGGTGAGGGGCGGCTCGGGGCTCCAGCGGGGGGGGGGGGTGCGGCGGCTTATAAGAGGAGGGGGGTGCGGCGGCTTGGGGAAGGGGCAAGCGGCGCGGGAGGAGTCCCAGCCGGACTCCGCTAGCGACGGCGGTGGCGCTCGCGGTCTCCAGGTCGGAGACGAGGCGCGGGTGGCTTGGGCCGGCTCGGCTGGGCTTCGACCCAGTCGGGCGCTGCGAGTTTTTTTTAAAAAAATAATTTCGCCGGAACTAAATAAATCTTAGAAAATAAAATATAATTCTAAAAATGTGAAAACAAATTTTCACCGTCTAAATAAAATATTTAGAACAAGATGAATGTTTTCTTGGCCCTAAAATTCAACTTTGAAAAACATGCAATTTTTCTAATTCAAATAAAATAGCAATAAACTCCGAATAAAATCCAATATTTGATTTTAATATTTCCCCCCTAACATTTCATTTATTTTGGAGAATTCATATCATCTCCTCTCATATATGTTAATATGAAATATTTTCAGAGAGAAAAATAATTAAAACCAAAAATCCTCGTTTCAATATTTGATAAAACTCAAATAGAAAACTGGGAAATCCCCAACTCTCTCTCTGAGGGTCCTTGAGTTGCTTAGGATTTCGAGGATCGAGAAATGAAATGCAATAAAATATGATATGCATGAATGATCTATGTATAACATTCCAAATTGAAAATTTGGGATGTTACAAACCTACCCCCCTTAAGATGAATCTCACCCTCGAGATTCGGGTTGGCTAGAGAATAGGTGTGGGTGGTCTTTACGAAGATCATCCTCTCATTCCCAGGTGGCTTCATCCTCGGTATGGTGGCTCCACTGAACTTGCAAAACTTGATAACCTTGCTGCGGGTGACTCGGCTGGCAAATTCAAGAATCCTAACCGGCTTCTCCTCATAGGTCAAATCACTGTCCAACTGAATCGCCTCCAAGGGTACTATATCTCTTAACGGTATATCGGCCATCTCAGCATGACACTTCTTTAGCTGTGAAACATGAAATACATCATGAACTCCTGACAGTCCTTCAGGTAACTCCAACTTGTAGGCAACTTCTCCCATAAGTTCCAAAATTCGATACGGTCCTACAAATCTCGGGGCTAACTTTCCCTTAACTCCAAAACGTTTCACTCCTCGCAGGGGTGACACTCGCAGATATGCTCTATCTCCAATTTCATAGGTTATGTCCTTGCGTTTCGAATCTGCATAACTCTTCTGCATGGACTGAGCTATCTTCAGTCTATCTCGGATCAACTTAACTTTCTCTTCAGACTCTTTGATCAAATCTGGTCCAAACAACTGTCGTCTCCAACTTCATCCCACATCAACGGTGTTCTGCACCTTCGTCCATATAGGGCTTCGAACGGTGCCATCTTCAAACTGGCTTGATCGATATTGTTTTATGAGAACTCCGCGTAGGGCAAATTGTCATCCCAACTAGATCCATAATCTAGCGCATAGGCCCTCAACATATCCTCCGGAATCTGGTTGACTCTCTCGGTCTGTCCATCTGTCTGCTGGTGGAATGTTGTACCGAACTCCAACCTTGTCCCCAAAGTTTGGTGCAACTGATGCCAAAACGTTGATGTAAACTATGTCCCTCTATCTGATATGATGGTCCTCGGAACTCCATGCAAACATACGATCCTGGTCATATATATCTTGGCCAACTTTGCACTTGTATAGGTGGTTTTTACCGGGATAAAGTGAGCTACTTTGGTCAAGCAGTCAACTACTACCCATATAGAATTATATCCTGATTTGGTTCTGGGTAATCCGATGATAAAATCCATGCCAAGTTTATCCCACTTCCATTCGGGTATCGGCATAGGCTGTAACAATCCTGCTGGCTTTTGATGCTCTGCCTTCACTCTCTGACATACATCACACACGGCTATATACTCGGCGATATCCTTCTTCATCCCTGTTCACCAAAACGTTCCTTCAAATCCAAATACATCTTGGTGTTTCTAGGGTGTATCGAGTATGGTGAGTCATGAGCCTCCTGAAGTATTAATTTCCTGATCTCTGTGTTATTGGGCACATAAACACGGTCCTCAAACCATAAGGTGTCGTGCTCGTCCTCACGAAAACCTTTGGCCTTTCCTTCGCTCATTTTCTCTTTTATCTCGGCAATCTCTTTGTCATCCTTCTGAGCTTCTCGAATCTTTCACAACAATGTAGACTGAACCTCCATTGTTGCAACAAAACCTCTAGGAACAATCTCCAATTGAAGTTCCCGGAGATCCTCTGCTAACTCCTTCGGCAATCCCGTGCTCTCTAGGGTATTAGCATAACTCTTCCAGCTCAAAGTGTCTGCTACGACATTGGCCTTTCCTGGATGATAGTGAAGCTTCATGTCATAATCCTTTATAAGCTCCAACCATCTCCTCTGCCTAAGGTTCAGTTCGTTCTGTGTGAAAATGTATTTCAAACTCTTATGATCCGTGTGCACATCACAATGGTTTACAATGAGGTAATGCCTCCAGGTCTTCAACGCATGCACTACAGCTACTAGCTCCAAATCATGCGTAGCGTAATTCAACTCATGTGGTTTTAGTTGTCGTGAGGCATACGAAATAACTCTTCCGTCCTGCATAAGCACACTTCCAAGTCCTAGGCGAGAGGCGTCGCAATACACTTGGAAATCCTTACGTATATCTGGCAGTGTCAGCACTAGGGCTGTAGTCAAACGTTTCTTCAGCTCCTGGAAACTTTCCTCATAATCTTCCATCCATTTAAACTTGGTATCCTTCTTCAACAATTTTGTCATTGGCTTCGCAACCTTGGAAAAATTCTCAATGAATCTCCGATAATATTCTACGAGTCCAAGAAAACTGCGGATGTCGCTAACTGAAGTGGGTGCCAACCATTCAGTGACTGACTGTACCTTGGTGGGGTCTACTGCTATACCTTCTCCTGATATAACATGTCCAAGGAATCCAACTTCCTTCAACCAAAACTCGCATTTGCTGAACTTGGCATACAACTGATGTTCCCTGAGTTTCTCGAGAACTAAACGCAAATGCTCCTTGTGCTCCTCTTCATTCCTCGAATATACCATTATATCATCAATGAACACCACAACAAACTTATCCAAATATTCCATGAACACCTTGTTCATCATGCTCATGAAATAGGCAGGGGCGTTAGTCAGTCCAAACGACATGATCGTATATTCATACAACCCGTACCGTGTGGTGAATGTTGTCTTTGGTATGTCCTTCTCTCGTATCTTCAGCTGGTGATATCCTGATCGCAGTTCGATCTTCGAAAGCACCTTAGCTCCTTGTAGCTGGTCAAACAGATCATTAATCATCGACAATAGGTACTTGTTCTTAATCATTACTTCGTTCAAGGACCGATAATCAACAACCATTCTTAGGGACTTATCCTTCTTCTCAACCAAAAGCACTGGGACTCCCCATGCTGATGAACTTCGTCGAATGTAACCTTTCTCCAATAACTCCTTGATCTGTTTCTTAATCTCCTCCAGATCATTCGCGGGCATCCGATAGGGTTTCTTGATAATTGGCCCTGTGCCTGGCAATAGCTCAATCAAAAAGTCGATATCTTGATCCGATGGCATGCCTGGTAACTCCTCTGGGAAAACATCCGGGTAATCCTTTACTACAGGCACTTCCTCCTGAACAACTCCCGTGAGGGTATTTACTTGGCTACTTCTTGGCGCATGCCTAGATACATACTTGATCCTTTTTCCCTCCGGGGTGGTGAGACAAATTGACTTACTAACACAGTCAATGCTTCCTCCGTACTTTGAGATCCAGTCCATTCCTAATATTACATCCAATCCTTGTCACTCCAAGATAATTAGGTCGGACGGAAAAACATGGTTGCCAATGGTTAAGGGTATCTGGTTGCACCATCGGCTAGCCATATACTCTGCTCCAGGTGAACTTACTAACAGATTGGTCCTAAGGGTTTGGGTCGGTAGTTTAAACTTATCCACGAATTCCCTTGATATGTATGAATGCGATGCACCAGTATCAAAAAGAACAAGAGCAATAAATGACTTAACCAAAAACTTACCTATAACCGCGTCTGGCTGCTCTTCAACCTCCTCCACGTTAACATGGTTCACTTGTCCTTTGCTGAATGGATTGGGCTTCTTCCCAGCGCTCCCATTTCCGTTTCCATTCTTCCCTTTAGGGCACTCCGTGACACAGTGTACAGTCTTCCCGCACTTGAAACAAGTAACGTGGCTTAGGTCTCTCTTGGTGGGTGTGGCTGGAATGGGGCGGTTCTGATTGTTGCTTGCTCCATTCCCATTCCCATTCCTTGGACCTGTATGGTTATGGTTACTTCCTCCATTATGGGCTTGGCCTCCATGGTTATGAACAAGTCCTCCCGAGTTCTGGGTTAGGCGAGGTTTCCACTGAGCTCTGAGTTATACCTCCCTTGTCCATATTTCCTCTTACGGTTCTCAATCTGCTGTTGCTTCCCTTCAATCATAAGAGCCTTACCTACCAACTCCTGGTAGTTGTTGAATGTTGCCACCATCAACTGCATGCTCATTTCATCATTTAACCCTTCCATAAACTTCTCTTGCTTTGCGGCATATGTGGCCACATCATCGGGGCATAGCGAGATAACTTGCTAAACTCATCCACGTACTGAGCCACAATAGGGTTCCCCTGGCGTAAGTTGCGAAACTCATGCTTCTTCATACTCATTGCTCCAGTTGAGACATGGGATGTACAGAAAGCTTGCTGAAACTGGTCCCATGTCACCGTGGCTATAGGGTAGGTGACTGTGTAATTCTCCCACTGAGGGAGTCCTAGATTAGGGGGTATCTGGATAGCCGGATTATATCCTTTGGCCGGACTGTTGGACTATGAAGATATAAGATTGAAGATTTCGTCTCGTGTCCGGATGGGACTCTACTTGGCGTGGAAGGCAAGCTAGGCAATATGGATGTGTATATCTCCTCCTTTGTAACCAACCTTGTGTAACCCTAGCCCCCTCCGGTGTCTATATAAACCGGAGGGTTTTAGTCCGTAGGACAACAAACAATCATACCATAGGCTAGCTTCTAGGGTTTAGCCTCTCAGATCTCGTGGTAGATCAACTCTTGTAATACCCATATCATCAAGAATAAATCGAGCAGGACGTAGGGTTTTACCTCCATCAAGAGGGCCCGAACCTGGGTAAAACATTGTGTCCCCTGCCTCATGTTACCATCCGCCTTAGACGCACAGTTCGGGACCCCCTACCCGAGATCCGCTGGTTTTGACACCGACATTGGTGCTTTCATTGAGAGTTCCTCTATGATGTTGCCGTAAGGAAGGATGCCTCGTATCGTTGTTAAAAGCAACATCATCGCCAGGGGAGCTCTGGCTGTCGGCCAAACTCTCCGGCTAGGCAGTTTTGTCATGACTGCCTGTTCGGCCGCTCCACCGACGATGACTTCTCGGGTCATCAGAAATAGCCTCCACGTCAGCTCAGAAGTCGCCGAGCAGATGGATCCAATGGAGCTCTCTTCCCTAAACGAACTCTTGGATCGCATCGCCGCCTTGGGAGTCGCTACGAACTATGATCGGATTGGTCTTAAACCCGATCAAAGGGAGATTAACTCTCCACCGGTCACCCATCACGTTGCGGTGGTGGAGGAACAATGCGGCAACTCTTCCTCTATTTTGAGGACTAACTATGTCCGGACTCCGGAGCTCTCCGAGCCGTATACCCGCTTACGGGAGGACATTACCCAAGCCCTGAACCTAGAATCAGGCAGCGGGCCAAATTTATTGGGTAACACTCCGGAACCCAAACTTCCAAGATTGGAAACTCCTCGGCCCCTGAGTCTCAGATCGGGTAGGGATTCGGACTCAAATCCACCCACTCACCCAGACATAAACGATCTTCCCCACATCAGGCAAGAGCCCCATGAAATAATACATCATTATTGGGATAGACTCCTCCTTGTGATGAACAAGGTTAAGGACTGCCGCGAGGAAGATGCAGTCTCACTTTTTTGCAATAATTGCACGGACAAGGTAATCCTTAATACCTTAAGTCACCGTGACATATCACGCTTTGCTGACTTGGCGTCAATAGTACGAAAGTACTGTGCGATGGAAAGCGCCTGGAAAACCGATACGAAATTTTGGGATAATCCGGCTCCGAATATACACCCAGTCCGAAGTAAAAGGGTGCACTATCATAAGACGCCCGAGCTAGTTGCAAAGAAACAAAAACCCTCTATAGGGCATGGAACCGTACTGGAGGGATGGCTTAACGGACCCTGCAAAATTCACAGTACAACAGATAAAATACCAACACACAGCCTTAGAGCATGTTGGATACTCCGGCAGGTGGCCAAAAGTGGTGAGGATCTTCTTATCCCAAATACCACAGAGCACCATCCTGTGGATAATAAAACGGTGTTAACAGTCTTTGAGACCTTTGCGTCAAATAATAGGCGCAAGCAAACACTCTGCAGCATGGCCGAAATCTGCCACATAGCAGCAATAAATCCATGGAGTGACACGGCTATTACCTTCAATGCCAGTGACGAACCTAAATTCCGAACAGCCCGAGCACCAGCTGCACTAGTCCTCAGTCCAATTGTGGACGACTTTTGACTCACCAAATTACTCATGGATGGTGCCAACGGATTAAACCTCATCTATGAGGAAACTCTTCAAAAATTGAAATAGACTGGAACCGCATTAAGCAAAGTAGCACAACCTTCAGGGGAATCATACCCAGTCGGGAGGCACGATGCGCTGGGAAAATCACACTAGATGTGGTATTCGGTATGCCAGAGAATTATAGGTCCGAAGAAATTACAGTTCAAGTGGCCCCGTTCAGCAGTGGATACCATGCCCTTTTAGGACGTGAGGCGTTCACGATCTTCCAAGCCGTACCCCATTACGGGTACATGAAGCTCAAAATGCCCGGTCCCAATGGAATCATCACTCTCACCAGTGATCCGGACACAGCACTCCGTGCCAAAAACAAAACAGCCGCACTGGCCCTCGAGGCATTATCCGAAGCCCTCTCGGCCAAGGAATTAACCACGCTACACTCCACAGTGGACAGGGATGACGTGATACTCGATAAGAGATCCAAGTCCACCTCTTTTAAACCAGCGGATGAAATAGTCAAATTCTAAGTCCACCCAATGGACCCTACAAAAACAGCTTCCATTGGGGCACAGTTAAACCCCGCCGTGGACGCCGCACTACGAGAGTTCCTGCGCGAGAATTGGGACATATTCGCCTGGCACCCCTCAGACATGCCAGGAATCCCACGCAGGCTGGCCGAGCATAGCCTCAATATCCTAAAGGGATTCAAGCCAGTCAAGCAAGCTCTTCGGTGTTTCTCCGAACCTAAGAGACAGGACATGGGAGAGGAACTAGCCAAGTTATTGGAGGCCGGATTCATCAGAGAGATAAAACATCCGAACTGGCTAGCAAACCTGGTGATGGTACCAAAGAAGGATAAATCCTGGCGCCTTTGTGTCGATTTCAAGGACCTCAATAAAGCTTGCCCAAAGGATCCCTTCCCCCCCCCCCCGCATCGATCATATTATTGATGCTACCGCAGGACACGAGTCATTGTGTTTCGTCGACGCATACTCCGGTTACCACCAAATCAAGATGGCGGAGTCCAACCAAGCCGCAACGACATTCATCACACCATACGGTCCCTTCTGTTTCAACACAATGCCTTTTGGGCTCAAAAACGCCGACGCAACATATCAGCGTATGATTCAGACATGTCTGGAGAAACAAATCGACAAAACAGTAGAGGCATACGTAGACAATGTGGTCGTCAAAACCAAGCACGTCGACTCTGTGATAGATGACTTGAGGCTCACATTCGACAACCTCCGGACATACAACCTCAAGCTCAATCCAGAAAAATGCGTTTTCGGCGTACCAGCCGGAAAGCTCCTGGGTTTCATTGTCTCTAGTAGAGGTATTGAAGCTAATCCGGCCAAAATCCAAGCTTTGTCACAGTTGGCTACCCCAACAGACCTCAAAAAAATCCAGAAGTGAACTGGATGTGTGGCGGCTCTAAGCCGCTTTATCTCTCGCTTAGGAGAAAAGGCTTTACCCCTTTATCGCCTCCTTCGGCGCACTGAACACTTTGAGTGGACGGACGCTGCCACAGCCGGATTGGAAGAAATAAAGGCCATTTTGGCAACCAACCCAATCCTGGCCACGCCAAACATCGGCGAACCAATGCTGTTGTACATTGCGGCAACTCATCAAGTTGTAAGCGCAGTGCTTGTCGTCGAACGAGAAGCTGCCGGACATAAATTCCCCCTTCAAAAGCCGGTATACTATGTATCCACTGTCCTCACTCCATGCAAATCACGGTACCCACATTATCAAAAGATAGCCTATGCGGTATTCATGGCATCCTGGAAGCTGCGACACTACTTTCAAGAGTGTTCGATTACAGTAGCCTCAGAAGTGCCACTTAATAATATTATAAACAACCGCGACGCTACGGGCCGGATTGCTAAATGGGCCATTGAGCTCCTCCCTTTCGACATAACATACAAACCTCGACGGGCCATTAAGTCGCAAGTATTGGCCGACTTTGTCGCCGAATGGACGGAGGCCGAACTCCCTAAAGAGTACGGCGCATACTCCAATTGGACCATGCACTTCGATGGTTCTAAAATGCTGGCTGGTCTAGGGGCTGGCGTCATGCTGACGTCCCCAACCAGAGATACCGTTCAGTACATACTGCAAATATTGTATACAGACTCCAACAACGCAGCAGAATAGGAAGCTCTGTTGCATGGTCTTCGGATGGCAGTCTCCATGGGCATTTAACGCCTGGAGGTGCGTGGGGATTCAAACCTTGCAATATCCCAAATAAATGGAGACTTTGACGCCAAGGATCCAAAAATGGCGGCCTACCGAAACGCCGTCCTAAAAATGTCAGCTCGGTTCGAGGGACTCGAATTTCACTATGTGGCTCGGGAAAACAATCAAGCGGCGGATATCCTCGCCCGCATCGATGCAAAACGCGATGCGGTCCCCCCAACATATTTCTGGAAAGGTTGTTCAAGCCATCCGTAGTATGGGAAGGGGACACCGGTAACAATAGTCCGGACCCGGCCAAAATGCCCAATACCGAATACTCTGACACAATTGGAGGCTCCGCCACCGAAATAACACCTTCAACCCATGTAATAATGGCCATTATCACCCCGTGGACAGAACCATTCCTGGCCTACCTAACTAGGCAGGAACTTCCGGAGGACCAAAATGAGGCACGCTACATAGTGCGGCGATCTAAGGCCTACAGGGTCCATGAGGGAGAATTGTATAAAAAAAGCACTACCGGAGTCCTTCAAAGGTGCATCTCCGAAGAGGAAGGGCGGAACCTTTTGGCAGAAATCCACGCCGGACTCGGCGGTCACCATGCCGCAGCCCGGGCTCTTGTAAGCAGGGCCTTCCGTACATGATTCTATTGGCCAACGGCCTGGGCAGATGCACATGACTTGGTCCAATGTTGCGCCGGTTGCCAGCTCTTTGCAAATCAAAGCCACATGCCACCCACCGCCCTCCAAACAATCCCCATTACGTGGCCCTTTGCGGTCTGGGGGCTTGACATGGTTCATCACTGACAACGGCACAAACTTCACAGCCGATGAGGTAAAACTCTGGTGCAGCAAAATGGGCATCAAGCTCGATTATGCTTCAGTCTATCACCCACAAACCAACGGTCAAGTCAAGCGAGCAAACGATCTTATAATGAGCGGCATTAAACCCAGATTAGTGCGTTCCTTAACAGAGACTAACACGCACTGGGTAGAGGAGCTCGACTCCGTACTCTGGGGGCTGCGGACCACGCCGAATCGTAGTACCAGATATACACCCTTCTTTATGGTGTACGGCGCAGAGGCAGTCTTGCCCTGTGACATAATTCATGACTCACCTCGAGTGCGCATGTACGAAGAAAGAGAAGCCGAGCTCGATCGGCACGACAGAGTCTGGACTCCCTGGAGGAGGAGCGCGACGTAGCCAAAGCCTGTTCCGCATTTTATCAGCAACATGCTCGCAGATAGCAAAGCAAAGAAGTACGGGCCAAAACTTATAACGTTGGAGAACTAGTTCTATGCCTGCCGGATAAGAAAAAGAACAAGCTCGGGCCAAATGGGAAGGTCCCTTCATTATTGACCAAGTTCTGACCGGTGGAGCGTACCGACTACGGGATGCATCGACTAGTCGACTCGAGCCGAACCCATGGAACGCGGCCAGGCTCCGAAGATTCTACGCCTAGCACCGGACTCTATGTTCGTCCCCTCCCTTTGTCCATTTTTACATATACATTATCTGTCTTGTTTTTCTTTCTTCCTTTCTTTTATTGTTTCTCTAGGCCTTCAAGGGCCAACTTGTGCCTCGCTTGCACATTATAGATGCGCTAGCCGCGCTCATCATACCTGGGGGCTTCTTTCACAAAAGCTTAATTATTTATCTGGGCCTCAGGCCCCGCACATGTGTCATGCTTCCGCATGTACCTTTTTTCGCCATTATATGCATCGATATGACTTAAGTTTTGGCCAAGCTGGGTTGCCTGGCTCTTGTATTTATGCCCTACATTCCCATTAATTCGGCTAGGGCATAAGGGGAGCACCTCTGCGATTGTTACTGCCGGGTCAGCCGGATGTGTACCTCAGACTGGGTGAAGCCGAAAGCTAGCGTTCTTAAGGGAATATTCGATCGGTGAACAAAAGATGATTTTTATTTATTGTCCATATCTGCCCCCAGATGTTTTTTCTGTGTTTCCTATTGCAGTCCGGATATGCACTTTAGGGCATGCTTACCCAAGGAAAGGAACCCTTAACGGAACTATTCTCCCTGGAAGATGTTTCTTACTACCCATGTAATATAACATAACTAGTTGGGCACTTGTCTGTTCAAGCACTAATGACCCCTACGCCTGGTCTCCATGCATACCCTGGTTCTCATATAACTGAGCGGGTATCTGGACACACTCCGTACTATCGGGTCCTGTCGGTGTCAAAACCGGTGGATCTCGGGTAGGGGGTCCTGAACTGTGCGTCTAGGCGGATGGTAACAGGAGGCAGGGGACATGAAGTTTTACCCATGTTTGGGCCCTCTTGATGGAGGTAAAACCCTACGTCTTGCTTGATTAATATTGATGATATGGGTAGTACAAGAGTAGATCTACCACGAGATCGGAGAGGCCAAACCCTAGAAGCTAGCCTATGGTATGATTGTATGTTGTCCTACGGACTAAAACCCTCCGGTTTATATAGACACCGGAGAGGGCTAGGGTTACACAAGGTCGGTTATAAAGGAGGAGATATGCATATCCGTATTGCCTAGCTTTCCTTCCACGCCAAGTAGAGTCCCATCCGGACACGAGACGAAGTCTTCAATCTTGTATCTTCATAGTCCAATAGTCCGGCCAAAGGATATAATCCAGCTGTCCGGAGACTCCCTAATCCAGGACTCCCTCAGTAGCCCCTGAACCATGCTTCAATGACGATGAGTCCGGCGCGCAGTATTGTCTTCAGCATTGCAAGGCGGGTTCCTCCTCCGAATACATCACGGAAGAATTTAAATATAAGGATAGTGTCCAACCCTGCAAAATAAGTTTCCACATACCACCGTAGAGAGAATAATATTTCCACAAATCTAATCTGTTGACACGTTTTGGCAACACGACATTATGCCATGGCCCGGTAATTATTCGAACCATTTTTCTTCAACTAGCTCCACACATAACGTGAGGCAGTTTTTTGACACGTCTTGTCAAAGCAGAGATCGTGTTCCCCTAATTACGAGATTCTCATTAATTTGGTCGTGGGTAACCCAACCGTATCTAGGACTCCTAGATTATAGGCAAGTCCCAAACGGCTACTGAGAGGACGCTTGATATTCACCCTCTTTATAAAGGGACAAGGCTTTTACTTTTTCCCTCCCGTGCTCAATCGAATCCTTCCCCTGCCTCGAGTTCTAACACCCGAAGCCCAGGTCAGGTGCTCCGGACCTTCAATCATGTCCGGATCCATCTTTCAAGGCCGGTGGATGCCCTCCTCCGTTACAGAAGAAGATATCAAGAAGTTGAGGGAGGCCAGGTACCTGACCGCCGAGGTTTCGCATTGGCTGCCCGCCCGAGGGCAGGTCGTCCCTACTCCTGAACCCAACGAACATGTCGTGTTCACCTCCCACTTCCTCCGAGGTCTAGGCCTCACTCTAGATCCCTTCGTTAGGCGGCTGATGTTTTATTACGGGCTAGATTTCCATGATCTAGCCCCAGACTCCTTTCTCCACATCTCATCATTTATTGTTGTATGTGCGGCTTTCCTCCGCATTACCCCTCACTTCGGCCTATGGCTCAAGACCTTTGACGTGAAGCCGAAGATGGTCGAGGGGCAGCATGTAGCATGCGGAGGCGCATTAATAAGCAGGATCGCCGGAGCTCCATGGCCAAAGGGTTCTATTCCAGAGGTGTCCGAATTATGGCAACGAGAGTGGTTTTACATCACAGCTCCTAGAAGCGCCAAGTGGGCGGCTGCCCCTGCTTTCCGCTCAGGCCCTCCACCACAACTGATGTCATGGATTAGCACAGGGCTGAGCTGGGGTTCCGCCAAGGACGTGCCTGTACTGCAAAGCCACATTCAAAATCTCTTCGAAGGAGATTTCAGTTTGATTATGGTAATGCAAGTCATGCTAGTTCGACAAATCCAGCCATGCAAACGCTGGCCTCATCGCATGTGGGAGTTCAACCCAGAAGGACCGCGCGCTATTTAGAATTTCCTCGGCCTGACGCACGAGGAGATGTATAGATCATTCTTTGGACCCCAGATAGAGTGTCCGGATACTACCGAGGACGTGGGCCTGAGCAGCAACTGCACCGCCGACCAAGTAAGTTATCCTCTAGCCGAACACACTGTCTTTTATTTATCAAGACGTTATTCTGAGAAATCACTCTTTGACCAGGACTGGATAACAAAGGCGAAGATGATTCGGTGTTCGCCCCCCCTTCCTGAGGGTTTGGAAAATCCGGTACTAGAAAAGATGCTCGAGCTAGCACCTTGCCCGGAGCCCTCAAAGGAAGACAAAGGGGGGAATAATGAGGGTGAAAGTGGGCCCCCACCGCTACCTATTCCGACCGAGGGAACGAGCGCCTCCGTGAGGGAGGATAACCGAGGGGAGGAATCTGACATTCTCTCACCCCGGGGAAGGAAGAGGACTATTCCCTCCTTCCACCTATATAGGACCTAATGCGTTTTTCGAGGCTAACTTTGACCAAATATTAGAGCAATAATATATGACATGCAACTTACACAAAGCACACCATTAAATTCGTGTGTGAAAGGAGCTTTCAGTGATATAATTTTTACATTGTGCATGTCATGTACTATTAATCCTGTCAATAGTCAAAGACGGTCTTAAAAACGCATTAGGCTCTATATAGATGGAAGGAGGGAGTACCTCTGAAGATCCGGAAACCAAGGTTTCTAAGCGGGAGAAGACATCTCCACCAGAGGGTCCTGCCTTGGAGGGTGCTCTTGCCGCACAAAGTCCGCGCGGGGATCAGCCCTCTAATGAGCTGTAAGTAATTAAAAAGTACTTTTAATAGTGAAGATATATTACTTTACCTCTAAGGAAAATAACCGAGGTATTTATCTTGCAGTTCGGATCTTAGCCCTTCTCAGCAAAGCTCGTCTTCGGGGGATCTTCTTCCGGAGATGATGGAGAGCGAAACGCCTCCCCCGGACTCCTCCGCTCAAGAAGCGGGTGACCTTGAAGTGTCGTCACGGAGGGCCTCTCTAGATCCGGTGAGGCCAGAAGATAATCCTATAGTCACCCGAAGTCCCCGGCGTCCGGCTCTCGAAGAGAGCAAATAGAAGACTCTGGCACCGTCTGGTATGCGGTCGGACGTACTGAGAGAGCTTTTGGAGCGAGCGGCCATCTTAGAAGAACACCGTACATTGATGGGTACGGTGATGGAAAGGATTTCATCCGCCGAAAGCGGGTTGCATGATGCCTTTATGAGTCTACTGATGGGCTTTGAGGTACGTAAAATGATGTACATGTGTGATGGTACCGCACATTTTTAGGTGTACCCTGTGTAGATAGTAGCCCCTGAGACTCTGGTTGTCGCCGAGAATGGCGGCAAACAGAGGATCGTAGCCCCAGGCAATAACCATACCTCTTTAATGTGCAGGTAGTGGGAGCTCCGGTGGCTAGCCGGACTCATGAATTTGCCGAACTGAAGCGGCAACTGGATGCGGCAGATGCCGACATCGAGCTTGTTAACAAGAGGCTTGACGATGCACATGGTAAGTGGTATTTTCTGGTGAATGCCACATAGTAAGAGCAGCATGATGCTAGTATCTTTAATATGTTGTGACTACAGATGGAGCTGCCACCGTGGAAACCCTGCGGGCGGAACTTGCCCGAGCCAAAGAACAAGCACGGATTAGTAATGCGGCTGCTTTGAAGGCGGCCGAAGAGTTGAAAGTCGAGAAGGCCGCGCATTGCGAGAGCAAAGAGAAGATGGCCAAGATGGCCGTAAAGTTAAAAAAACACTGCCGACCGTTGCCAGTTCCTTGAAAAAGAAAACCGAGCGAAGGCAACGGACCTTGAAAAGGCCACGATGGCGAACAAAGACACCTGCTCTGCTATGAGAGCGAAGAATGAGGAGCTGCGTGAAGCCGGGGATATTGCGGCTGGGAAGCCCTTTATGCTGCGGAGGAAGTTCAGAGATCCGCGGTATGCCCCTCAGGATCAGCTGTGGAGTTTGGCAGACACATATATGGACTTGGCAGCGAGCGCTGTTGATACGGCCAAATACTTCCGAGATCAGACAGATCATGAAGTGGACAAGCTGTTCTGGTCACAATTTAACGTTCCAGAGCGTCCGCTTCTGTTGACTGATCAGCTAGCCGAATGGGTTGAACTCAATAGGTTGTCCGGACTCGCCATGAGGTCTGTCGTGGATCAGCTGTGGCCGGAAAAGCCGAAGCCGAACAGCTATTTCAGCTTAGTGCAGCAGTTCCTTGGTGTGGTGCCGCACATCATTGCGATGAAGAGGTCGGCATGCATAGAAGGCTCGCGGATGGCCCTTGCCCGTGTTAAAGCATACTGGGCGGAGATGGATGCTACCACTGTTGCGGCGCAGGGTTCGGCCATAGGCCGAGTGGCTGCTGAGCACTATTTCGAAGAGGTTCTCGAGGGTGCTCGTTTGATAGAGGCCCAGTGCTCGAAGAATATTATGTTTGAGTGACATGTATTCCCATTGTAAACACAATGTTTTTATGAAATTTATTAAGGTTGTGTTTATACTTTTGCCTGAAAGTAATATGATGCCTCCTGTGTGGCCGTTTATGTATACATGTGTATAACCTGAAAGATTGCAGTCGTCGGCTTCAGCCCCCACGCATATAATGCGGAGGTGTTCGCAGAAGACGCGTGTTCACACTTAAACTAACGTATTGGTCCTATTAAGGAGGTGATAGCGCAGTGAACGAGGCAACCGGACTATAATGCTTTAACACTTTCACTTAGCCATAGGAGTTTGACGGTGGGGCTACTATATAGCCCCTGGTGGCTCCACACTCTCCCGAATTCGGGGTGCGTACATGCCTGGCTAGGAAACGGCCCTTCGTTAAGGCGGAGGAATTCTAACATTCCGATAGGTCATCGAGTGCTTGACCAGTCTCACGCTATATCATGATAGTCGGTTTTCGGCTTTCTCTATTGAGGTGCTCGTCCGGATGACCCAGGGCACAATCGCAGTAGTTCTCCTAGTGCTACCTTAGCCGATGGAGCGTAACGTAAGGTACCAAAACATAGGAGCTGGGCAAACACAACATTTGACCAAAGACAGATTCGAAGCTGATGCATATATGGCCGAACTTGCGACGCCGAACACTCCCTAAGGTATTCAGTCTTTATCGTATGAACCGGGCCTAATCAGTGCCCTTTGTAAGAAGCCCCTGGTGTTCAGGTATGTGCATTATTCTGACGTGGCCACATGCCAGGACGCCAGCATCCTTCTCAATTGTATCAAGAAGAGACAGTAAAAAAAGGTTGACGCAGGGTCTTAATCTAAAAAGAATCCTTGGGACGGGTCCCTGCTGCACGTCTGCGCCTGTGTCTCCGTTGTGCCGTATCCTGGATGGGTGTAGCATGGTAGTCATCTGTAAAAGAGAGGAACTTAGGTGAAAAGTTGTCATGCAAAAAGGTAGGTTTTTTGAAAAAACCATGTAAATTTCAAGATGAGTAAAAATTGCCACTTGTCTGCACGCGTTTAGCCCCTTGTATTTGTAATAGGGGTGTGGCCATCAAACCTGTATGAATTACATACAGCTGCGCTAGACTGGTCTAACCGTGTCCGTGGTCTTGACGACCTATCGAATACTTTAGTTGGTGAGGCCGTTTTAGTGTGCGGCTGCCCGGGCAGCCGCATTCTCTTCGACGCGCAGGGATCGCTCCATATTTCCATTTACTGTAATGATGCCACGTGGACCGGGCATCTTAAGCGTGAGGGAAGCGTAGTGCGGTATTGCGTTAAAGCGAGCGAAAGCTTCGCGTCCAAGTAGTGTTTGATAGCCACTTTGGAACGGACCAATGTGGAAGGTTAAATTTTCACTATGGAAGTTATCGGGGAAGCTGAATATAACTTCTAGTAGTAGGGAGCCCGTGTAGTGAGCCCCTGGGCCTGGTGTTACTCCTTTAAAGGTAGTATTGTTGTGGCAAATTTTCGTTGGGTCTATCCCCTTTTTGCGGATTGTGTCCTGATATATTAGGTTTAGACTGCTGCCACCGTCCATCAGGACTCGTGTGAAATGATATCCGTCAATTATTGGGTCTAATACCAAGGCAGCCCATCCTGCATTCCAGATATTTGCTGAGTAATCCCGATGGTCGAAAGTGATCGGTTGAGCCGACCAGTGGCAGGACTCCGTGGTGATAGGCTCTTGGGCATGTTTCTCTGAGAGTGCCGCTTTATTTCTCCCCTTGATCACGTGTAACACGTTTACTGTTTTGACTTCTGGTGGAAATTTCTTTTGTTCCCTAGTGTCTTGCTTGAGAGGCTCATCCTCGTCTTCGCTTGGTGTATCCTCCCCCTTGTGTACGGCGTTCAGCTTGCCGGACTGCTTGAAGACCCAACATTCTCTGTGGGTATGATTAGCGGGTTTACCAGGGGTGCTATGGATCTGACATATTTGGTCCCAAATTTTGTTCCGGCTGGACAGTTCATCTCTGGCACCTTTAGGGGGCGGCTTTTGCTGACCTGGCCGAGAGCTTCTGAATCCGGTGTTTATTGCCGTGCTCTTCGGGCTGTCTTCTTTATTCCAGCGCTTCTTATTTTTTCTGCGTCGTGATTTCCCGTTTTCATCTCTAACTTCGGATGTACTTGGGTCGCTAGTGCTGCATCTGTCTAGCCAGCTGTCCTCACCCGCGCAAAAGCGGGTCATGAGGCTTGTTAATGCTGCCATTGTTCTCGACTTTTCTTGGCCGAGGTGTCTGGCAAGCCATTCATCGCGGATGCTATGCTTAAAAGCTGCCAAGGCTTTGGCGTCCGGACAGTCGACTATTTGGTTCTTTTTAGTAAGAAACATGTTCCAAAGCTTTCGGGCTGACTCTCCGGGCTGTTGAGTTATATGACTTAAATCATCCGCATCCGGACGTCAGACATAAGTCCCTTGAAAATTTGCCCGAAAAGCATCTTCGAGCTCTTCCCAGCTTCCAATGGAATTTTCGGGGAGGCTTTTAAGCCAATGCCGAGCTGGCCCTTTGAGCTTGAGGGGTAAGTACTTCATGGCGTGGAGATCATCTCCTCGAGCCATATGGATATGGAGGATATAGTCCTCAATCCAGACCCCAGGGTCTGTTGTTCCGTCGTATGCCTCTATGTTTACGGGTTTGAATCCCACTGGAAATTCATGGTCCAGCACCTCATCGGTGAAACATAGGGGGTGTGCGGCACCCCTGTATCTTGGTTTACCGTGTTGTTCGGATGTTTGTTGTGTTGCATCGTATGCTGGAGCGCGCTTGCATGGTCCATAGATGGATCTGGTTGCGGTGTCCTTTTGATGCGAGCCCTCGCGTGGATCGCGTATTGGCTTATGTGCGGCGTTGTTTGCCGCTCTATGTTGGCCGTGAGGTCGTTTATCCGGCCAGGTGGCTGTTTTAATTTTTGGTTGTGGGGGATCTAAGGCCTCCTCATTGAATTCAGGTAGCAACTTCCGCTTCGGGTAGCTCTTGGTGGGGCAATTACCGTCGTACTTCGCTGCTGTATTGAGTACTTTACTCCATCTGATTTTAAGTGTGTCTTGCGCAGCCTTGAGCTTTGCTTCTGCTTTTTTAGACTCCTCGCGGTGGCAACGAGCCTTTGACGGGCATTCTGTTGCTCCGGGTGTCTGTCTGGTGTGATGTCATCTGGACTGTTATCTTTGACAGAATCGGGTTGTTCGGTTTGATTCTCCGTGTTGTCATGGTCCGGTGATGGTTCACCCTGCTCTAACACTGGGTCTATATGATCGTTGTTTCTGCCGAGGCGGGATTTGGAGCGGCTCTTACGCCGCCGCTTTGACTGCTTCTCGAGGGGACAACCCTTCATTGCATCCTTATGTTCCTCGTGGTCGTTTTCTTTTGGTGTGTCCACCACGTCATGCGATGAAGTGGGCGTCCAGTGCCCTGTGGGCAGTGGTTCCTTTCCCGTCTCCTGCATCGTTGTCCATACCGTTGATGTCTTCGGAGTCGAAGTCGAGCATGTCAGTTAGGTCATCGATAGTGGCTACTAAGTGGGTGGTGGGTGGGCGGTGAATTTTGACGCCATCCGCATCCCAATCCTGTCGGTCATAGTTCGGCCAGGATTCTCCTGACAAGGAGAGATACCTTAATGAGCTCAGTATGTCGCCAAGGGGCGAATGCTGGAAAATATCCATGGAGATAAACTCCATGATCGGGTCCCAATTGGATTCGCCAGGAAAGGGCGCAGGCGGTTCGGAGTCCGTGGCCGGAGAGAGATCCGGCAGTTTGTCAACACGGCTCTCGTGCAGAGTAAGGTCGATGTTTGGCTCGATCGCCGATGGGGGTAAGGCCTCTGTGGAAGGGTCCATCCACCCGTCCATGGACGGTGCAACTGGCTCCGAATTGAGGGTCGGAGCGGCTGCCGGTGCGATCTCCTGAGCACTGTCGGATGGTAGAGCTAAATCGTACTCATCATGACCGCGTGACGCACAAGGCAGAGGCTCAAATCTGTCGAAGATAAAGTCTCCGCGGATATCGGCCGTGTAGCTTAAGCTTCCAAACCTGACCTGATGGCCAGGGGCGTAGCTTTCAATCTGCTCCAGATGGCCAAGCGAATTGGCCCGCAGTGCAAAGCCACCGAATACAAAAATCTGTCCAAGGAGAAAAGTCTCACCCTGGACTACATCGCTAACGATGATAGAAGGAGCCATTAAGCCTAACGGCGACGACACAGAGGAACTCTCAATGAAAGCACCAATGTCGGTGTCAAAACCGGCGGATCTCGGGTAGGGGGTCCCGAGCTGTGTGTCTAGGCGGATGGTAACAGGAGGCAGGGGACACGAAGTTTTACCCAGGTTTGGGCCCTCTTGATGGAGGTTAAACCCTACGTCCTGCTTGATTAATATTGATGATATGGGCAGTACAAGAGTAGATCTACCACGAGATCGGAGAGTCCAAACCCTAGAAGCTAGCCTATGGTATGATTGTATGTTGTCCTACGGACTAAAACCCTCCGGTTTATATAGACACCGGAGAGGGCTAGGGTTACACAAGGTCGGTTACAAAGGAGGAGATATGCATATCCGTATTGCCTAGCTTGCCTTCCACGCCAAGTAGAGTCCCATCCGGACACGAGATGAAGTCTTCAATCTTGTATCTTCATAGTCCAATAGTCCGGTCAAAGGAGATAATCCGGCTGTCCGGAGACCCCCTAATCCAGGACTCCCTCAGGTCCCGAGGTTGAAGAGAAAATGTCCGCCAAGACAAATGATCTACAATCTGGCTAGAAGGCATTATACATGTCACTTTAATTACATAGTCATGCAGACTGACTAAATTCCTCTTCTATACCATCCAACAGGCGGTCTACCTTACAATCCTGTTGGGAATACTTTGCGGCTAATTCTACTTGCCCATAAACTAAGCTAACGGGGATCTCTTTTCCGTTGGGCCCCACAGGTCCGACCTCGGCCATGTGATTTGGGTCTGCCTTGGTATACTGCGTCTTCACCATGGCCCAGGCTTCTCTGGCACCCTGTTGGCAGGCCGATATCTTCCATAATTGGAAGCGCCGCCGTGCTCCCTTGAGCTTCTCTGTAAGCTCTGCAACGCCCTCTGGCAGGGAGACGGATGGCTACAAGGCCTAGGCAACACCTTGCATCACCTGCCGAACTTGTTCGTGCAGATGTGAGAGCTCGAATAGAAGATCACCCGCAGACCCGGCATTTCCTCCGCGGGATGACCCATCAGCATACCTACAAACATAATGATGTTAGTCGGCTTCTTAGCCGAACTCCTTTAAAAGGATTCGTTCAAGCACTTACTGAAAATGCCGCGCCGAAGCCGCTTATTCTCCTTCTCGGAGTCTGCAAGCTGGCCCCGGACGTCTTTCAGTTCCACACCCAGCTTAATATTGGCATCTTGGAGATTGTTTTTCTCCCGCCTAACCTGAGTCAACACGCATTTGCCAGCCTCTAGCTGTCGCATAACATGCTGGTCCTCTGAATTTTCTCCGGATTCATCTACAACATCTGTTGTTAGATCTGCAGCCATGCCGCACATTATATGGTAACCATCATTCTTTAAAGTAAATATTACCAGCATGTGACTTTTTCGGTTCCTGCAATGCAGCCACAGCAGCCCGCAGTTGGGTCTTGCATTCCTCTAGTTCCTGTCACAGCCTAGTATTCTTCTCTATAAGAACCTGCACAATAAAGATGATCCTTAAATCAGTTATGCTAACTGTTTCAAGTTTCAGGGGCTACTGATACATATAAATCATCAGATTTACTTACCCATACATCCTTTACATAGTGATCCGTGGCTCTGGCTAGACCATCTTGAGCAGCTCGGGGGTACGCCTCTCCAGTATTGAAGGCATCAAATGCCTCTGGTGAGAACCAAGTGTCACGGAGTACGGCCCGGCAGCGCCTATGATTCATGGCGCTTTCCACCTCTGAGTTTGTAGCGGATAATCTATCTGCATCCTCTGTAGGGGGATTATCCGGTGCCCGCCCCATATTGGCTTCCGCCTCTATGTCCGGTCCTAGCGCCCGGCTGGTGGAAGTGTGATTAGTGACATCGTCGGACATATTCCTATGAGCATTTTTTCTATAAAAGAAACACGGGCGTCATTATATTTCGAGAGAGATGACAACCACGGAGCAGGATTTTTTGTCATACCTTTGCGCCGGCGTCTCCGTCCTGACCGCCTTCCTTTTTGGCCTACCCGGCCTCGGTGCCTCTTGTTGGCGAGTTGCTGCGGGTTTGGCAGGGCGTCCCGAATGCCTTCCTTGTAAAAATGCCATGTGTATATGGTGGGTGAAGTGTCTAAAAGGGGATCCTAGTTTTTGGAGTTGGGATTTTTGGTTTTTCTTACGTACGATGCAGGGAGCAGTCCGGGATAGTTGGCCGTAATGGCCACCATGGCATCATTGCAGCTTAACTGATAGAACTACCGGTCTATCAGCTCCACGAATATAACCGGATCTTCTTCAAGTCCGGAGTTGAGGGTCTGCTCAGGGTCCTCTGGTTGTGGAGAAGGGCTGCTGACCTCCTTTATGGCTTTTCGCAGTTCCTGCCACAAATTGGCAAGGTGAATACTTACAACAAAGAATGCGGGAGAAATGGGAGTAGGAAGATATAACTTACCCAGCTTGGAGGATTGTACATGGAGAATCCATCCCGTGGCTTGATGCGGGTAAACTCCTCTTCCTCACCCTTGAACAATTCGGACAGAATTTTCGCTAAAGCGGCAGTATTGTCCGGACCCTTACGCCCGCAGCGGGTGGCGTCATCTGCCCTGTTATAACACCACAAGGGGTGCCCACGATATTGAAGTGGTTGCACTCCCCGCATTATGCAAATCGACATAACTTTGATTACTGTCAATCCTGATCGAACCAGTGCTTTAATTCGGTTCATCAGATAGAGGACTTCTCCATTGTCTTCCACCTGGGGGCTCCGTGGGCGCCAACTTTGGTGTTTCTTCAGAGGAGCATTGTTGAACTAAGGAAGACCCCGCCGAACAGGGTCCGGAAGGGGAACGTCCTCCATATAAAACCATTCTGAAGGCCAGTCTTCGGACGACTTCTTTGGAGTACCGGACAGGTATCCGGTATCGGTGATGCGCCATATTTCGGCTCCGCCCACTTGATAAAGTGACCCCCTCTGTGTGCGATGGACGAGGCAAAATAGCCTTTGCCACAGCTCGAAGTGAGCCTCGCAGCCCAGGAACAACTCGCAGAGAGCCACATAGCCGGCGATATGTAGGATGGAGGTGGGGGTGAAGTTGTGTAATTGGAGGCCGTAGAACTCCAGGATCCCACGGAGGAACGGATGAATTGGAAATCCGAGTCCCCTTAATAGATAGGGAACAAGGCAGACCCGTTCCCCCATAGAGGGATAGGGAAAGCTCTCCGCTTGCTTCCCGCCATTATAGGTGGCAAGCCCGGCTCGTACACCGGAGGGAGAAATCCCTTAGTCTGCAATTCGACTAAACGACTGTGTGGGACTGAACACCTCTCCCAATCACCGGGCATAGGGCTTCGGGGGCGGGAGGAGGAGCTGCGGAGGTCGGCCATGCTGGAATGGATCTTTCCGAAACGTGCTCTGATGGACTCTTGCTAGGGGAGGATGGTATGGATCGGATCTAAGGATCACCATCCCTTTAATAGACAATTTATTTATCTGGCTAGGGGGGCGAATGTAAAAACGCCCTGGCGCCTCGTATTCATTCGATGCGTGGGAGAAAGCCCTTATTGGGCAAAGAAGCCAAGAGGTCCAAACATTTATGGGACCAGACACTGCTTTACAAACGTTCGGAAGATGGAGAAGAACCCGCCTTGCAATGCCGAAGACAATACTGCGCTCGGACTCATCGTCATTGAAGCCTGGTTCGGGGGCTACTGAGGGAGTCCTGGATTAGGGGGTATCTGGACAACCGGATTATATCCTTTGGTCGGACTGTTGGACTATGAAGATATAAGATTGAAGACGTCTCGTGTCTGGATGGGACTCTACTTGGCATGGAAGGCAAGCTAGGCAATACGGATGTGTATATCTCCTCCTTTGTAACCAACCTTGTGTAACCCTAGCCCCCTCCAGTGTCTATATAAACCAGAGGGTTTTAGTCCGTAGGACAATAGACAATCATACTATAGGCTAGCTTCTAGGGTTTAGCCTCTCATATCTCGCGGTAGATCAACTCTTGTAATACCCATATCATCAAGAATAAATCGAGCAGGACATAGGGTTTTACCTCCATCAAGAGGGCCCGAACCTGGGTAAAACATCATGTCCCCTGCCTCCTGTTACCATCCGCCTTAGACGCACAGTTTGGGACCCCCTACCCGAGATCCGCCGGTTTTGACACCGACACCCACCATGAGGCTGCTGGTCCATCCAACTGATGTGCGACAAAACGCACCTTCTCAGCATCGGTACATCTTGCAGCGGTTAACTCCCTTCCAATCCTGCGGAGCCAATCATCTGCTACTATAGGCTCGGTGCTACTGGAAAACACCGGCGGCTGCAACCTCAGAAAACGGGCTAAGTTGTCAACTAGTGGTGGTGGTGGATTGTTGTTGTTGTTGTTGTTGCCTTGGTTCTGGACTAACAATTGCATCAGGGTATTCTCTTGCTAGATCAACTGACTGAGCTCTTGTGGGAAGGTAAATCCGGGGTCATATCTCGGAGGCATCTGATGGGTTTAGAGGGGAGAGAATTAGAATAGAATGAGGTCTAATGAGAAAGCACTACCCATATGCACATGAGACAAACACAATCATTTCACTCAATCAATCAAGCACGGGCATACAATCGGTCTAGAACTATCGCAAAAGTGCTCGGACTACAGTATTTACATGGTGAAATACTACTACTGATGAGGTGGTCTACTAAAAATATTCCTCGGTTGAAGACTCCATGATGTCTGCTCCAGCTTCGTCTTCATAGTCATCATCGCTAAGGTCGGAGTCGGTGTCGTCGATGATGATGTAGTCCTCCGGGCGAATCTCCTTGGGTTCTTCGTCTTCTCCTCCTGGAGCAGGGTCTCCCAGGAATACTCCGATCTTCTTAATCAGGTCGTCATTCTTCTCCACTAGTACGATGATTTCTTCCTCATAATCTTCACGTGTAGCCTTGAGTTCTTCCTCCAGTTCCGTGATCCTAGTCATTGCCTTCTTCAGATCTATCATGCCTGCGCACATCTGATTCTCCTGGCGTCGAATGTGCTGGTTTAGTTCCTGGATAAAAGCTGCAATTGATCTATCCTTCCTGGTGCTGATCATCTCCCATTGCTCGTCTCGGCGCCCACAAACCTGATAGATAGTATCCTTAAGCTCCTAGTGATAAACTTCTCCAATGCGTCCCATGGTGATGTGAGCTGCCATACTCTTTCCTAGACTCCAAGTTGGTGCATCAAAGGAAAACTCTATGGCTTAGTGACTATCGTGAATGTCCTTCCTGGAACTTGAACTTGAATCATCCATCGCTCCTCTTCTGGTAAAGTGGCGTTGTAAGTCCCAATGAAACTTGGTATTGCAATGTTTAGGTACCTAGAGACTTCCTTCAAGTGTCATCCAAAAGGTGCTTCTTCATCCGGTTGTGCAAACTTGTTCCTTGCATCCGCCATCCTAAAGAGTGGAAAATGGGAGGAGTCAGAAATGAGAAGAGAATAGTGATTTATGGTTTTAGCTTAGTGGTCGTGTCCTACTCAGCGTGTGCTTTGATACCATCTTGTAGGGACCCGACCTCAAACGGTCAAGTCTCTGTGCTTCAGTCTCATCCCTGGATCGATAATGCTGACACACACAATACTCGAGGATATATAACAGAGTAGCAATCACACACTTATTACAACGAATGTCTGCAAAGAGAACTTATTACAATAAATATGGCTTAAGGCCATCTAATACGATAGCAACGGAAGGCTTGGAAGATAAAGTGAGTCCATCAACTCCAACGGCATAGCTGAGCTGCACGGCAACGACCTAATGAACCTTACTCCTCATCTGAAAAGTCTACAACATAATACGTTGCAGCCCGAAAATGGGTCAGCACATGGAATATGCTGGCAAAGTAACACAGTAGAGCAGGAACAGGATAATGCTATCACTACATGCATATTTGGCTGGTGGAAAGCTCTATGGTTATAGTTTTGCGAAAAGCCAATTTTTCCCTACAACAAAGGAATAGATTTTACTTTAACTATCATGGTAGTTGAAACATCATTGAGAAGGTTCCTCCAACTCAATCCCAATTAAAGTAATTATCAACCCAACAATTATTAATTTAGAGTGATGAGATACTTAAGATACCCCAAGTACTAGATACTCAAGATGTCCATAACCGGGGACACGGCTAACCATGATTAGTTTGTACACTCTGCAGAGGTTTGCACACTTTTCCCCACAAGACTCGATCGCCTCCGATGAATTTCTCGCACTACATGATGTTTGAGAAACGGATGACCGAGACACGGTCTTTCAGAAACATTAACTCTCTACACCGGGCAGACCATACCAAACCTACAACCCACTACCTGCTGATCCACCTCTTCAAGAGCTTCACGTAACTTACTCAACTATGCTAGAGCCCATAATAGCTTTTGGCTGCACACGGAAGTTTCTAGCTTGAATCATCTTAGTTCCCTTTGAGACTGGGTGGCTGTCCATAGGAAAATCACACAGAACCTCGGGATCTCCAAAAATACAGGCAACACTGGGTACTCCTGGTGCCTCAATCCACCCAGATGTGTATTCAAGTTTCCACCTTAAGTTTAACCATTATTTAACAATCTCACATCTGTCATGGATTTCACTCACCCAAACCATGTCTATGAGCATAGCATAGCAGTATAAGCAATTCGTATAAGTAACTCCCAAGGTTTGAATATAACAGGGCAATAGGTTCTACCTCATCAACTACTTCCCAGCCCACAAGTTAATGACATCCTAACGATGCAATGTTTCAGGATTGGAGATAATCCATAAAACTAGGTGATAAAGGGGTATGATCAAAGTGTTACTTGCCTTGCTGACGATCGGCGAAACCTAGGGACTCCAAATAACACGCTTCGCACTTCGGAAATTCTAATGCAAACAAACAATAGCATACATAAGCAATCAAGCAAAGAAGCACGGGTAAATCTCGAAAAAGAAGATCTACCAGAAAGTTCAACTTAAGAACTCCAGTTAGCAAAAAGAATCAAATCGAACGGAGCAACGAAACTCAAACGACGAAAGAAACAAGATCCGTTTACTAATCTGGACCTAGGTCAAATTTTACAGTAGCAAAAGCTTGTTCATCTGTCTGCGTGTGGAATGTTGTACTGAACTCCAACCTTGTCCCCAAAGTTTGGTGCAGCTGATGCCAATACTTTGAAGTAAACTGTGTCCCTCTATCTGATACGATGGTCCTCGGAACTCCATGCAGACATACGATCCTGGTCATATATATCTTGGCCAACTTTGCACTTGTATAGGTGGTTTTTACCGGGATAAAGTGAGCTACTTTGGTCAAGCGGTCAACTACTACCCATATAGAATCATATCCTGATTTGGTTATGGGTAATCCGGTGATAAAATCCATGCCAAGTTTGTCCCACTTCCATTCGGGTATCGGCATAGGCTGTAACAATCCTGCTGGCTTTTGATGCTCAGCCTTCACTCTCTGACATACATCACATACAGCTACATACTCGGCAATATCCTTCTTCATACCAGGCCACCAGAAACGTTCCTTCAAAT
Organism: Triticum aestivum; assembly: GCF_018294505.1. Classification (NCBI taxonomy): domain Eukaryota; kingdom Viridiplantae; phylum Streptophyta; class Magnoliopsida; order Poales; family Poaceae; genus Triticum; species Triticum aestivum. The sequence goes on from NC_057800.1 coordinate 585,772,263, forward strand.
CCAAATACATCTTGGTGTTTCCAGGGTGTATCGAGTATGGTGAGTCATGAGCGTCATGAAGTATTAACTTCCTGATCTCTGTGTTATTGGGCACATAAACATGGTCCTCAAACCATAAGGTGTCGTGCTCATCCTCACGAAAACCTTTGGCCTTTCCTTCGCTCATTCTCTCTTTTATCTTGGCAATCTCTTTGTCATCCTTCTGAGCTTCTCGAATCTTTCCTAACAATGTAGAATGAACCTCCATTGTTGCAACAAAATCTCTAGGAACAATCTCCAATCGAAGTTCCCTGAGATCCTCTGCTAACTCCTTCGGCAATCCCATGCTCACTAGGGTATTAGCATAACTTTTCTGACTCAAAGCATCGGCTACGACATTGGCCTTGCTTGGATGATAGTGAAGCTTCATGTCATAATCCTTTATAAGCTCCAACCATCTTCTCTGCCTAAGGTTCATCTCCTTCTATATGAAAATGTACTTCAAACGCTTATGATCCGTGTACACATCACAATGATTTCCAATAAGGTAATGTGTCCAGGTCTTCAACGCATGCACTACGACAGCCAACTCCAAATCATGCGTGGCATAATTCAGTTCGTGCGGTTTTAGTTGTCGCGAGGCATACAAAACAACTCGTCCATCCTGCATAAGCACACTCCCAAGTCCTAGGCGAGAGGCATCGCAATACACTTGGAACTCCTTGCGTATATCCGGCAGAATCAGCACTGGGGCTGTAGTCAAACCTTTCTTTAACTCCTGAAAACTCGCTTCACATTCTTCTGTCCATTTAAATTTGGTATCCTTCTTCAATAACTCCGTCATTGGCTTTGCAATTTTGGAAAAATTCTCAATGAATCTCCGATAGTATCCTGCGAGTCCAAGAAAACTACGGATCTCGCTAACTGAAGTGGGTGCCAACCATTCAGTAACTGACTGAACCTTAGTCGGACCTACTGCTACACCTTCTCCTGATATAACATGTCCAAGGAATCCGACTTCCTTCAGCCAAAACTCACATTTGCTGAACTTGGCATACAACTGATGTTCCCTGAGTTTCTCGAGAACTAAACGCAAATGCTCTTCGTGCTCCTCCTCATTCTTCGAGTATACCATTATATCATCAATGAACACCACAACAAACTCATCCAAATATTCCATGAACACTTTGTTCATCATGCTAATGAAGTAGGCAGGGGCATTAGTCAGTCCAAACGACATGACCGTATATTCATACAACCCATACCGTGTGGTGAATGCTTTCTTTGGTATGTCCTTCTCTAGTATCTTCAGCTAGTGATATCCAGACCGCAGATCGATCTTTGAAAACACCTTGGCTCCTTGCAGCTGGTCAAACAAATCATTGATCATCGGCAGTGGGTATTTGTTCTTGATCGTCACCTCATTTAACACATGATAATCAACAACCATTCTTAGAGACTTATCCTTCTTCTCGACCAAAAGCATTGGGGCTCCCCATGGTGATGAGCTCCGTCGAATGTAACCTTTCTCCAATAACTCCTTGATCTGTTTCTTAATCTCCTCCAGATCGTTTGTGGGCATCCTATATGGTCGCTTTGATATAGGTCCAGTACTTGGCAATAACTCTATCAAAAACTCAATGTCTCGATCTGGTGGCATGCCTGGTAACTCCTCTGGAAAAACATCCGAGTAATCCTTGAGGACATGCACTTCCTCCTGAACAACTCCCGTGAGGGTATTTAATTGGCTACTCCTTGGCGCATGCCTAGATACATACTTGATCCTTTTTCCCTCCGGGGTGGTGAGACAAATGGACTTACTAACACAGTCAATGCTTCCTCCATACTTTGACATCCAGTCCATTCCTAATATCACATCCAATCCTTGTGACTCCAAGATTATTAGGTCGGACGGAAAAACATGGCTACCAATGGTTAAGGGTATCTGGTCGCACCATCGACTAGCCATATACTCTGCTCCAGGTGAACTCACTAACAGATAGGTCCTAAGGGTTTGGGTTGGTAGTTTAAACTTACCCACGAATTCCCTTGATATGTATGAATGTGATGCTCCAGTATCAAAAAGAACAAGGGCGGTAAAAGACTTAACCAAAAACTTACCAATAACCACGTCTGGCTGCTCTTCAACCTCCTCCACGTTGACGTGGTTCACTTGTCCTTTGTTGAATGGATTGGGCTTCTTTCCAGCGCTCCCATTGCCGTTTCCATTCTTCGCTTCAGGGCACTCCGTGGCATAATGTCCAGTCTTCCCGCACTTGGAACAAGTAACGTGGCTTAGGTCTCTCTTCGCGGGTGTGGCTGGATTGGAGCGGTTCTGATTGTTGCTTGCTCCATTCCCATTCCCATTCCTTGGGCCAGTATGATCATGGTTACTTCCTCCATTATGGGTGTGGCCTCCATGGTTATGAACAAGTCCTCCCGAGTTTGGGGTTAGGTGAGGCTTCTGCTGAGCTCCTGAATTATACCTTCCTTGTCCATACTTCCTCTTACGGCTCTCAATTTGCTGCTGCTTCCCTTCAATCATAAGAGCCTTATCTACCAACTCCTGGTAGTTGTTGAATGTTGCCACCATCAACTGCATGCTCATCTCATCATTTAGCGCTTCCATAAACTTCTCCTGCTTCGCGGCATCTGTGGCCACATCGTCAGGGGCATAGCGAGATAACTTGCTAAACTCATCCGCGTACTGAGCCATAGTACGATTCCCCTGGCGTAAGTTGCGAAACTCACGCTTCTTCATACTCATAGCTCCAGTTGAGACATGAGCTGTACGAAAAGCTTGCTGAAACTGATCTCATGTAACAATGGCTATAGGGTAGGTGATAGTGTAATTCTCCCACCATGAGGCTGCTGGTCCATCCAACTGATGTGCGGCAAAACGCATCTTCTCAGCATCTCTACATCCTGTAGTGGTTAACTCCCTTCCAATCCTGCGGAGCCAATCATCTGCCACTATCGGCTTGGTGCTACTGGAAAACACCAGCGGATGCAACCTCAAAAAGCGGGATAAGTTATCAACTGGTGGGGGTGGCAGTGGATTGTTGTTGTTGTTGTTGTTGTTGTTTTTGTTGTTGTTGCCTTGGTTCTGAACTAACCACTGCATCAGGGTATTCTACTGCTGGATCAACTGGGTGAGCTCCGGTGGGAAGGTAAATCCGGGGTCACGTCTCGGAGGCATCTGATGGGTTTAGAGGCACTACTAGGGAAAAGCCTATACACAGAATGTTACCAGTAGCGCTGTACAAAATCAAGCGTTGCTGCTACTTAGTAGCAGCGCGCGTAAATAAACCGCGCGACTGCTATGAATTTAGCAGTAGCGCGTACTAGCGTAAAGCGCTGTTGTTACGTGTGAACTGGGCGCACATGGCTAGCCCAACCTAGCAGTAGCGCGTATAATGGCACAGCGCTACTGCTAATCTCCTTAGCTGCAGCGCACTTACGTGTAAAGCGCTGCTGCTAACGGAAATAAAATAAAGTGAAAAACAAGTAGAAAAGTAAATGAAAATGAAAGAAATAGAAAAAGGAGAAAGGGAAAAAAATAAAATGTAAAGAAAAATAAAAGAAAAAAGTGAAAAAAGGAGAAAGGAATAGCAGTAGCGGGTTTCAGTAAACGCGCTATAGCTAACTTAGCTATAGCGCGTTTCCGGAAACGCGCTACCGTTACGTTTCACTTAAACAGCGGTTCCCCCACCCCGCCCCCCGGCCACCAATTCTTCCCCAAATCGCCCCTCGCCCTCGCCACTGTCTCCTCACCGCCGCCGCCCGAGGCCGCCCTCAGCCTCACCACCGCCGCCCCTCGGCCGCCGCGCGCTCTCCCCATGCCGCCCCCGACCCCAGATTCAATGCCGGCCCCGCCCCCGACCTCGACGCCGCCCCTGTCAGATTTCGGGTTCCGGCAGACCCTTGAGGTTCAAACACTGGGGTGCGCACGGAGATTTCGCCTCCTACCTACCTGCACCCCTCCACCATGCTAGGATCTAAACTAAGGAAAGAACAACACAGGAGACACAGGGTTTATACTGGTTCGGGCCACCGTTGTGGTGTAATACCCTACTCCAGTGTGTGGTGTGGTGGATTGCTTCTTGGGCTGATGATGATGAACAATACAAGGAAGAACAGCCTCGCGAGGGTCTGTTCTTGGCTGAGGCGATGAACTGCTTGGACGAGTTCAGCCACCTTTCTCTCTCTCTCTCTCTCTCTGCTCTGGCCGACCGACCCCCTTGTTGTGTGGGTGGCTGGTCCTATTTATAGAGGCCCTGGTCCTCTTCCCAAATATTGAGCAGGAAGGGAGCCAAAAATGGTGGGCTAATTTGAAGGGGGACAGCAAGTATCAGCTATCCTGACAAAAGTAGTCTTCGCCTGCGCAAAGCTCTGGTGATGACGCCGTCTTGGGCTCCACGGTGACCTCCGTCTCGTAGTCCTCCTAGTCTTGGTCTCGTTACACCGAAATGGCAACCTTTGCCTGATGCCTCGGTACTCCGCGGCTGCGCTTGCCCCCTTTGCACCAAAGAGGAAAGGAGGACGTTGCACGGGCTGGCACCCGCCTGGCGCCCTGAGTTGTCATGGCTTGCGTCATGGGCACCTCGTGAGGTACCCTACCTTGATCTCTCCGCCTCCTTGTGAGCCAGCCTGATGAGGTCGTGCCTGAGGAAGCTTCGCGTCGTCCGCCTCGCGAGGCTTGGCCCCTCGCGAGGGTCTTGGGTTTGTGTTGGTGAAGATGGGCCGTGCTGGGCCCCCTTTTGAGCCACGCCGCAGGCTGCAGGCAGGCAAGTCTGGGGACCCCCGTTCCCAGAACACCGACAGTAGCCCCCGGGCCCAAGGCGCGCCCGGACTTGGCCGTGCAGGGAGGCGGAATGGCAAGAGCGAAGCACCGCGGGCCCTAACAGCCTGCAGCCTTGGGCACCGCGTGGCGGTTGATTGGACGTGGGCAGCACTGTTCCCCCACGCCCTCCTTATCTTGTGCCGTGCTAGGCGGACCCATAGTCGTACACAGCCATTCCCCTTTTATCGCTCGAGCGCCCTCTGTCCTTCCTCCGCTCGAACTTCGGTTTCTGTTTTCGACTCAATCTCGAGCCTCCCTCCCCCCTTCCCATTGCCATGGCTCCGACGAAGAAGGGGAGAGGGAAGAAACCCGTGTCTCCGCCTTGCCCGCCGCCATGGCGGCCCCCGCCAAGGGCTTGGGCAAGGTCAGCTTGGCTCTGGCCACCATCTTCAATGAATGTGGGAGGACGATGGTCTGGCCCGCATCCCACTTTTCCATCGACAGGACAGCCACCGAGGTCCCATATCTTGCCGACGCCCTGTGGGCGGGTCTGGTTCCCCCTTTTCTGATTTCTTTAACGCCGTGCTTTCCCACTATCTGATCCACATGGTGCATCTGGGCCCTGAATCCATCACCCTCCTTTCGGTCTTCGCCTTTGTTTGCGAAGCTATGGTGGGCATCCCTCCTTCGGTTGCCCTGCTGCGCCACTTCTTCTCGTTGCATCTTGTCGACCCTACCTAATGCTGGGCTTGTGTGAGCTTCGTTGCCGCGCCTGAGACAGCGGCCTCTGGGATTGACTTCAAGCTCCCCCTGCCCACGGTCGGGTACGGCGAGCGGTGGCTGTATGTGGATGCAGGGGTGCCCAGCCCCCTGCTATTGGAACTGACCTCACTTGCCGTCCCCAATTCGGGCTGGGGCTAGGAGACGCTTGAGAGCCCCTGGCTCGTCTTCGTCTGGCGCCGCTTCGCGCTCTTGAGGTCGCTTAGCGTGACAGCGCACAAGGTGGTGAAGGAGTTCCTGCTATGCCGCGTTGCTCCTCTTCAATGCCACTCTCGCCACATGTGGGCCTTCCGTGGGCGCGAGGACCGTATGAGGCTCCAGGAAGAGGACCTGACTCCTGAGGTGCTGAGGACGGCGCTCTTGACCCTGGCTGGGGACCCCAACCCCGGCAGCGTCCCGCAGGGAGGGGCCTTGCTGTACCTCTGCCAGAGCAGGGGCGACTTTGTGAAGCAGATGCCTGTCTTTGATGAGTGGGGGCCGTGCCCCACCGGCCTTCAGGGGCCTCGCGAGAACCCAGTGGTGGTGACTGCCCTACCAGTCGGCCAAGGCGACTCATCCTCGAGTGGCAGAGCAGGGAGGCACGAGGCGCCAGAGGCCGAGGGGGCTCCCGGCGCGGTGACAGCGCCGGGCAAGGCTCATGAGGAAGCAGCTCTTGGGGCCCGTGCCGCTGAGGCTGAGGGTGGCGAGCAGCTGCCCTTAGTGCCTGCGACTGGGGGCCCTGAGGCTCCAGCTGCGTCTCTTGGGGAGGCGATTGGCGGCGCACACCAGGCAAGCGCCTCTGCCGCAGATCGCCTTGCCGCTCCGTCTTCGTCGAAGGTTGATCCATGCACCCAACTCTTGGGCCGCTTCCGCGTGAACTTCGAGGCTCTCCGAAAGAGAAGGGAGGCCCTGGGCGACGATTACCCTTGTCGCCTGCTGAAGCGTAGGAAGTACTTCGCCACTGATGAGGAAGCCTTTTCCTTTCCCGGCTCCCGATCCTTCTGTTACTTGTATTGACCCTTGCTCCGCAGGCCCCTTCCAGCCGAGCTTGCGGAGACGGCTGAGGAGCCGTCCCCTTGGCTTCTCCCCCTCCACCGTCCTCGTGCGCTCCGAGCAGCGGAGCCCTTGTGGTGAGGGCGATCGAAGAGGCGAACCATCCCGAGGCACACCGCGGCCCCGCGCACCTCGCGATCCTCCTTTGCGGGCCTTCTCATGGCATAGCCAGCCTGCCATGGGCCTCTCGCCTGGTCGTGAACTGCGATTGGCTGAGGCGCTTCCTGCGCTCTTCTCCTGAGGACGGGCTAGCCCCAGGCCGGGCTTCTGACGCGGCGTGCCCGGCCGTCGCGAGGGTGCCAACCCCCAGCCCCCAGCCCGGAGGGGGAGTGCTGACTCGTGATCCCCGACGCTTGCTTGGGGCGGATGATGGTGTGGAAGACGTGCTCGAGCGCGCTCGGGAGCGTCGCGCTCTCTGCCAAGGATTCCTTCGAAGGGCGACTGATGCAGTGAGCCTGCTTGGTGAGGAGCTTGCTGATGAAGACGCGCGCCTTGAGGCCGAGGGCCTGCGCCTGGCTGCAGAGAGGCGCGAGCTGGAGGGCGCCATCGCCCTTGCGCTCCGCGAGCGTGATCTTGATGAAGCAGAGGCCAAGGCGTCATTGGTGGCCTCACGGGAGGCCCGGTCTCGGGCCGCTGAGGAGGCTCAGGAAGCTGACCGGTGGCGAACGGCTATGGAGGAGCGGGCTCGGGAGCTTCTGGCCTGGTGCCACTCGCTGGAGGAGCAGGTGGAGCTGCGCGAGGCAGCCCTCGCGTCAATGAAGGTGCCCTCTGGCGACTCAGCAGAGCTCCAGAAGCGTGAGGAGGCGCTGACACTGGAAGCCACTGAACGTACCCGCGAGTACGAGCGTCTGGAGACGAGGGAGCGCTTGGTGACGTAGGGGGAGGATGATGTTGCTGCACAGGAAGCCCGCGTCCTGGAGGAGGTCGGACGTCGAGTGGCGATGGCGCATTTGAACCTCGAGCACGAGTTCGAAGAAAAGCTGGGGTTGATCCGGGCCGAAGCTGAAGGCAGTACTGCCGCTTTGAGGGCCAAGCTGGAGGAGGCGGTGCGGCGGGCCGATGCTTCTCGGGCCGCCCTTGAGGTGGCGCGAGGTGAGTTAACCACCTCCCAGGCTGAGGTGCTCCTTCTTCGCCAGCGGGTGGAGGAGGCTGAGGCCGTCACGCGTCAGAATGCGGACGAGATACGTCAGCGGCGGATCTTGGAGCATGAGCACGGCCCCATGCTCACCACTCTCCGGGAGAGAGCCAACGCAGCCTTGGGCAACATCTGTGAGGAGGCCGTCGGTGAGCCGCACGCAATCAACTACGCGGGCAATCTCCAGTTCTTCACTAACATGGTGACGTAGCTGGAGGCGTGGTCGACCAGGGCTGACAGGTTGGTGGAGGAGAGGAGTCGCGCCCTGCTCAGGCGCGCCTTTTCCCGCGTCTTCGGTCACCTCCGGAACATGGATCCCCATTTCAATTTTGATGCCGCCATCGCCCCAGTCCCCCAGGCTGTCCGAGGCGACCTGGCGCACTGGGTGGAGGACAATGTGGACGCTCTTATCAGGGCCTTTGCCTCAGACAACGATGATGCGATCGTGGTGGCCAACGAGGGCGGCGCGATGGGCGGCCCTGACGCCGCTGGCGGCGACGCGGACAGCGATGGCGAGTTCAGCGGTGCCAGCAACGACCCAGGTGGTGCTCCTGAGGATGCATTGGGGGATTCATCCGACTGACTGTACATCGTTCCTGCTTCCTTACCCTGCATGAATAGAACTCAGGTTTTGACTTGATGACTGTGAGAGCATTTTGGAGGGGGGGCCCTCATGTAGAACTTGTGTTTATCGTATCAGTAGAAGCCACATCACCCATGCGCCCACGCCAAGTGGCTAGATTAAGCGACGCGCTGGTCGGCTAGTATACCTTTGTTCCGCGCTGGCCCTGAGGCAGCCCGCGGGGGTTGTGGTGTCCTGAGTGTCCCCTGATTGAATCTGTAGGATCTGCAGTAAAACACCCTCCTGAGAGGACGCGGCGGCGGCGGTCTGGGCTACATGCAAGCTAGGCCTGACCCGGCTCGCGAGGGGCTCGTGAGGGGAGGCGGCTGAGGCGAAGTGGTAACCAAAACGCGAGAAATTGCTCGAACGAGACTAAGCACCCCTCCCCGAACGCACGCAAATCTCAAATTCGAATCCAACTTGGACGTCTTCTCACCAGCGTGGAGCTAAGTGCTGCCACTGGGCGTGGGAGGGAGCCCCAGGGCCTGAGGCCGGCACCCCTGAGACTCCGGGGCGTGTACAGCCCCACTCATTATTACGTGAGAGTGTCACGGGGCGGCGAGCTTCACAGGCACTGGGCCTTCTTCACAGGTATTGGCCTTGCTTCATATCGCTAGATGAGGGCCCCGCCTTGCGCCACACTCTAGTGCCATCAACGACGCCCTTAAACTAGGACGCCGCTGATGGGGTAGAGCGGTCGCCAGCGGTTCCCCCGACGACCACGGGTCCTCCGCCGGGGGCAGGCCCTGGGGCACCTCCCCAGCGGAGGGCCTACCTCTTGAGAACACCTTGCTCCGAACGCCGCAGTGGTGATGTCGAATCTCTGCCCCTCTCCTGTAGCCCCCTGCGTCCTCCTCCCGAGGGGTAGGAGGCTGTGGGAGCGGGGCAGCTGCCCGCTGCGGCAACCTGCATCTCCTGCGATCCATGGTTAGCGTATGCCTACTGAAGAATTAGCGGTACCCGATAATCGCTGCTTCCAGCGTGCCCAGTGGGACCGTCCCAAGACTCCTGGAAGGGCTCAACTTTTGGCGCCTCGTCCCCCCGGCTCGGGCTGAGGAGCGAGCCTGGCTCGCCCTCGTGTGAATGTCCTTGATCCATCATGAGGGGCACGTATTCCTCTCGCGCCGCCACCCCGAAGGCCACGCCGTAGTGCTCTGCGCGCCACGCGATCCTGCCTGACGCGCCTACCGTGGGGTGGCAGCGCGGCTGTCCACTGGGGCCACGGGTCGTGTCGAGCCCTTCTTCTTCATGGACCAGGAGCGGGGGCTGCGCCGCCGCTGGTCCGGTGCTGACAGCCTCGCTGGTGCTGGTGTAGCCTTGGAGCCCGCGGGCATGCGCGGGGCCCCTGCGCGGGTCGCCGTGGGTTGGAGATGGGAGTTTGGTGCAGAAGGGGTGAGCCCCCGAGGCGGCGAAGCCCAGGAGCTCTGCCACCCGCTCCAGCAGCACATCGCGGCCGCCCTCCAGCAGTCTGCACTGCAGCAGCTCTCGAGCCACCGTGAGCGCGGCCCTCGAGTTCGCTTGCTCCCGGCGGGTGTACGGTGTCGTGGTCGCAGCGTGATTGGAGGCCCTAGCTGCCGACCGCGCCTGCCGCGGTGTGAGAGCTGTCGAAGCCTGTCCGCGTCGCCCGCGGCCCGCAGCACCCTGCGGACCGCGAGCTGCCTGGGGCACGGGGTCGCCTGAGGCGAGCGGCTCTGCGCGGGCGGGCCATGCCGCCCATGGGTCTGGGTTACCCTCCTGGTCGCCGGGCATGGTGATGACGGCGCGACGGGGCACGGAGCGGTGGAAGACGAATTCCGGCGCACCCCTACCTGGCGTGCCAAATGTCGGATTTCGGGTTCCGGCAGACCCTTGAGGTTCGAACACTGGGGTGCGCACGGAGATTTCGCCTCCTACCTACCTGCACCCCTCCGCCATGCTAGGATCTAAACTAAGGAAAGAACAACACAAGAGACACAGGGTTTATACTGGTTCGGGCCACTGTTGTGGTGTAATACCCTACTCCAGTGTGTGGTGTGGTGGATTGCCTCTTGGGCTGATGATGATGAACAATACAAGGAAGAACAGCCTCGCGAGGGTCTGTTCTTGGCTGAGGCGATGAACTGCTGGGAGGAGTTCAGCCACCTTTCTCTCTCTCTCTCTCTCTCTCTCTCTCTCTCTCTCTTGCTCTCTCTCTCTCTCTCTGCTCTGACCGACCGACCCCCTTGCTGTGTGGGTGGTTGGTCCTATTTATAGAGGCCCTGGTCCTCTTCCCAAATATTGAGCGGGAAGGGAACCAACAATGGCGGGCTAATTTGAAGGGGGACAGCAAGTATCAACTATCCTGACAAAAGTAGTCTTCGCCTGCGCAAAGCTCTTGTGATGACGCCGTCTTGGGCTCCACGGTGACCTCTATCTCGTAGTCCTCCTGGTCTTGGTCTCGTTACACCGATATGGCAACCTTTGCATGATGCCTCGGTACTCCGCGGCTGCGCTTGCCCCCTTTGCACCAAAGAGGAAAGGAGGACGTTGCGCGGGCTGGCACCCGCCTGGCGCCCTGAGTTGTCATGGCTTGCGTCATGGGCACCTCGTGAGGTACCCCGCCTTGATCTCTCCGCCTCCTCGTGAGCCAGCCTAACGAGGCTGTGCCTGAGGAAGCTTCGTGTCGTCCGCCTCGCGAGGGTCTTGGATTTGTGTTGGTGAAGATGGGCCGTCCTGGGCCCCCTTTTGAGCCACGCCGCAGGCCGCAGGCAGGCAAGTCTGGGGACCCCCGTTCCCAGAACACCGACAGCCCCGGACGCCGCCCCCGCCCCCCGACCTCAACGCCGCCCCGGAGCCCCGACCACGACCTCGACGCCGCCTGCCCCTCCCTTGTCGCAGGCACCCGAGGTGAGCACGCCTGCTCCTCCCTCTCCCCTACCTCTGCCTAGGGTTTCTACCTCCATCAAATTAGTTAGGGTGGAAACGAATCGGATGCGGATGCGGCTCAAATGAGCTGGGTTGATGTAAGGGTGGAAACGAATCAAATTTCTAAGATGAATCATAAAATGAGTAAAATTTGACCACTTATTTCACTTTATAGTTGGATAATTGGAATATCCGCTACCACTTTCCAGCCCTATAGGTTCATCAAATTAGATGGTAATTAGGGCAGTAGTTCTTAGGTACTAATTAGTTAGTAAGAACTAGGTACTAATTAGGTACTAGAATATTTTTATTTATAGTAAGTTTATTTTTAGTAAGAACTAGTTGAATTATAGAACTAGTTAGTAAGAACTTGTTGCTATTTTTTTAGTTAAAGCAATTTTCCCGCATCGACGTGGACGATGCCTATCCCACATCCTCGTCGTCGAGTCGGCGGAGGACGACACCTGCTTGACCAGATGGGCCATGTCCGGGACTGGGCTCCGCCGGGGTGGTACTGGGAGGCGCTACCTACCGGGGGGCGCAGGTTGGTGAGGAGCCAGCCTGTCGTTGACCCGAACCTTCTTTGGTGGCGGTCGCGTGGGCCAGTGACGGTCCAGAGGCTCGAGGACTCCGTGGAGGTGGTGCATCACCGTGTCAGTGAGGAGGACGCGCACGTCCGTTGCTACTTGTTTGCGTTGGAGCACCGGTTCTCCAATACCTGGCAGGTTCTCCAGGGATCTCACTAGAGCTATGATCCCGTGATGGTTCCTTCTCTGTGGGTGTCCACCCCCCGCGCCGATACCCGTCGTGTGCTAGGGTTTTAGTTGTATTAGTGACGTTATATGTATGACACTATTCGGGATGTATTAGTGATAATATTCGATGATGTACGGACGCATGAGATGATTTAGTTTTGCTTATTGAATGCATGCTAATTTGAGTCTTATAAGATATTTTGAAATGTATATCTTGTGTTGCTCAATATCCAAGTGGCCGGTCATGTTTGCAGGTTACACCTCCGAGTGGCCTATGTTTTGCCGGAGTGTTGATTCATTTCCGTTCCGGCAAATTTCAGGCGCTTGATATATCCTATTTTAGCAAAGGTCATGCCGGATTTTTCCGTGAATTTTGGCATGACTTTTGCCAGAATATGTAGGAAATATCGAGTGCCCCGGATTTGTGTGTTGAGTATCCTGGTAGTTGTCTTCTATCAATTTTCAAATAATGTTTTAACTATGAACATAGGAAATGTCTGACGACAAAAAGGATTTCGGTATTTGCAAATACTGCGAAGACGAGCGCGGCCTGTGCGACGGAATCTTCCTAGATGATGATAGGCGCTTCAGCATCAAGCTGGACGAGAACTTGGAAGTGGATACAGTAAGTCACAACAACAAGTCTTTTTTCGTAATTAAGCGTGACATCTGCTTCATTTGCTTGAACTTATATTTTTTTACTATTCTACTAGCGTATCCCCTGCCATGCAAGAGTTTTTGTATTGGATAAGATAGGTTTCAGTCATACTATGGAGGTAAAGAAAGTTTATTTGAAGACCGAGCATGGTTATATTTTCCACGCAAAATTATACAATTCAGACGATTACACCTATTTTGGATGCATAGCGAGCACTATGCAAAACTTATGCATTTCAGCCTGATATGGTTATCACCTTTGATATTCGTCCGGAAGATGATATTGAAGGTAATACCGACATCTGGGTCAATGTGCAGACGCCTCCAGTTACACCAAAATGTAAGTTTCTCAACCATATTTATGTCTTTGATATTGTTTATTCAAAAATAGTTGACAACTAATTTGTATTGTCAGCTTATTTAGGTGCAAGCAAACATGTCCAGCGCTTAGTAGACAGGACCTACTACTGTCCCGGGGCTGAACTAAACTGCGAGGAGCTAAGTCATTATGTTTCATGGCTTGAGGATCTTGATACCGTCTAGACAAATTTTCTTCCTGGACTTAGAAATCTTAGTACTGAAAACGTGCGACCAATAGTGTTCGTCATGAACTACGGTCACATCTATTTAGGAAGGATGGTAAGATTTTTACTATTTGTCCTCAGTGCATCTTTTCCATACATTATTTGTGAAGCTAAACTTCATTGCTAAGTATGTGACCATACGATGTTCTTCAACAGGGACTCCTGATGAATGTTGTGCCTTATGGGATCGAGACTAAAGGTACCATGAGTATTATTAGCTTATGGCCAAGATATCCTACATGTTACTTTAGTGCATTCAAGATTAGCGATGAATGCTTAATAGTGCAAGACTGGACCAGATATGTGATGGGGGAGCGCAAACAAGTACTAGGTGGCAGCAAACAGATGTGCTACCCAAAATTAGGAGACAGGTTCATCTGCATGCTCCAACTTGATCAAGGAGGAGAGGTACACATGTTTTATGTTGTTTTACCTAAGAGAGCAGCAGGAGTGATTAGCTAGAAATGAGTTTGAGGATGATGATGTGCTACACTATTACTATGATGATAAAATAGCTAGTGTTGGTGGTAATGACTGATGATTATTATTAGCTAGTGTTAGTGGTGATTAAATAAATATTGTTGGTGCTAATGATTATGATGATGATTAAATAGCTTGTGCTGGCGGATTAGATTCAAGTGGAGGCAACATGTGGTGCACATCGAAAGTACTACTAGTCCAAACTAGATCAAGTTTGGATTAGTAGTATACTTTTGACATGCACCACATATTGCCTCCACTTGAACCTAATCCACCTTCATTTGACACATTGTTATGGACATAATGATGTAAACCTCATAACTGGTATTGTACCAATATTTGTACGATGGCGCATAAATACACTAAAAATAAAAAAATAAAAAAATAATACTAGTAGCGATGGAAAGAAAACACGCTGCCAGTAGTTACATTAGCAGCAGCGTGGGAGAGAACAAGCGTTGCAGCTATTTGTCCTAGCAGTAGCGCGTGCGGCACACGTTACTGCTAAGCAATAGCTGTAGCGCCTTATTAGTAGCGCGCCTACCCGCGCTACTAGTGAGCATAAAACCAGCGCTACTGCTAGGGTTTTCCCTAGTAGTGAGGGGAGAGATTAGAATAGAATGAGGTCTAATGAGAAAACATTACCCATATGCACATGAGACAAACACAAACATTTCACTCAATCAATCAAGCAAGGGCATACAATCGATCTAACTATCGTTACAAAAGTGCTTGGACTATACTATTTACATGGTGGAATACTACTACTGATGTGGTGGTCTACTAAAAATATTCCTCGGTTGAAGACTCCATGATGTCTGCTCCAGCTTCGTCTTTATAGTCATCATCACTATTATCGGGGTCCGAGTCGGTGTCGTCGATGATAATGTAGTCCTCCGGGCGAATCTCCTTGGGTTCTTCGTCTTCTCCTCCTGGGGCGGGGTCTCCCAGGAATACTCCTAGATTCCTTTCCAGATCGTCATTCTTCTCCACTAGTACGACAATTTCCTCCTCATAATCTTCACGAGTAGCCTTAAGTTCTTCTTCCAGTTCCGTGATCCTAGTCATCGCCTTCTTCAGATCTATCATTCCTGCGCACATCTGGTTCTCCTAGCGACGAATATGCTGGTTTAACTCCTGAATGAAAGCTGCAATTGATCTATCCTTCCTGGTGCTGATCATCTCCCATTGCTCATCTCGGCGCCCACAAATCTGATAGATAGTATCCTTAAGCTCCTTATGATAAACTTCTCCAATGCATCCCATGGTGATGTGAGCTGCCATACTCTTTCCTAAACTCCAGGTTGGTGCATCGAAGGAAAACTCTATGGGCTTAGTGACGGGAGTGAATGTCCTTCCTGGAACTTGAACTTGAATCATCCATCGCTCCTCTTCTAGTAAAGTGGCATTGTAAGTCCCGGTGAAGCTTGGTATTCCAATGTTCAGTTACCTAGTGACTTCCTTCAAGTGTCGTCCAAAAGGTGCTTCTTCATCCGGTTGTGCAAACTTGTTCCTTGCGTCCGCCATCCTAAAGAGTAGAAAATGGAGTGGAGTCAGAAATGAGAAGAGAATAGTGATCTAGGGTTGTAGCTTAGTGGTCGTGTCCTACACTTAGTGTGTGCTCTGATACCATCTTGTAGCGACCCGACCTCAAACGGTCAAGTCTCTGCGCTTCACTGTCATCCCTGGATCGGTAATGCTGACACACACAGTACTCAAGGATATATAACAGAGTAGCAATCACACACTTATTACATCGAATGTCTCAAAAGAGAACTTATTACAATAAATATGGCTTAAGGCCATCTAATACGATAACAGCGGAAGGCTTGGAAGATAAACTGAGTCCATCAACTCCAACGGCATAGCTGAGTTGCACGACAATGACCTAACGAACCTTACTCCTCGTCTGAAAAGTCTGCAACATAATACGTTGCAGCCCAAAAATGGGTCAGCACATGGAATATGCTGGCAAAGTAACACAGTAGAGCAAGAACAGAATAATGCTATCACCACATGCATATTTGTCTGGTGGAAAGCTCTATGGTTATAGTTTTTGCGAAACGCCAATTTTTTCCTACAACAAAGGAATAGATTTTATTTAACTATCATGGTAGTTGAAACATCATTGAGAAGGTTCCTCCAACTCAATCCCAATTAAAGTAATTAACAACCCAACAGTATTAGTTTAGAGTGATGAGATACTTATGATACTCCAAGTACTAGATACTCAAGATGTCCATAACCGGGGACACGGGTAACCATGATTAGTTTATACACTCTGCAGAGGTTTGCGCACTTTTCCCCACAAGAATCGATCTCCTCCGTTGGATTTCTCGCACTACAGGGTGTTTGAGAAATGGATGACCGAGACACAATGTTTCAAAAGCATTAACCCCTTACTCCGGGCAGACCATACCAACCTACATCCCTCTACCTGCTGATCCACCTCTTCGGGAGCTTCACGCAACTTACTCAACTATGCTAGAGCCCATAATAGCTTGTGGCTGCACACGGAAGTTTCTAGCATGAAAATATCTCCGTTCCCTTTGAGCCTGGGTGGTGGACCATAGGATTATCACACGGGTACTCTGGGATATCCTAGGACAACACTGGATTCCCCAGGTGCCCAACAAACAATCCACCCAGATGTGTATTCAAGTTGCCACCTTAAGTTGAACCATTAATTAACACTCTCACATCTCTCATTTATTTCACTCACCCAAACCACGTCTACGAGCATAGCATAGCAATATAAGCAATTCGTACAAGTAACTCCCAAGGGTTTGATAATAACAGGGCAATAGGTACTACCTCATCAACTACTTCCCAACCCACAAGTTAATCACATCCTAACCATGCAATGTTTGAGGATTGGAACTAATGCATAAAAACTGGGTGATAAAGGGGTATGATCAAAGTGTTACTTGCCTTGCTGATGATCCGTAAAACCTAGGGACTCGTAGTAGCACGCTTCGCACTCCGGGTGTTCTATCGCAAACAAACAATAGCATACATAAGCAATCAAGCAAAGAAACATGGGTAAATCTCAAATAAGAAGATCTAACCAGAAAGTTCAACTTAAGAACTCCGGTTTGCGAAAAGAATCAAATCAAACGGAGCAACGGAAGTCAAACTGCGAAAGAAACAAGATCCATTTACCAATCTGGACTAAGGTCAAATTTTACAGTAGCAAAAGCTTGTTCAAGTTGGTTAAACGGAAAGAGGGTTTCGAGACAAAGATCTAGGCGCTTGAATCGGCTGATTCCGATAAACGAGCGAAAAGATAAACTAAAATGAAAATCGGATCAGAAATCGTGATTGAAAATAATCGCGGAAAATCTGAGTAAAAGAAAACTGACGAACAGGCTAAAGAATGAACGTTCGTTGTCTGCGGCTAACGAGTGAACACCGTTCGTTAAAACAAACGTACGGACGAACGTCCACAAAGTAACTAAACCGAAAAAAACCGGTGAACTGATCTATCGAAAAAAACAAGGGTTTTCTAACAAAAACTGAACCGATTTTATAAAAAAAACCGAACGGCGCTTATACCTCTGATGAGCTCCGGTGCGGCAGGGCGGCTCCGACGAGTGGGGCGGGGCGGCGCGGCGGCGTGGCAGCGGCGGCAGGGTAGGCGGCTTACGGCGGCGGTGAGGGGCGGTGAGGGGCTCCAGGGGGGTGCGGCGGCTTATGAGAGGAGGGGGTGCGGCGGCTTGGGGAAGGAGCAAGCGGCGCGGGAGGAGTCGCTAGCGGCGGTGGTGGCGCTCGCGGTCTCCAGGTCGGAGATGAGGCGCGGGCGGCTTGGGCTGGCTCGGCTGGGCTTTGGCCCAGTCGGGAGCTGCGAGTTTTTTTAAATAATTTTGCCGGAACTAAATAAATCCTAGAAAATAAAATAAAAATCTAAAAATGCCAAAACAAGTTTTCACCGTCTAAGTAAAATATTTACAACAAGATGAACATTTTCTTGGCCCTAAAATGCAAATTTGAAAAACGTGAAATTTTCTAATTCAAATAAAATAGCAATAAACTCCGAATAAAATCCAATATTTGATTTTAATATTTTCCCCCCAATATTTCATTTATTTTGGAGAATTCATATTATCTTCTCTCATATATTTTAATATGAAATATTTTCGAAGAGAAAAATAATTAAAACCAAAAATCCTCGTTTCAATATTTGATAAAACTCAAATATGAAAACAGGGAAATCCCCAACTCTCTCTCCGAGGGTCCTTGAGTTGCTTAGGATTTCGAAGATCGAGAAACGAAATGCAATAAAATATGATATGCATGAATGATCTATGTATAACATTCCAAATTGAAAATTTGGGATGTTACAGCCCTCAAGCTACTCCACCACCGAAGCTCAAGATTTGTGATGAGATACTTAAGATACCCCAAGTACTAGATACTCAAGATGTCCATAACCGGGGACACGGCAAACCATGATTAGTTATACACTCTGCAGAGGTTTGCGCACTTTTCCCCACAAGACTCGATCGCCTCCGTTTGGTTTCTCGCACTACATGGTGTTTGAGAAACGGATGACCGAGACATAGTCTTTCAGAGGCGCTAGCACCTTACGATGGATAGACCATTACACCTACTTTCCCCTACATCTGCTAGTCTACCCTGTAAGAGTTCGCACGACTTAATCAACTATGCTAGAGCCCATAATAGCTTGTGGCTGCACACGGAAGTTTCTAGTATGAAAAATCTCATGATCCCTTTGGGCCTGGGTGGCGGTCCATAAAGAAAAACAAGCAATCCTGGAATACCCACTTACCTCAATCCATCCAGATGTGTGTTTAAGTTGCCACCTTAGATAAACCATTAATTAACAAACTCACATCTGTCATGGATATCACTCACCCAATCCACGTCTACTAACATAGCATGGCATAATAGGCAAACGTAGAAGTAACTCCCAAAGGTTTGATAAAATAAAACCCCGACCTTTTTTTACCTCGGGAGGCGGGTCGGCGGCGGCGGCTTCGGTGGCGGCGACGGGTGCACGGATCGAGGCGCGGCTAGGGTTAGGGTTGGCGGCGGCTCTGGTGAGCTGGGGCGGCTCGGGCGGTGGCTATTTAAAGGCTACCCTCGGGCGGAGTCCCGCTCGGGTACGGCCCAAAGTCGGTTCGCGTTTTTTTTAATTATTCCGCACAGAAAACAAATAAAAGAAATACTAAACAGACTCCAAAAATCCCAAAATAATTTTTCCCGGGCTTCTAAAATCAAGCCGCACAAGGTGAACATTTATTTGGGGCCTAAATGCAATTTTGAAAACACACATTTTTCCTAAATTCAAATAAAATACCGAAAAACTCCGAAATAAAATCTTATTTGATTTTATTATTAAATCCTCAATATTTCTTTATTTTGGGGAAGTCATTTTATTCCCCCTCTCATATTTTTGTAATAGAAATAATTGATGATAAAATAATTAAAATCAAATGATCCTATTCGCAAAATTTGAGAAAACTCAAATATGAAAATAGCGAAATCCCCAACTCTCTCCATGGGTCCTTGAGTTGCGTGGAATTTATAGGATCAAAACCAAAAGCAAATAAATTATGATATGTAATGATGGTCTAATGTATAACATTCCAAATTGAAAATTTGGGATGTTACAAACCTACCCCCCTTAAGATGAATCTCGCCCTCGAGATTCGGGTTGGCTAGAAAATAGGTGAGGGTGGTCCTTGAGCAAATCTTCCTCTCGCTCCCAGGTGGCTTCATCCTCCGTGTGGTGGCTCCACTGAACCTTATAGAACTTGATAACCTTGCTGCGGGTGACTCGACTGGCATACTCTAGAATCTTAACTGGTTTCTCCTCATATGTCAAATCGTTATCCAACTGAATTGCTTCCAATGGCACGGTGTCTCTCAAGGGTATGTCAGCCATCTCCGCGTGGCACTTCTTCAACTGAGAAACGTGGAACACATCATGAACTCCTGACAATCCTTCAGGCAATTCCAACTTGTAGGCCACTTCTCCCATACATTCCAATACTCGGTATGGTCCTACAAATCGTGGCGCTAACTTTCCTTTAACACCAAAGCACTTTGTTCCCTGAAGTGGGGATACTCGAAGATAAGCTCTATCTCCAACTTTGTAAACTGTCTCCTTGCGTTTAGAATCTGCATAACTCTTCTGTCTGGACTGGGCTATCTTGAGCCTATCGCGAATCAATTTTACCTTCTGTTCAGACTCCTTAATCAAGTCAGGTCCAAACAACTAGCGGTCTCCAACTTCATCCCATGTCAACGGTGTCCTGCACCTCCTTCCGTACAAGGCTTCGAAAGAGGCCATCTTTAAACTGGATTGATAGCTATTGTTGTAAGAGAATTCGGCATACGGCAAATTCTCGTCCCAACTAGATCCATAATCTAGCGCACAAGCTCTCAGCATGTCCTCCAAAATCTGATTGACTCTCTCAGTCTGTCCATCTGTCTGTGGATGAAAAGCTATGCTGAAGCCTAGCCTGGTACCCAAAGTTTCGTGCAACTGATTCCAGAACTTTGAGGTAAATTGGGTTCCTCTATCTGATACTATACTCCTCGGAACTCCATGTAAGCATACAATCCTGCTCATGTATATCTTTGCCAACTTAGCACTGGTGTAAGTGGTCTTTACCGGGATGAAATGAGCTACTTTCGTCAACCGATCAACTACAACCCAAATCGAGTCATAGCCTGAACGAGTCCTGGGTAATCCCGTGATAAAATCCATGACTTATCCCACTTCCATTTGGGTATCGGCAATGGTTGTAGCAATCCTGCTGGCTTCTGATGCTCTGCCTTTACTCTCTGACATACATCACAAACTGCTACATACTCCGTAATATCTTTCTTCATTCCGGTCCACCAGAAAATATCCTTCAAATCCAAATACATCTTGGTATTTCCTAGGTGAATCGAATATGGTGAATCGTGTGCCTCTTGCAGAATCAACTTCCTGATCTCCAGGTCATTGGGCACATAAACACGGTCTTCAAACCATAGGGTGTCGTGCTCATCCTCACAAAATCCTTTAGCCTTTCCTTCGCTCATTTTCTCCTTTATAGAGGCAATCTCCTTGTCAGTCTTCTGAGCTTCTCTGATTCTATCCATCAAAGTTGACTGAATCTCTAATGCTGCTACATAGCCTCTCGGAACTATTTCCAAACATAGTTCATGAAGATTTTCTGCTAACTCCCTTGGTATTTCTCCCGTCATTAGTGTATTGACATGGCTTTTGCGGCTCAATGCGCCAGCTACTACATTAGCCTTTCCGGGATGGTAATGCAATCTCATATCATAATCCTTGATGAGCTCCAACCATCTCCTTTGTTTGAGGTTCAACTCCTTCTGCGTGAAAATGTACTTCAAACTCTTGTGATCCATGTACACCTCACAATGATTTCCAATGAGGAAATGTCTCCAAGTCTTCAGTGCATGCATTATGGCTGCTAACTCCAAATCATGTGTAGCATAATTCAACTCGTGAGGTTTCAGTTGTCTTGAGGCATATGAAACAACTCTCCCTTCCTGCATAAGCACTGCTCCAAGTCCTCATCATGAAGCGTCGCAATACACCTCATAATCATTGGTCTGGTCTGGCAAAATCAACACTGGTGAAGTAACCAAGCGTTTCTTCAACTCGTGGAAACTAGCCTCACGCTCCTCAGTCCATATGAACTTGGTATCCTTCTTTAATAACTCCGTCATAGGCTTCACAATCTTTGAGAAATTCTCAATGAATCTCCGGTAGTATCCTGCGAGTCCAAGGAAATACGGATCTCTCCAACTATTGTTGGTGCCTCCCACTTGGTCACGGTATCAACTTTAGTGGGATCTACTGATATACCTTCTCCGGATATAACGTGTCCGAGGAATCCTACTTCCTTCAACCAAAACTCACATTTGCTGAATTTGTCATACAACTGATGTTCTCTGAGCTTCTCAAGTACCAATCACAAATGCTCCTTATGCTCCTCTTCACTTTTCGAGTAAACCAGAATATCATCAATGAACACCACGATGAACTTATCCAAGAACTCCATAAACACTTTGTTCATCATGTTCATAAAATTGGCAGGTGCGTTAGTCAGACCAAATAACATAACGGTATACTCGTACAGCCCATACCTGGTGGTAAAAGTTGTCTTAGGTATATCCTGTTCTCAAATCTTCAACTGGTGGTATCCTGATGGTAGATCGATCTTGGAAAATACCTTAGCTCCTTGCAATCGATCAAACAGATCATTGATCATTGGTAGTGGGTACTTGTTCTTGATGGTTACTTCATTCAATCCTCGATAATCAACCACCATCCTTAACGATCCATCCTTTTTCTCCACTAGAAGTACTGGTGATCCCCAAGGCGACGAACTTGGGCGAATGTAACCTTTATCTAGTAACTCCTTAATATGCTTCTTAATCTCCACCAAATCCTTTGCAGGCATCCTATATGGTCTCTTCGATATTGGCCCTGTGCCTGGCAATAGCTCAATCAAAAACTCAATATCTCTATCCGGTGGCATGCCTGGCAACTCTTCTGGAAATACTTCAGGGAAATCCCTTACCACCGGTACTTCCTCCTGCACAACTCCTGTTAAACAATTTACTTGAGTCCCTTTTGGCACATGTCGGGATACATACTTGATCCTTCTTCCTTCTAGGGTAGTAAGCAAAATTGTCTTACTGGTGCAATCAATGTTTCCTCCGTACATCGACAGCCAATCCATACCCAGAATTACATCCAATCCTTGTGATTCCAAAATGATTAAATCCGAGGGAAACACATGCCTACCTATACTCAATGGCACTTGAAAACATCCTTGACTGGCCATATACTCTGCTCCTGGTGAGCTTACTAGCATAGGTGTTCTAAGAACCTTAGTGGGCAAGTTATACTTATCCACAAATCCCCTTGATATGTATGAATGTGATGCGCCAGTATCAAAAAGAACGAGTGCAGTAATTGACTTAACCAAAAACTTACCTATTACGGCATCCGGCTGCTCTTCAACCTCCTCCACGTTAACGTGGTTCACCTGTCCCCTGTTGAAAGGGTTCGGCTTCTTCCCAGAGCTTCCATTGCCATTCTGGCCTTCAGGACATTCATTGGCATAATGTCCGGTCTTCTGGCACTTAAAGCAAGTGACTTGGCTTAGGTCCTTCTTGGCTGGGGTTGATGGGTTGGTACGGTTCTGGCCGTTGCTTCCTCCATTCCCATTACCATTCTTGGTGCCATTGTGATTGTGCGAGCTACCTCCTCCATGGGTATTCTAAAAATGTCCTCCCGATCTAGGGGTAAAACGCGACTTCTGCTGGGCTCTAGAATTGTACTTCCCTTGTCCATACTTCCTCTTGCGGTTCTCAATTTGCTGCTGCTTGCTTTCAATCATAAGAGCACGGTCTACCAACTCCTGGTAGTTGTTGAAGGTTGCTACCATCAACTGCATGCTCAACTCATCATTCAGTCCTTCCAGAAACTTCTCCTGCTTAGCTGCATCCATAGCAACATCATCTGGGGCATAACGTGCTAATTTACTAAAGTCCTCCACATACTAGCCAACTATCCGTCCTCCTTGGCGCAAGTTGCAAAACTCACGCTTCTTCATGGCCATAGCTCCTGCTGAAACATGGACAGTTCAAAAAGCCTACTGAAACTGGTCCCAAGTGACAGTGTCGACAGGGAAAGTGGCTGTGAAATTCTCCCACCATGATGCTGCGGGTCCTTCAAGCTGATGTGCGGCAAACTTCACCTTCTCCGCATCTGTACATCCTGCTGTGGTCAACTCTCTAGCTGTCTTGCAGAGCCAATCATCTGCTACTATCGGCTCGGTGCTACTGGAAAACACCGGCGGATTCAGCCTAAGAAAACGGGCTAGGTGATCAACAGGTGGTGGTGGTGGTGGGTTGTTGTTGTTGTTCCCCTGATTCTGATTCTGGACTAGCAACTGCATCAATGTGTTCTGCTGCTGGATCAACTGGGTGAGCTCCGGTGGAAAGGTAAGTCCGGGGTCACATCTCGGAGGCATCTGAGGGTTTAGAAAAGATGAGATTTAAGAATAGAGGGGGTCTAAAGAGAAAACACTACCCATATGCACATGAGGCAAAAGCAAACAATTCACTTCATTCAATCAAACAAGGGCATACAATCGATCTAACTATCGCAAAAGTGCTCGGACTGCTGTATTACATGGTGGACTACTACTACTGATGAGGTGGTCTACTAGAAATATTCTTCGGTTGCAGACTCCATGATATCTGCTCCAGCTTCATCAACATAGTCATCATCGCTATCATCTGGATCCTAATCGGTGTCGTCGATGATGATGTAGTCTTCCGGGCGAATCTCATTGGGTTCTTCGTCTTCATCTACTAGTGTAGGGCCTCCCATAAATATCCCGATCTTCTTGATCAGATCGTCATTCTTCTCCACCAATACTTCAATTTCCTCTTCATAATCTTCACGTGTAGCCTTGAGTTCTTCCTCCAGTTCCTTGATTCTTGTCCTTGCCTTCTTCAGGTCTATCATGTCGGCGCACATCTGGTTCTCCTGTCGTCAAATGTGCTGGTTTAACTCCTGGATAAAAGCTGCAACTGATCTATCCTTCCTGGTGCTGATCATCTCCCAGTGTTCATCTTGGCACCCACAAATCTGGTAGATAGTATCCTTGAGATCATTGCGGTAGACTACTCCAATGCGTCCCATGGTGATGTGAGCTGCCATGCTCTTTCCTAGACTCCAAGTTGGTGCATCAAAAGAAACCTCTATGGGCTCAGTGACTGGCATGAACGTCCTTCCTAGAACTTGAACTTGAATCATCCAGCGCTCTTCTTCAGGTAAAGTGGCGTTGTAGGTTCCGGTGAAGCTTGGTACTCCTATGTTCAGGTATCTAGTGACTTCCTTCAAGTGACGTCCAAAAGGTGTATCGTCATCCGGTTGCGTGAACTTGTTCCTTGCATCCGCCATCCTAAAGAGTAGAAAAGATGAGAGGTCAGAAGAGAAGAGAGTCAATAGTGATCTAGGTCTTTAGCTTAGTGGTCGTGTCCTACAGTCAGCGTGTGCTCTGATACCATCTCTGTAGCGACCAGACCTCAAACAGTCTGATCTCTGTGCCCAGGTGTCATCCATGGATCAGTAATGCTGACACCACATAGTACTCGGAGGATTTATAATAGAGTAGCAATCACACACTTATTACATCGAGTGTCTCAATAGAGAACTTATTATAATAAATATGGCTTAAGGCCATCTAATAACTATAACAGCGGAAGGCTTGGAAGATAAGTGAGTCCATCAACTCCAATGGCATCACTGAGTATAGAAACACGACCTAAAAACTCCTTAATCGTCATCTGAAAAGTCTGGAACATTAACGTTGCAGCCCGAAACGGGTCAGCACATGGAATATGCTGGCAAAGTAACACATAGAGAGTAATGGAATGAAACAGCTATACTATATGCATATTTGGCTGGTGGAAAGCTCTATGGTTACAGTTTTTCATAAAGCCAATTTTTCCCTACTGCAAAGGAATAAATTTTATTTAACTATCATGGTAGTTGTTAAACATTGAGAATGGTTGACAGCATTCTCAACCCCAATTAAACATCATCATTAAACAAAACCCAACAAAATTAATTTAGAGTAACATGTTGAGATTCACATGATAATCCAAGTACTAGATACTCAAGATGTCCATAACCGGGGACACGGGGCACTTTTCCCCACAAGACTCGATCGGCTCCGTTTGGTTTCTCGCACTACATGGTGTTTGAGAAACGGATGACCGAGACATAGTCTTTCAGAAGCGCTAGCACCTTATGATGGATAGACCGTTACACCTACTTTCCCCTACATCTGCTAGTCTACCCTGTAAGAGTTCGCACGACTTAATCAACTATGCTAGAGCCCATAATAGCTTGTGGCTGCACACGGAAGTTTCTAGTATGAAAAATCTCATGATCCCTTTGGGCCTGGGTGGCGGTCCATAAAGAAAAACAAGCAATCCTGGAATACCCACGTACCTCAATCCATCCAGATGTGTGTTTAAGTTGCCACCTTAGATAAACCATTAATTAGCAAACTCACATCTGTCATGGATATCACTCACCCAATCCATGTCTACTAGCATAACATGGCATAATAGGCAAACATAGAAGTAACTCCCAAAGGTTTGATAATACGACAGGTAATAGGTACTACCTCAACTACTTCCCATCCCACAATTTAATTAGATCCTAATCATGCAATGTTTGAGGATTGATCTAATGCAATAAAACTGGGTAGTAGGAGGTATGATCAAAGTGTTACTTGCCTTGCTGATAATCCGCGAAACCTAGGGATTCGAAGTAGCAGGCGGCGCACTCCGGGTATTCTATCGCAGACAAACAAACAAGCATACAATAAGTATTCATCTAATGCACGGGTAAAACTCAAATAAG
This sequence comes from Triticum aestivum, assembly GCF_018294505.1. Classification (NCBI taxonomy): domain Eukaryota; kingdom Viridiplantae; phylum Streptophyta; class Magnoliopsida; order Poales; family Poaceae; genus Triticum; species Triticum aestivum. The sequence continues at coordinate 585,798,395 of NC_057800.1, forward strand.
AGATCGAACCAGAAGGTTCAACTTAACAACTCCGGTTTGCAAAAAGAATCAAATCAAACGAAGCAACAAAAGTCAAACGGCAAAAGAAAACACGCTTCGTTTACTATTCTAGATCTAGGGAAATTTTTACAGTGGCAAAAACTTGTTTAAGTTGGTTAAACGGATAGAGGGTTTCGAGATGAAACTCCAGGCGCTTGAATCGCCTGATTCCGATAAACGAGCGAAAAGTTATACTAAAACGAAAATCGGATCACGAATCGCGACCAGAAAAATCGCGGATTTAATCCGAGAAAAAGAAAAACGACGAATGTTTGCTAGAATGAACGAACGGACAAACGCTCGCTAAATAAATAAACCGGAAAACCGATCTATTTAAAAAAACCGAAACTAATAAAATAAAATAAAACCACGACCTTTTTTCTTTTTTTTGTTTTTTACCTCGGGAGGCGGGTCGGCGGCGGCTCAGGCGGCGGTGGTGGGCGCGCGGATCGAGGCGCGGCTAGGGTTAGGGTTGGCGGCGGCTCTGGTGGGCTGGGGCGGCTATTTAAAGGCTGCCCCCGGGCGGAGTCCCGCTCGGGTACGGCCCAAAGTCGGTTCGCATTTTTTTTAGTTATTCCGCGCAGAAAAACAAATAAAAGAAATACTAAACGGACTCCAAAAATCCCGAAGTAAATTTTCCCGGGCTTCTAAAATCAAGCCGCATAAGGTGAACATTTATTTGGGGCCTAAATGCAATTTTGAAAAACGCACATTTTTCCTAAATTCAAATAAAATACCGAAAAACTCCAAAATAAAATCTTATTTGATTTTATTATTAAATCCTCAATATTTCTTTATTTTGGGAAAGTCATTGTATTGCCTCTCTCATATTTTTGTAATAGAAATAATTGATGATAAAATAATTAAAATCAAATGATCCTATTCGCAAAACTTGAGAAACTCAAATATGAAAATAGCGAAATCCCCAACTCTCTCCGTGGGTCCTTGAGTTGCATGGAATTTCTAGGATCAAAACCAAAAGCAAATAAATTATGATATGCAATGATGGTCTAATGTATAACATTCCAAATTGAAAATTTGGGATGTTACATCAAGATCAGTTTAAAATGGATAAATCCAAATTAAACTGGGGGCTAATGTCGGGGATATACCCCACGGTATGATCCGGACGGAGTTATAACCCGGCTGGGACTTAGTAAACTAGCAGGTGTTAAAGCGGGTGGTAAACCGGCAGGTGTTAAGGCAGGTGGTAAACCAGTTGGTGTTAAGTCAGACGGTAAATCGGCAGGTTGTTAAACCGGCTGACAGTTAAGACAGACAGGTAAAATAGACAGTTAACTCAGACGGTAAATCGGCAGGTGGTAAACCGGCAAGTGTTAAGGCAGGTGGTAAACTGGCAGGAGTTAAGTCAGATCTTAAACCGGCAGACCATCTTAAACCGACAGACCATCTTAAAATGGTAAACAGTGATAACTGGGTTGCCAGGGGTTATGAAGCTCGAGATGTTATGAAGCCCAAGATGTTAAGAAGCCCATGAAGATAAGTCAGAATAGTTAAGTCTTAAGTCCGAGTTGGACTCTACATGTAACCCGCCCCTTCAACATATATAAGGAGGGGTAGGGCTCCCCAAAGAGGGACAAGTAAGAAGAATCAATCTTAGGGCTAGACACAAAGAGGAGAGCCAGTTTACGGCGACTCCCTCTTGATGATAATGAGACCTAGCCTCAAAACAGCATGTAGGGTTGTTACCGGATGATGTTTCCCGGGGCCCGAAGCTGTCTAAATCCCTGTCTTGTGTTGCGTCTCTCGATTCCGCTCAACCCCTCTCAAGCTACCACATAGATGTGTTGGCCTCACGACTAAGTCCTCACCCTAGGACATCTTCCGTGACAAAACCACGACAGGGGGCGAGCACGTCATCGTGCGGAGGAGGTGTACAAAGACGGATACTTCGCGAGGAAGGTCAAAGGCGCTGAGCGCCTCGTCACTGTGTGGAGGTGGGCCGATAAGCTCCAGTAAGGCATGGTGAGGTATGATGAGTGGTGATTCTGTTTGTTGGTGTGAAATATATTTGTTATACTAATCCTGCAGGGAATGCCTTAATCTCCTGAGTCGACCGTAGATCAAGTCTTGTTCTAGTAACCCCCATACTTGTTTCGTACTACCACTTGTCGCTGCCATAGGTAGGGTACGGTTCAGTAAGTTGTCAACCCCTTCCTAGCACACACCGTACATAGAGGCCATGGTGGAAGATACCGGCTGCATCCGGTAGACATGCCACCTGGTCCAGGGGCATGGGTGTTTCCGGTTGGAGCCGAGGGGGTAGCTCCCCTAGTTTGTGCGCGTTATAAATTTTATGATCCCATGCTAGTCGAGGTTGTAGCCTCCCCACTTAGAGTTTCGCTTAACGGGTGTCGTGGGTGATTCCAGACACCAGTAAGTTAGGCTGGTGTGTGCGATCAGGTGTGTTTTCAATTAAAAGACCATAGACAGAATTAGCCCCGATGGACTAAAGGAATCCGTTACTCGTGGGTAAAGGGTACACCCTCTGCAGAGATTATATTCGAATAGCCGTGTCCATGGTTAAGGACTACAGTCTGGAATGGGTCAAGTGTCGGACTTAGTGTCGGTCTTCGGAGGAAGAATTGCTAAACCAGAACATTGATCATGACTTGGGACATATGATGATTATGATTACTATTACTATAGCCTAACCATTGGTATTATTTGAATTATTGAGTATTCCTGGGACGGTTCTACCTCCTGGATATTCACTGTGATTATTCTCTTATAAGCCCTTTATGTGGTGTCGCTCAGACGCCTGACTGTGGCATGCTTGCTATTTAATTATTTACAAGCCCTTTATGTGGTGTCGCTCAGACGCCCGACTGTGGCAGCTTATAAGCCCTTTATGTGGTGTCACTCAGATGCCCAACTATGGCATGCTTGTTATTTAAATTACTTATAAGCCCTTTATGTGGTGTCGCACAGACGCCCGACTGTGGCATGCTTGTTATTTATTTTATTTGTAAGCCCTTTTGTGGTGTCGCTCAGACGCCCGACTGAGGCATGCTTTATATTATTATCCTTTCGAGGTGTCGCTTCAGACACCCGATCGGTGCGTCCTAATTCTACTCTCTGATTGCATATTCATGTTTGACATGAATAACCTTCTTGCGTGCATCATGGATTTTTATTTCATGACTGACATTGTGATCATGGAATATTTCAGAGCATGATTTTCATTTGTTATATTATACCTGAGTTCATAATGTTTGCGAGTACATTCAAAGTACTCACTGGCTTGTCCCTGGCTATTGTCTTGGCCAGATTTCTTGCATGGAGAGGAGCGTTGCGATGACAGCCCCGGAACCTACGCAATGGTGATAACAGCCTCGCGAAGGTAGGAGTTATCCAGGTCAGCTGTTCCTATGGGAAAGGGAGTCCCATAGACACTGATGAACCACAAACCGCTTCCACCACCAGCCACTAGACACCTTGTGTTGTACTCATAGGCCAGAATGGTCTTGTACTACATATTTTGTATTTTGCTTGGAATTTCTGTATCAAGTTGGTGCCTCATCAACTAACAGTAATCCTGGGGCTGGTGGGCACAAGGACCATTTTCTCGGAAATATATCTTGAAAAACCGGTCGCGACAGGGAACTTCAAGAATAATAGCAAGCAAGTTGCTGCTCCCGGGAAGAAGCCCAAGTCTAGACCTAAGCCTGAAACTTAGTGCTTCTACTGCAAAGGGACTGGTCATTGGAAGCGGAACTGCCCCAAGTATTTGGCGGATAAGAAGGATGGCAAAGTGAAAGGTATATTTGATATACATGCTATTGATGTGTACCTTACTAATGATCATAGTAGCGCCTAGGTATTTGATACTGGTTCTATTGCTCATATTTGCAACTCGAAACAGGGGCTATGGATCAAACGAAGATTGGCTAAGGACGAAGTGACGATGCACGTCGGAAATGGTTCCAAGGTCGATGTGATGTTATGAGTTTGGTCTTCATTTGAAACAATGTGGAATAGTTTCGCAACTCACGCCACCCGGAACACCACAGCGTAATGGTGTGTCCGAACATCGTAATCGTACTTTACTAGATATGGTGCGATCTATTATGTCTCTTACTGATTTACCACTATCGTTTTGGGGTTATGCTTTAGAGACGGTTGCATTCATGTTAAATAGGGCACCATCTAAATCCGTTGAGATGACACCTTATGAACTATGGTTTGGCAAGAAACCCAAGTTGTCGTTTCTTATAGTTTGGGGCTGCGATGCTTATGTGAAAAATCTTCAACCTAATAAGCTCGAACCCAAATTGGAGAAATGTGTCTTCATAGGATACCCAAAGGAGACTGTTGGGTACACCTTCTATCACAGATCCGAAGGCAAGATATTTGTTGCTAAGAATGGACCCTTTCTAGAGAAGGAGTTTCTCTCGAAAGAAGTGAGTGGGAGGAAAGTAGAACTTGATGAGGTAATTGTACCTGCTCCCTTATTGGAAAGTAGTTCATCACTGAAATCAGTTCCAGTGATTCCTATAACAGTAAGTGAGGAAGCTAATGATGATGATCATGAAACTTCTGATCAAGTTACTACCGAACCTCATAGGTCAACCAGAGTAAGATCCGCACCAGAGTGGTACGGTAATCCTGTTCTGGAAGTCATGTTACTTGACCATGACGAACCTACGAACTATGAGGAAGTGATGGTGAGCCCAGATTCCGCAAAATGGCTTGAGGCCATGAAATCTGAGATGGGATCCATGTATGAGAACAAAGTGTGGACTTTGGTTGACTTGCCCAATGATCGGCAGGCCATAGAGAATAAATGGATCTTCAAGAAGAAGATTGACGCTGACGGTAATATTACTGTCTACAAAGCTTGACTTGTTCCAAAAGGTTTTCGACAAGTTCAAGGAGTTGACTATGATGAGACCTCCTCACCCGTAGCGATGCTTAAGCCCGTCCGAATCATGTTAGCAATTGCCACATTTTATGATTATGAAATTTGGCAAATGGATGTCAAAACTGCATTCCTTAATGGATATCTTAAAGAAGAGTTGTATATGATGCAACCAGAAGGTTTTGTCGATCCAAAAGGTGCTAACAAAGTGTGCAAGCTCCAATGATCCATTTATGGACTGGTGCAAGCCTCTCGGAGTAGGAATATATGATTTGATAGTGTGGTCAAAGCATATAGTTTTATACAGACTTTTGGAGAAGCCTGTATTTACAAGAAAGTGAGTGGGAGCTCTGTAGCATTTCTGATATTATATGTTGATGACATATTGTTGATCGGAAATGATACTGAATTTCTGAATAGCAAAAAAGGATACTTGAATAAGAATTTTTCAATGAAAGACCTCGGTGAAGCTACTTATATATTGGGCATCAAGATAGAGATAGATCAAGATGCTTAATTGGACTTTCACAAAGCACATACCTTGATAAAGTTTTGAAGAAGTTCAAAATGGATCAGGCAAAGAAAGGATTCTTGCCTGTATTACAAGGTGTGAAGTTGAGTCAGACTCAATGCCCGACCACTACAGAAGATAGAGAGAAAATGAAAGTCATTCCCTATGCCTCAGCCATAGGGTCTATCATGCATGCTATGTTGTGTACCAGACCTGATGTGTGCCTTGCTATAAGTCTAGCAGGGAGGTACCAAAGTAATCCAGGAGTGGATCACTGGACAGCGGTCAAGAACATCCTGAAATACCTGAAAAGGACTAAGGATATGTTTCTCATATATGGAAGTGACAAAGAGCTCATCATAAACGGTTACGTCGATGCAAGCTTTGACACTGATCCGGATGACTCTAAGTCACAAACCAGATACGTGTTTTTATTAAATGGTGGAGCTGTTAGTTGGTGCAGTTCCAAGTAGAGCGTCATGGAGGAATCTACGTGTGAAGCGGAGTACATCGCTGCTTCGGAAGCAGCAAATGAAGGAGTCTGGATGAAGGAGTTCATATCCGATCTAGGTGTAATACCTAGTGCATCGGGTCCAATGAAAATCTTTTGTGACAATACTGGTCCAATTGCCTTGGCAAAGGAATCCAGATTTCACAAGAGAACCAAGCACATCAAGAGATGCTTCTATTCCATTCGCGATCAAGTCAAGGAGGAACACATGCAGATTTGCAAGATACATAGGGATCTGAATGTTGCAGACCCGTTGACTAAGCCTCTCTCACGAGCAAAACATGATCAGCACCAAGACTCCATGGGTGTTAGAATCATTACAATGTAATCTATATTATTGACTCTAGTGCAAGTGGGAGTGAGGGAGTCCTGGATTCGGGGGTGTCCAGATAGCCAGACTATACCTTCGGTCGGACTCCTCGACTATGAAGATACAAGATTGAAGACTTCGTCCCGTATCCGGAAGGGACTTTCCTTGGCGTGGAAGGCAAGCTTGGCAATACGGATATGTAGATCTCCTACCATTGTAACCGACTCTGTGTAACCCTAGCCCTCTCCGGTGTCTATATAAACCGAAGGGTTTTAGTTCGTAGCACGAACAACAATCATACCATAGGCTAGCTTCTAGGGTTTAGCCTCTCTGATCTCGTGGTAGATCTACTCTTGTACTACCCATATCATCAATATTAATCAAGCAGGACGTAGGGTTTTACCTCCATCGAGAGGGCCCAAACCTGGGTAAAAACATCGTGTCCCTTGTCTCCTGTTACCATCCGCCTAGACGCACAGTTCGGGACCCCCTACCCGAGATCCGCTGGTTTTGACACCGACATTGGTGCTTTCATTAAGAGTTCCTCTGTGTCGTCACTTTTAGGCCTGATGGCTTCTCCGATCATCAACAGCGATGCGATCCAGGGTGAGACTTTTCTCCCCGGACAGATCTTCGTATTCGGCGGCTTTGCACTACGGGCCAATTCGCTTGGTCATCTGGAGCAGATCGAAAGCTACGCCCCTGGCCATCAGGTCAGATTTGGAAGTTTGAACTACACGGCCGACATCCGTGGAGACTTGATCTTCGACGGATTCGAGCCACAGCCGAGTGCGCCGCACTATCACGATGGGCATGATCTAGCTCTGCCGCCGAACAGTGCCCTGGAGGCCACACCTGTGTCCGCTCCGACCCCTAGCTCGGAGCCGATCACACCAATCGAAGATGGGTGGTTAGACACTGCCTCGGGGGCTGCAATCTCTACGGCGATCAAGCCGAACACCAGCCTTGTCCCCTGCGAAGCCCGTGACACCAAGGTGCCGGACTCCTCTCTGGACTCCGAGCCCTCCGCGCCCCTGCCGATCGAATCCGATTGGGCGCCGATCACGAAGTTCACCGCCGCAGACATCTTTCAGCACTCGCCCTTCGGCGACATCCTGAATTCACTCAGGTCTCTCTCTTTGTCAGGAGAGTCCTGGCCGGACTATGACCGGCAGGATTGGGATGTGGACGACGAAGAAATTCGATACCCATCCACCACCCACTTTGTACCACTGTCGATAATTTAAACGACGTGCTCGACTTCGACTCCGAAGACATCGACGGTATGGACGACGATGTAGGAGATGAACATGAACCAACGCCTATAAGGCACTGGACAGCCACCTCGTCTCATGATGTATACATGGTGGACACACCCAAAGGAGGCGACGACGAGGAACACAGGGATGCAACGAGGGATCGTTCACTCGAAAAGCAATCAAAGCAGCGACGTAAGCGCCGCTCCAAGCCCCGCCTCGACAGAGACAACAGCCATACAGACCCAGCCATAAAGTAGGATGAGCCGGCGGACGACAAACATGCCTTTGAGCAGCCGTCCGAACAGGGCAACTTGGATAAACAAACTGAACACCCCGTCCCTGAAGAAAACAATAGTCCGGACGACCTTGCGCCGGATAAGCTCATGGAGCAAAAGAACCTCCATAAAAGACTCGTCGCCACTGCGTGTAGCCTGAAAAAGCAGAAGCGGAAGCTCAAAACTACGGAAGAGGCACTCAGAATCAGATGGAGCAAAGTACGCAGCACCGCAGACAAATATGGCGGCAGTCGCCGCACAAAAAGCTATCCAAAGCGAAAGCTACTGCCTGAATTTGACAAGGAGGCCTTAGAGCCCTGCAGTCAAAAAATAGGAAAGCCACCCGGTCGGATAGACGACCGCATGGCTAGCATGGAGCGGCAAGGGGCGCCGCACACAAGCCGGCACGCGATCCACCAAAGGATCCGCATCAAAAAGATGGCCCAGCCATATCTATCTACGGGCCAAGAAAGCAAGCTCTAGTAAGCAATGCAACACAACAAATATCCAAACATCACGGCACACCCAAATACAGGGGTGCCGCACACCCCCTATGTTTCACCGATGAGGTGCTGGACCATGAATTTCCAGTGGGATTCGAGCCCATAAACATAGAGGCGTACGACGGAACAACAGACCCTGGGGTCTGAATCGAGGATTATATCCTCCACATACACATGGCAAGAGGAGATGACCTCCACGCCATAAAATACTTACCCCTCAAGCTTAAAGGGCCAGCCCGGCATTGGCTCAAAAGCCTTCCCGAAAACCCCATTGGAAGTTGGGAAGAGCTTGAGGATGCTTTTCGGGCAAATTTTCAAGGGACCTATGTCCGCCCTCCGGATGCAGACGATCTCAGTCACATAACTCAATAGCCCGGAGAGTCAGCCCGGAAATTCTGGAACAGATTTCTTACTAAAAAGAATCAGATAGTTGACTATCCGGACGCCGAAGCCCTAGCAGCTTTTAAGCATAACGTTCGAGATGAATGGCTCGCCAGACACCTCGGCCAAGAAAAGCCAAGAACAATGGCCGCATTAACAAGCCTCATGACCCGCTTTTGCGTAGGAGAGGACAGCTGGTTGGCAAGATGTAGCACTAGCGACCCAAGTACATCCGAAGTTAGGGATGGAAACGGAAAACCCCAACGCAGCAAGGACCAGCACCAGAGAGAAACAGCCCAAAGAGCACGGCGGTCAACGCCGGATTCAAAAGCTCGCGGCAGAATCAGAGAAAGCCGCCCCTCAAGGATAACAGGGACGAGCTATCCAACTTAAACAAAATCTTGGACAAGATATGTCAAATACACAGTACTCCCGGGAAGCCTGCGAACCACACCCACAGAGATTGTTGGGTTTTCAAGCAATTCGGAAAACTCAACGCCAAACACAAGGGGCTCGACACACCAAGTGAGGACGATGACGAACCCCACAAGCAGAGCACGAGGAAACAAAAGGATTTCCCACAAGAAGTCAAAACAGTAAACTTACTTCACGTGACGAACAAAATGGCGCCAACAGAGACACGTGCCATACGGCCTATCCCAAAGGAGTCTCGCCAATGGTTGTTAAAACCGATCACCTTCGACCATCAGGATTACTCTAGAAGTATCCGGAACGCAGGCTGGACTGCCTTGGTATTAGATCCAATAATTGGCGGACTCCACTTTACAAATGTCCTGATGGACGGCGGCAGTGGTCTAAACCTGTTATACCAGGACACAATCCGCAACATGGGGATAGACCCAACAAAAATTCGCCATAGCAAAACCTCCTTTCAAGGGGTAACGCCAGGCCCGGATGCCCGTTGCATGGGTTCTCTCCAGCTAGAAGTTATGTTTGGCTCCCCCGATAAATTCCGACGCGAACAGCTAACTTTCCACATCGCCCCATTCTCAAGTAGCTATCAAGCACTGCTGGGACAAGAAGCTTTCGCCCGCTTTAACCTAATACTGCATTATGCATCTCTTACGCTTAAGATGCCCGGTCCACGAGGCATCATATCATTAAAGGGAAAACATTGAGTGTTCCTCTCGCACGGAAGACAGTGCGGCTGCCTTGACAGCCCCACAATAAAGCGGCTTCACCAGCCAAAGCACCTAAACAGGTCGTCAAGACCATGGACACGGCTAGACAAGTTCGGCATAAACATACAATTGATAAAGGCTTAATAGCCGTATACCCCTGTACTAGGGGCTCCGCGCATATAAAACAAGAGACAATAAAGCTCAATTTTACCCATTTCGATTTATACTTTGTTTATTTAGTATAACTCATGTTAGGCACGATCTTTCCTAAACTAAGTTCCTCTCTTTTACAGATAAACACCGTGCTACGCCCGTCCAGGATACGGCACAACGGAGACACATGCGCAGACGTGCAGCAGGGACCCGTTCCAAGGATTCTTTTCAGATTAAGACCCTGCGTAAACCTTTTTTACTGTCTCTTGTTGATACACATCCCTTGGTTTCTTGGTATAACCAAGGAGGAGGCTGGCGTTTTGGCATGTGGCCATGTCAGAGTTTTGCGTGTACCTGGACACTAGGGGCTTATTATTAAGGGCGTTATCCCGCCCGCCCTCATAAAGACCGAATACCTTAGAGAGTGTTCGGCGTCGTGAGTTTGGCCTTATATGCATCAGCTCCGAATCATGTCTTCGGTCAAATGTTGGGTTTGCCCGGCTCCTGTGTTTTGCTACCTTACGTTCTGCTCTATCGGCTAAGGCAGGACCAGGAGAACTACTGGGATTGTGCCCCGTTCGGCCAGGCGAGCACCTCAGTAGAGAAAGCTGAAAACTAACTGTCATGATATAGCGTGAGACTGGTCAACCACTCGATGACTTACCAGAATCTTTAGGATTCCTCCGCATTAACGAAGGGCCGCTTCCCGGCCAGGTACATACGCGCCCCGAGTTCGGGCGAGCACAGGCGCCACCAGGGGCTATATAAGTAGCCTCACTGTCAAACTCCTATGGGTAAGTGAAAGTGATAAAGCATCATAGTCCGATTTCCTAGTTCGCTATGCTATCACCTCCTTTGTAGGACCAAGACATTGGATCAAGTGTGAAAATGCGCCTTCTGCGAACACCCCCGCATTATGTGTGTGGGGGCTGAAGCCGACGACTGCCATCTTTCAGATTATATATACATATATGATAAACGGCCGCACAGGAGGTATTATAATACTTGCAGGCACAAGTATAAAAAGCTTCTACAATTTATCAAAATATTGTTTTACAATAATAATATGCTATTCGAATATAGTATCCTTCGAGCACTGCGTCTCTATTAAACGAGCGCCTTGCAGAACTTCCTGAAAAATAGTGCTCGGCAGGTACTCGGCTTCCATCCAAGTCCGGGGATGCAACAGCGGTGGCCTCCATTTCCGCCCAGTATGTCTTGACACGGGCAAGAGCCATCCGCACACCCTCTATGCACGCTGACCTCTTCATCGCATTGATATGCGGCGCCGCACCAAGGAACTGCTGCACCAAGTTGAAATAACTTTTCGGCTCTGGCCTCTCTGGCCACAGATGACTCATGACATACTTCATGGGGAGACCGAACAACCTATTTAGCTCGGCCCATTCGGCCAAACGATCGGCTAATGACAGTGGATGCTCCGGATTGTGGAACTATGACCAAAAGAGCTTTTCCACATCGCGATCTTCTTGATCTCGGAAGTGTTCGGCCGCATCTGCGGCACTCGCTGCCAAATCCAGATAGGTATCCGCCGTACTCCACATCCGGTCCAATGGAGCATGTTTAGGATCAAAGAACTTCCTCCGTAGCATAAAGGGCTTTCCAGCCGCGATCTCTCCGGCCTGACGCAGCTCCTCCTTCATAGCTCTCATCGCAGAGCGAGCATCCTTGGCATCGGCAACGACCTTCTCCAGGTCCGTCTGTTCCGCCTGATCTTCTTTTTCTAGAAGCTTACAACGGTCAGCAGCGCTCTTCAGCTTCACAGCCATCTCGGCCATTTCCTTCTTGCTTCGGCAGTGAGCAGCCTGTTCGGCTTTCAGCTCTTCAATTGCCTTTCCGGCAGCCGCATCACTTTTCCTGGCTTGCTCCTTGGCTCGGGCAAGTTTCGCCCAAAGATTCTCCGTGGCAGCAGCACCATCTGCATCAAGCGCACACATTGTAAGATACTGGCATAAAGCTCCTCTTACCAGGTGTCGCCGGAGTAATTATATACCTTGTGCCTCGTCAAGCCGCTGTTGACAAGCGCGATGTCGGCATCTACCACGTCAAGTTGCCGCTTTAGCTCGGCAAATTCATCAGTCCGGCTGACCACCCGACACTTCGCCACCTACATATGAAGGCGGCATATTAGACCTGAGATTATGATCCTCTGTGCGTCGTCACTTTTGACAACGCACAGAGTCTCAGGGGCTACTATCTACGCAGGGCGCATCTTATTTATGCGCAACTGTCCAAAAAGGGTACATTATTTCGCGTACCTCAAAACCTGTCAGTAAACTCCTGACGGCCTCGTGCAATCCGCTCTCCGCGGATGAAATCCTCTCAATCACCGTACCCATCAATGCACGATGCTCCTCTGAGATAGATGCTCGCCCTAGCAGATCCTTCAGCTCCTCCGACCGCGCACCAGACGGTGACGGACTAGTCCGATGGCCCTTTTCGAAGGCCAGACGCGGAGGGCTTTGGGGGGCCATATGACTACCTTCCGGCCATGCCGGATTCGGAGAAACCCTCTACGACGATACCTCAGGGTCGCCCGCCTCGCAAGGCGGTACGGCAGGGGGAGGCGTTCCGCTCTCCATCATCTCCGGAAGAAGATCCCCCGAAGACGAGCTCTGCTGAGAAGGGCTAAGGTCCGAGCTACAAGGTAAATTTTCGATTACTCTTCTCAGATATAACGCAAGGATTTCTCTCAATTCTTAAAAAGAAAAAATCCTCTCTACTTACGGCTTGGTGGAGGGTTGATCCCCTTGAGGGCATAATTCGGCCGAAGTATCCCCCGGCGCAGGACCCTCTGACGAAGATTTCTTCCCCCGCTTTGAGGCCATGGTCTCCGGGTCGTCAGAGGCGGTCCTCTTCTTCCCCTGAGGAGAGGAATTTTCGATTCCTCCCTTCCGGACAACCTTCTTCGAGGAGACTGTAGCTTCCTTGTCCCCTCCATCGCTTTCCTCCGAAGGCACAACCTCCAACATCCTGACTAGCACGGGATCCGGCGTGGTCTCGGGGAGGGGGGCCAGATACCTGATTAGCTTTGCTTTCGCTATCCACTCCTGTTTAAAGGACAGCTCTTTTAGGGGCAATTTGATGATAAATATACGGATAGCGAGTCCGGGCACAAGGCTACTTACTTGAGTATCCGGACGATTGCAGCTCAAACCTGCGTCCTCCATAGAATCTGGACACACTACTTGTGGTCCGAAGAACAATTTGTACATCTCCACGGGCGTCATGCCAAGAAAATGTTGGAGAACTCGTGGTCCCTCCGGGTTGAACTCCCACATGCGGAGGGGGCGACGTTTGCAGGGCAGAACTCGGGGAATTAACATAACCTGCGTCACCACGACCAGACTGATGTCTCTTTCTAGGAGATCTCGGATGCGGCCCTGCAACAGGGGCACATCCTTTGCCGACCCCCAGTCCATCCCCTTATTGACCCATGACGCCAGTCATGGCGGGGGACCCGAGCGGAAAGCAGGCAGCGCCACCCACTTGGTGCTCCTGGGAGCTGTGATATAAAACCACTCTCGTTGCCATAAGCTGGACTCCCCTTGAAAAGAGCCCTCGGGCCATGGAGCACTAGCATTCTTGCTTATAAAAGCACCTCCGCACTCTGCGTGCCGTCCCTCGATCATCTTCGGCTCTACTTTGAAGGTCTTGAGCCATAGTCCGAAGTGAGGAGTAATACGGAGGAAGGCTTCACACACGACGATGAATGAGGAAATATGGAGGATGGACTCCGGAGCTAAGTCATGAAATTCCAGCCCATAATAAAACATGAGCCCCCTCACAAAGGGATCCGTCGGGAAGCCTAGCCCCCGAAGGAAGTGAGACATGAACACCACACTCTCACCAGGCTTGGGAGTGGGAATGACCTGCCCTTGAGCAGGCAGCCTATGCCAGATTTCGCCGATCAAGAACCTGGCCTCTCTCAACTTCAGCACGTCCTCCTCCGTGACGGAGAAGGGCATCCATCGACCTCGAAGGTCGGAACCGGACATTGACGAAGGTCCGAAGCGCCTGCAATCTGGAGCCTTGGGTGTTGGAACTCGAGGTGAAGGGCGAACTCGTTTGAGATTGAAAGAAAGGAGTAAGGCCCTGGTCTCTTTATAAGAGGTTGAATACCAAGGGCCCTCCCCGTGACCGTTTGCGACTCGCCTTTGATCGAGAAAACATACCAACGGATACGGTTGGGTTGCCCACGCCCGTATTGATGAGAATCCCGGAATAAAGGGACACGATCTCTGCTTTGACAAGACATGCCAAGGAAACCGCCTCGCTAAACGCGCTGAGGTGGGACAGTAAAACGATTCGAATAAAGACTTGGCCGTGGTGTGATGTCACGCTACGGAATATGTCATCAGATTAGATTTGTGTAAATATTATTCAAACTTATTTTGCAGAACCGGACACTACCTTTGTGTTCAAAATCTTCTATGAAGTAGTTGGACGAGGAACCCGCCTTGCAATGCCGAAGACAATCTGCGCGGACTCGTCGTCATTGAAGCCTGGTTCAGGGGCTACTGAGGGAGTCCTGGATTAGGGGGTGTCCGGATAGCCGGACTATACCTTCGGCCGGACTCCTGGACTATGAAGATACAAGATTGAAGACTTCGTCCCATATCCGGAAGGGGCTTTCCTTGGCGTGGAAGGCAAGCTTGGCGATACGGATATGTAGATCTCCTACCATTGTAACCGACTCTGTGTAACCCTAGCCCTCTCCGGTGTCTATATAAACCGGAGGGTTTTAGTCCGTAGCACGAACAACAATCATACCATAGGCTAGCTTCTAGGGTTTAGCCTCTCTGATCTCGTGGTAGATCTACTCTTGTACTACCCATATCATCAATATTAATCAAGCAGGACATGGGGTTTTACCTCCATCGAGAGGGCCCGAACCTGTGTAAAAACATCGTGTCCCTTGTCTCCTGTTACCATCCACCTAGACGCACAGTTCGGGACCCCCTACCCAAGATTCACCGGTTTTGACACCGACACGGAGACTGAAGGAAATATGCCCTAGAGGCAATAATAAAGTTGTTATTTATATTTCCTTATATCATGATAAATTTTTATTATTCATGCTAGAATTGTATTAACTAGAAACTTAGTACATGTGTGAATACATAGACAAACAGAGTGTCACTAGTATGCCTCTACTTGACTAGCTCGTTGAATCAATGATGGTTATGTTTCCTGACTATAGACATGAGTTGTCATTTGATTAATGGGATCACATAATTAGAGAATGATGTGATTGACTTGACCCATCTGTTAGCTTAGCACGATGATCGTTTAGTTTGTTGCTATTGCTTTCTCCATAACTTATACATGTTCCTATGACTATGAGATCATGCAACTCCCGAATACCGGAGGAACACTTAGTGTGCTATCAAAAGTCACAAAGTAACTGGGTGACTATAAAGATACTCTAAAGGTGTCTTTGATGGTGTTTGTTGAGTTGGCATAGATCGAGATTAGGATTTGTCACTCCGTGTATCGGAGAGGTATCTCTGGGCCCTCTCGGTAATGCACATCACTAAAAGCCTTGCAAGCAATGTGACTAATGAGTTAGTTACGGGATGATGCATTACGGAACGAGTAAGGAGACTTACCGGTAACAAGATTGAACTAGGTATTGAGATACCGACGATCGAATCTCGGGCAAGTAACATACCGATGACAAAGGGAACAACGTACATCGTTATGCGGTTTGACCGATAAAGCTCTTCGTAGAATATGTGGGAGACAATATGAACATCCAGGTTCCGCTATTGTTTATTGACTGGAGACATGTCTCGGTCATGTGTACATAGTTCTCGAACCCGTAGGGTCCGCACGCTTAACGTTCGGTGACAATCGGTATTATGAGTTTATGTGTTTTGATGTACCGATGGTAGTTCAGAGTCCCGGATATGATCACAGACATGACGAGGAGTCATGAAATGGTCGAGACATAAAGGTTGATATATTGGACGGCTATATTCGGACACCGGAAGTGTCCCGGGTGATTTTGAAGAAAACCAAAGTGCGAGAGGGTTACTGGAACCCCCCCCCCCCCGGGGGGGGGGAAGTTGGGCCTTCATGGGCCATAGGGAAGAGGGGAGGCAGCTCACAAGGGGCAGCCGCGCCCCCTCCCTGTAGGGAGTCCTAATTAGACTAGGGAGGGGGCGCGCCCCCCTTTCCTTCTCCTCTTCCTCTCCCTTCCTTCCTTCCCCTTCCCCTCCTAGTTGGACTAGGAAAAGGGGAGTCCTACTCCTACTAGGAGGAGGACTCCTCCCCTCCTTGGCGCGCCCTTGGGCCGGCCGGCCTCCCCCCTTGCTCCTTTATATACGGGGGCAGGGGCACCCTAGAACACACAAGTTGATTGTTTCCAGCCGTGCGCGGTGCCCCCTCCACCATAATCCACCTCGGTCATATTGTCGTAGTGCTTAGGCGAAGCCCTGTGCCGGTAGCTTCATCATCACGCCATCATGCTAACGAAGCTCTCCCTCGACACTCAGCTGGATCGAGAGTTCGTGGGACGTCACCGAGCCGAACGTGTGCAGATCGCGGAGGTGCCGTACTTTCGGTACTAGGATCATGAAGATGTACGACTACATCAACCGTGTTGTCATAACGCTTCTTCTTATGGTCTATGAGGGTATGTGGACAACACTCTTCCCCTCTCGTTGCTATGCATCACCATGATAGATCTTGCGTGTGTGTAGGATTTTTTTTTGAAATTACTGTGTTCCCCAACAATTGCTTGCACATGAAGTCATTCTGCTTCTCTAGTTTGGCTATTTTTTGTCATAAGACCGTCTATCCATCACCCTGGCATAGTTATGGTCATGAAACATCTCCCACAATTTTGTCGGCACCTCTGAAGTATGACAGGCCAGGGACCATCAACCCACTCAATCACTCCACAGTCAATACCTCCCTGCCAATTTAGTTGACAGTAGTAATTGTATTCAGTTAACAATAATAAATTGAGTTCAAACTATGATTCAGTTAACACTATCAAATTCAGTTGAGAGTAGCAATTCAGTTAATAGTATCAAATTCAGTTAACACTATCCAATTCAGTCTATAGTACCAATTCAGTTAACAATATCAAATTCAGTTAACAGTATCAAATTCAATTGACACCACCAAATTCAGTTAACAGTAGTATTTCACTTAACAACAGCAAATTCAATTAACAGTAGTGATTCAATTAATAGTAGACAGTTCAATTAATAGATGTAATTCAGTTAACACTAGTGATTCAGTTCACACTATCAAATTCAGTTGGCACTACCAAATTCAGTTAACAGTAGTATTTTAGTTAACACTACCAAATTCAGTTAACACTAGTGACTGAGTTAATAGTAGCAAGTTCAATTAACAGATGTAATTCAGTTAACACTAGCACATTCAACTTCAGACCACATTCAATAAACAATAAGCTCATGAATTAATAGTAGCAAATCAGTTAACAAATGTGATTCAGTTAACACTAGCACATTCAATTACAGGCCACATTCAGTAAACAATAAGCTCATCAATTATTACCTACTTAGCACATCCATAGAATATTCTACCTACAATTTATGTCATCGAATGCAACACATTTCTTGACCCTAAACTAGTGAAGCTTGCATTTGATCTATGGATCAGTCATTGAACACATGGAAGGAAGCATCAATAGTTGTATCAAGATTCTCCTTCATTGACAAGAAGCCTCTTAGGCATGGATGAGAGGTGGAGAAGGGAGGATCTAAAATGTCACACTCTGCAATTCATAATATTCAACCCTAACCCTAACCTAAATGAAACCAGTGTATACGTACCCACACATCCACGTCCATGCCGGTGTAGGTCAGCTCGTTATCCTCACTGATATCTTGTAGATCTCTCGAAGAGGCCATTGCGGTGGCGGTGGTGGCGAGGTTGAGCAGTGAGGGTGCAGAGGGGGAGCGAGAGTGGGAGTGATAGCTCAAAGGGGGCCGAGTGAGCGGGTGAGGAGCGAGAATGGAGAGAGCGGACGATGTTTCCTTTTTGTGAATCTTTCGACCGACTCAGTTGGACAGGCCGTTAACGGCCGTTACTGCTTGCGACGTCCATCACTAGTCACTTGGTTGCTTTACCGCGTCAAAATGACCTCAATTCTTTTGTTAGGTGTGAAGTGTCACATTTTGTAAAGTGGTGGTTTTCCGCAAGTCATGGCACGAAAGTGGTGGTTCTGTTCATTTAACTCCACTCACAGTGGTGACTATTGCAACTACCACTTAGTAGGACAACATTGTGATTGTCTCTCAATAGGACTCTTGTTGTGAGATTATTTACCAGGGGGTCCACCTAATCCGACTTAGTAATTTAGGCCTTGTTTGGTTTACCAAAAGTTGTAGGAATTCTAAGGAATAAAAAGTTTTTAGAAAAAGTATTCGTTGGAGCCCTTTAGTTTGTATAATGGAATCCTATGCCTCTAGTGTAGCGACCCGACCTCAGACGGTCAAGTCTCTGTGCTTAAGTGTCATCCCTGGATCGGTATTGCTGACACACACAATACTCGAGGATTTATAACAGAGTTCAATCACACATTTATTACATCGAATGTCTCAAAAGATAACTTATTACAATAATATGGTTGAAGGCCATCTAAATAAGATAACAACGGAAGCTTCGAAGGTAGAAGAGTCCATCCAACTCCACGGCAAAACTGAGTGCATGACAACGACCTAGCGTACCTTACTCCTCGTCTGGAAACTCTGCAACATAATACATTGCAGCCTGTGTAGGTCACCACATGGAACATGCTCGCAAGATAACACTATAGAGCAATGAACAAATAACAACTATCACTACATGCATATATGGCTGGTGGAGGCTCTATGGTTATCATTTTCATAAAGCTAGTTTTTTCCTACAACAAAGGAATATATTTTATTTAACTACAAAGTTTGTTGATAATATTAAGGATGGTAACCCCATCTCAATCCCAAAATAATAATTAATAACCCAAGAAATTAATTAAGTAAAGTGATGAGATCAAATCAATAATTCAAGTAGTAGATACTCAAGATGTCCATAACCAAGGACACGGCTAATCATGATTAGTTTTTACACTCTGCAGAGGTTTGCGCACTTTTCCCCACAAGACTCGATCTCCTCCATTGAATTTCTCGCACTGCATGATGTTTGAGAAATGGATGACTGAGACACAATCTTTTCGAAGAGGTCCCCTTAACCGATAGATAGGCCGGTACACCTACAATCCCCTACATCTGCTAGCACATCATGGAAATGTTTCCCACAAGTTACTCAACTATGCCAGAGCCCATAATGGCATGTGTCTGCACACGAAAGTTTCTAGCATGAATAATCTTATGATCCCTTTGAGCCTGGGTGGCGAACCATATGATGATCACACAGATGCCCTGGGATCTCCTTGGACAACACTAGATTCCCCAGGTGCCCACAAACAATCCACCCAGATGTGGATTAAAGTAACCATTAGGTTATCCCTTAATTCATAATAATACTCACAACTGTCATGAATCACTGATGTCTACTACACAACCTTCTTTTTGTAGACGTTGTTGGGCCTCCAAGTGCAGAGGTTTGTAGGACAGTAGCAAATTTACCTCAAGTGGATGACCTAAGGTTTATCAATCGGTAGGAGGCGTAGGATGAAGATGGTCTCTCTCAAGCAACCCTGCAACCAAATAACAAAGAGTCTCTTGTGTCCCCAACACACCCAATACAATGGTAAATTGTATAGGTGCACTAGTTCGGCGAAGAGATGGTGATAAAAGTGGTATATGGATAGTAGATAAAGGTATTTGTAATCTGAAATTATAAAAACAGCAAGGTAATAATGATAAAAGTGAGCGTAAACGGTATTGCAATGCGTGGAAATAAGGCCTAGGGTTCATACTTTCACTAGTGTAAGTCCTCTCAACAATACTAACACAATTGGATCATAAAACTATCCCTCAACATGCAACAAAGAGTCACTCCAAAGTCACTAATAGCGGAGAACGAACGAAGAGATTATGGTAGGGTACGAAACCACCTCAAAGTTATTCTTTCCAATCAATCCGTTGGGCTATTCCTATAAGTGTCACAAACAGCCCTAGAGTTCGTACTAGAATAACACCTTAAGATACAAATCAACCAAAACCCTAATGTCACCTAGATACTCCAATGTCACCTCAAGTATCCGTGGGCATGATTATACGATATGCATCACACAATCTTAGATTCATCTATTCAACCAACACAAAGGACCTCAAAGAGTGCCCCAAAGTTCTACCGGAGAATCACGACGAAAACGTGTGCCAACCCCTATGCATAGGTTCATGGGCGGAACCCGCAAGTTGGTCACCAAAACATACATCAAGTGATTCACGTGATATCCCATTGTCACCACAGATATCCACGGCAAGACATACATCAAGTGTTCTCAAATCTTTAAAGACTCAATCCGATAAGATAACTTCAAAGGGGAAACTCAATTCATTACAAGAGAGTAGAGGGGGGAGAAAACATCATAGGATCCAACTAAAATAGCAAAGCTCGCGATACATCAAGATCGTATCACCTCAAGAACACGACAGAGAGAGAGATCAAACACATAGCTACTGGTACATACCCTCAGCCCCGAGGGAGAACTACTCCCTCCTCGTCATGGAGAGCACCGGGGTGATGAAGATGGCCACCGGAGAGGGATTGCCCCCTCCGGCAGGGTGCCAGAACGGGTTTAGATTGGTTTTCGATGGCTATGGAGGCTTCTGGCGGTGGAACTCCCGATCTATTGTGCTCCTGGATGTTTTTAGGGTATATGGAGATATATAGGCGGAAGAAGTACGTCAGGGGGGCCACGAGGGGCTCACGAGGGTGGAGGGCGCGCCCAGGGGGTTGGGCGCGCCCCCCTGCCTCGTGGCCTCCTTGCAGATCCCCCGTCGTGCACTCCAAGTCTTCTGGGCTTCTTTCCTTCCAAAAATGAGTTCCGTGAAGTTTCAGGTCAATTGGACTCTGTTTGATTTTCCTTTTCTTTGAAACCCTAAAACAGGGTAAAAACAGAAACTGGCACTGGGCTCTGGGTTAATAGGTTAGTCCCAAAAATGATATAAAAGTGTATAATAAAGCCCATAAACATTCAAAACAGTAGATAATATAGCATGGAGCAATCAAAAATTATAGATACGTTGGAGACGTATCAGCATCCCCAAGCTTAATTCCTGCTCGTCCTCGAGTAGGTAAATGATAAAAACAGAATTTTTGATGTGGAGTGCTACTTGGTATAATTTCAATGTAATTCTTCTTACTTGTGGCATGAATATTTAGATCCATAAGATTCAAGACAAAAGTTCATATTGACATAGAACTAATAATACTTCAAGCATACTAACAAAGCAATCATGTCTTCTCAAAATAACATGGCCAAAGAAAGCTATCCCTACAAAATCATATAGTCTGACTATGCTCCATCTTCACCACACAAAATATTTAAATCATGCACAACCTCGATGACAAGCCAAGCGATTGTTTCATACTTTTGATGTTCTCAAACTTTTTCAATCTTCACGCAATACATGAGCATGAGCCATGGATATAGCACTATAGGTGGAATAGAGTGGTGGTTGTGGAGAAGACAAAAAGGAGAAGATAGTCTCACATCAACTAGGCGTATAAACGGGCTATGGAGATGCCCATCAATAGATATCAATGTGAGTGAGTAGGGATTGCCATGCAACAGATGCACTAGAGCTATAAGTGTATGAAAGCTCAACAAAACAAACTACTGTGTGTGCATCCAACTCGCTTGCTCACGAAGACCTAGGGCATTTTGAGGAAGCCCATCATTGGAATATACAAGCCAAGTTCTATAATGAAAGATTCCCACTAGTATATGAAAGTGACAACATAGGAGACTCTCTATCATGAAGATCATGGTGCTACTTTGAAGCACAAGTGTGGTAAAAGGATAGTAGCATTGCCCCTTCTCTCTTTTTCTCTCATTTTTTTATTTTTTTTATTTGGGCCTTCTCTTTTTATGGCCTCTTTTCTTTCTTACTTTTTTTATTTGGGCTTCTTTGGCCTCTTTTATTTATTTATTTTCGTCCGGAGTCTCATCCCGACTTGTGGGGGAATCATAGTCTCCATCATCCTTTCCTCACTAGGACAATGCTCTAATAATGATGATCATCACACTTTTATTTACTTACAACTCAAGAATTACAACTCGATTCTTAGAACAAAATATGACTCTATGTGAATGCCTCCGGCGGTGTACCGGGATGTGCAATGATGCATGAGTGACATGTATGAAAGAATTATGAACGGTGGCTTTGCCACAAATACGATGTCAACTACATGATCATGCAAAGCAATATGACAATGATGAAGCGTGTCATAATAACGGAATGGTGGAAAGTTGCATGGCAATATATCTCGGAATGGCTATGGAAATGCCATAATAGGTAGGTATGGTGGCTGTTTTGAGGAAGATATATGGTGGGTTTATGGTACCGGCAAAAGTTGCGCGGTATTAGAGAGGCTAGCAATGGTGGAAGGGTGAGAGTGCGTATAATCCATGGACTCAACATTAGTCATAAAGAACTCATATACTTATTGAGAAAATCTACAAGTTATCAAAGCAAAGTATTACGCGCATGCTCCTAGGGGGATAGATTGGTAGGAAAAGACCATCGCTCGTCCCCGACCGCCACTCATAAGGAAGACAATCAATAAATAAATCATGCTCCGACTTCATCACATAACGGTTCACCATACGTGCATGCTACGGGAATCACAAACTTCAACCCAAGTATTTCTCAAATTCACAACTACTCAACTAGCATGACTCTAATATTACCATCTTCATATCTCAAAACAATCATCAAGTATCAAACTTCTCTTAGTATTCAACACACTCATAAGAGAATTTTATTATTCTTGAATACCTAGCATATTAGGATTTTAAGCAAATTACCATGCTATTTAAGACTCTCAAAATAATCTAAGTGAAGCATGAGAGTTCATCTATTTCTTCAAAATAAAACTACCACCATGTTCTAAAAGATATATGTGAAGCACTAGAGCAAATCACAAACTACTCCGAAAGATTTAAGTGAAGATCAATGAGTAGTCGAATAATTATGCAACTATGTGAAGACTCTCTAACATTTAATAATTTCAGATCTTGATATTTTATTCAAACAGCAAACAAAGCAAAATAAAATGACATTCTAAGAATGGCAAACATCATGTGAAGAAACAAAAACTTAGGATCAACCGATACAAACCGATAGTTGTTGAAGAAGAAAGGTGGGATGCCAACCGGGGCATCCCCAAGCTTAGACACTTGATACTTCTTGAAATATTATCTTGGGGTGCCTTGGGCATCCCCAAGCTTGATCTTTTGTGTCTCCTTAATTCCTCTCATATCACGGTCTCCCTAAATCTCAAAAGCTTCATCCACACAAAACTCAACAAGGACTCGTGAGATAAGTTAGTATAAACCATTGCCAAAACCTTATCATACTCTACTGTAGCAAATCACTAAAATTATTATTCAACATTGAATACTAAATTCCTCTGCATATTTAATAGTCCTATCCTCAAATAGAATCATTAAAGAAGCAGACATATGCAAACAATGCAAACATAACAGCAATCTGCCTAAACAGGATAGTCTGTAAAGAATGCTGCAACATCCATACTTCACTAACTCCAAGAATTATGAAAGAAAATTCCCACTGTAGTAAATTTATCAGAGCTTAATATGCAAAAGGTTTCAATATTTTATCACATTATTACTTTCCTAGGGAATTATTGCAACAGCGGTAAACTTTCTGTTTTCAAACAGCAACATGTGGACTTCTAAAATAGGCATAGTAAAGACTATCAATGCCACTTTTATTGAAATAAAAGATGCAAAACATTATTCTAAATAACAGAAAGCAAATCCTAACAAAATAAATTGACGCTCCAAGAAAAACACATATCATGTGGCGAATAAAAATATAGCTCCAAGTAAAGTTACCGATGAACGAAGACGAAAGAGGGGATGCCTTCCGGGGCATCCCCAAGCTTAGGCTCTTGGCTATCCTTGAATATTACCTTGGGGTGCCTTGTTCATCCCCAATCTTAGGCTCTTGCCACTCCTTATTCCATAGTCCATCGAATCCTTACCCAAAACTTGAAAACTTCACAACACAAAACTTAACAGAAAACTCGTAAGCTCCCTTAGTATAAGAAAGTAAATCACCACTTCAAAGTACTGTAATGAACTCATTATTTATTTATATTGGTGTTAAACTTAATTTATTCCAACTTCTCTATGGTTTATAAACTATTTTACTAGCCATAGATTCATCAAAATAAGTAAACAACACATGAAAAACAGAATCTGTCAAAAACAGAACAGTCTGTAGTAATCTGGATCAAACGTATACTTCTGGAACTCATAAAATTCTCAAATAAATTGCTGGACCTGAGGAATTTATCTATTAATCATCTTCAAAAATAATTAACTAAATATCACTCTCCAAATAAAAATGGCAGCAATTCTCGTGAGCAATAAAGTTTCTGTTTTTTACAGCATGATCAACAAGACTTCTCCCAAGTCTTCCCAAAGGTTCTACTTGACACAAACACTAATCAAAAGCATAAAACCACATCTAAATAGAGGATATATGAATTATTTATTACTAAAAAGGATCAAGAAGCAAGGAACAAAAATAAAGTTGGGTTTCCTCCCAACAAGCGCTATCGTTTAATGCCCCTAGATAGGCATGATGATTTCAACGATGCTCACATAAAAGATAGGAATTGAAACATAAAGAGGGCATATTGAAGAATATGACTAGCACATTTAAGTCTAACCCACTTCCTATGCATAGGGATTTTGTGAGCAAACAACTTATGGGAGTAATAATCAACTAGCATAGGAAGGCAAAACAAGCATAACTTCAAAACTTTAAGCACATAGAGAGGAAACTTGATATTATTGCAACTCCTACAAGCATATATTCCTCCCTCATAATAATTTTCAGTATCATCATGAATGAATTCAACAATATAACCAGCACCTAAAGCATTCTTTTCATGATCTACAAGCATAGAAAATTTACTACTCTCCACATAAGCAAGATTCTTCTCGTGAATAATAGTGGGAGTATCATAAGAGACTCGAATACTATAAATTGCTTCCACATTAAAAGAGTAATGTTCAGAGAAGGGGTAATCATAATCATGACAAGTTCTATAAATATAATCACTACTTTTTATAGCATAAGTATCATCACAATAATCATCATAAGTAGGAGGCATGCTATCATCATTATAAACTTGCATATCAAAACTTGGGAGACTAAAAATATCATCTTCATTAAGCGTAGCATCCCCAAGCTTGGGACAAACATTAATTGCAGCAAATATATTCTCAAAAACATCATCTTCATCAAACATAGCATCCCCAAGCTTGGGCCTTTTCATATTATAAGCATAATCACTCTCATCATTAATAGTATGGATAGCACCAATAGTATAGCAATTATCATATTCTTCCAAGCAAGTGCCAAAAAGATTTCCAAGATCATAAGAAGTATCATTATATTCCACAGTTATATTTTCATGAGGCACAATAGTAATAGGAGCAGCATTATCTGGGAGAGATATCTTTTTACCTCTCTTCCTTTTTCTTTTCTTCTTCTTCACCACATCATGCGTGGGAGAGATATCTTTTTACCTCTCTTCCTTTTTCTTTTCTTCTTCTTCACCACATCATAGGATCCAACTAAAATAGCAAAGCTCGCGATACATCAAGATCGTATCACCTCAAGAACACGAGAGAGAGAGAGAGAGAGAGAGAGATCAAACACATAGCTACTGGTACATACCCTCAGCCCCGAGGGAGAACTACTCCCTCCTCGTCATGGAGAGCACCGGGATGATGAAGATGGCCACCGGAGAGGGATTGCCCCCTTCGGTAGGGTGCCGGAACGGGTCTAGATTGGTTTTCGGTGGCTATGGAGACTTCTGGCGGCGGAACTCCCGATCTATTGGGCTCCTGGATGTTTTTAGGGTATATGGAGATATATAGGCGGAAGAAGTACGTCAGGGGGGCACGAGGGGCTCACGAGGGTGGAGGGCGTGCCCAGGGGTGGGCGCGCCCCCTGCCTCGTGACCTCCTCACAGATCCCCTGACGTGCACTCCAAGTCTTCTGGGCTTCTTTCCTTCCAAAAATGAGTTCCGTGAAGTTTTAGGTCAATTGGACTCCGTTTGATTATCCTTTTCTTCGAAACCCTAAAACAGGGTAAAAACAGAAACTGGCACTGGGCTCTAGGTTAATAGGTTAGTCCCAAAAATGATATAAAAGTGTATAATAAATCCCATAAACATTCAAAACAGTAGATAATATAGCATGGAGCAATCAAAAAATATAGATACGTTGGAGACGTATCAATCACTCAAACCAAACCACGTCTACGAGCATAGCATAGCAGTATAAGCATAACGTAGTAACTCCCCAGGGTTTGATATAAGGCAATAGGTTCTATCTCTTCAACTACTTCCCAATACCCACATGTTACCAAATCCTACTCATGCAATGTTTGAGGGTTGAAACTAATGCATAAAAACTGGGTATTAAAGGGATATGATCAAAGTGTTACTTGCCTTGCTGACGATCTGAAAACCCTAGTAATTCGTAGTAGCAAGCCTCGCACTTTGAAAACTCTATCGTGAACAAACAATAGCATACAGAAGCACTCAAGCATAAGATGCAAAGGTAAAACCCAAAAGAAAAGATCTGAATAGAAAGTTCAAGAGAAGAGCTTCGATTTGCAAAAAGAATCAATCAATTCGGAGCTACGAAACTCAAGTACGATCAAAAGAAGTTCAAATTCAAATCTGCTTGAAACCAAATTTTAAATTTTCAAAATATGTTTAAGTTGATTATATAGATAGAGGGAAACAATACGAAGATTTTGGCATTGGTTTCACTCGATTTGGATAGACGAGCAAAACTAGTGAAGGTTGAAGATCAGGGAGTAATCTGCAAGAAAACTATTTGCAGATAGGTCCCTGGCCAAAAATAAAACTAAAAATAAAAACCTAACGAACGAACGTTCACTAAGAGAGACTAACAAACGAAATCATTCGTTATAGGAAACTAATGGGTGAACGTTCGTCAACTAATGAACTAAAATAAAAACCAATCTAAAAATAAACCGGAGAAACCGAACAGTTTATACCGTTTAACCGGAGAAAACTGGCGGCGGTGGTTTCGACGGCGGCGGGATCCGGCGAGGTTCGGCGGTGAGGCGGGGCGGCTCCGGCGGCGTGCGGCGGCGCCGCGGTGGCTAGGCGGCGGTGGCTAAGGTGGCGGCGGCTTGATGAGAAGGAGAGGAGGCGGGGCCTCGGCTTATAAAGCCCGGGGGGCGGGGCGGTGGCTTGGGCGAGGGGGCACCGGAATGGGAGTCCGAGCCGGACTCCTCAGGCGGCAGCGGAGGCAGGGACTCCTCCCGAGCGAGGAGGAAGGCGGCGCGCGAGCTGGGCCGGCCCAGGAAGTTTTTTTAAAATAAAATAAATTTCTCCGCAAACAAAAATCCTAATAAAATATAAAAATTGTAAAAAAAATTCTAGAAACAATTTTCACCGTCCAAACCTAATATTTAGGACAAGATGATCATTTTTCTGGACTAAAATGCAATTTTCAAATATGCATGTTTTTTCTCTAATTCAAATAAAATAGCAAATAAAAACATCGATAAAATAATTTGATTTTAAAATTTCCTCTCCAATATTTCTCCTCTGTTGAAGAAGTCATTGTATCTTCTCTCATTTATTTTTTTATTAGAAATAATTTGAGAGAAAATATTAAAGTCAAATTGATCCTGTTTTTCAAGTTTGAATTAAATTCAAATATGAAAATTTTGTGAAACCGTCAACTCTTTCCTTGGGTCCTTGAGTTGCTTAAGACTTCTAAGATCACAACCAAAATGCAAATAAAATATGATATGCATATGATGATCTATGTATAACATCCAAATTGAAAATTGGGATGTTACAAACCTACCCCCTTAAGATGAATCTCGCCCTCGAGATTCGGGTTGGCTAGAAAATAGGTGTGGGTGGTCTTTCCATAGGTCTTCCTCTCGTTCCCAGGTGGCTTCCTCCTCGGTATGGTGGCTCCACTGAACTTTCCAAAACTTGGTAACCTTGCTGCGTGTAACTTGGCTGGCAAACTCGAGAATCTTGACTAGTTTTTCCTCGTAAGTTAGGTCACTCTCCAACTAAATTGCTTCCAGGGGCACTGTATCTCTCAGAGGAATATCGGCCATCTCTACATGGCATTTCTTCAACTCGGAAACGTGAAACACATCATGAACTCCTGACAGTCCCTCGGGTAACTCCAACTTGTAGGCCACTTCTCCCATACGTTCCAAAACTCGATATGGCCCTACAAATCTTGGGGCTAACTTTCCTTTAACTCCAAATTGTTTAACTCCTCGAAGCAGTGACACACGAAGATATGCTCTATCTCTGACTTCGTAGACTACCTCGCGTTTGGTGTCCGCATAACTCTTCTACCTGGACTGAGCTATCTTCAGTCTATCACGAATCAACTTAACCTTCTCTTTAGACTCCTTGATTAAATCTGGTCCGAACAACTGATGGTCTCCAACTTCATCCCACATCAATGGTGTCCTGCACCTCCTTCCATACAAAGCTTCGAAACGGGCCATCTTCAAACTAGCCTGATAGTTGTTGATGATGAGAACTCTGCGTAAGGCAAATTATCTTCCCAACTAGATCCATAATCTAGCACACAAGCTCTCAACATGTCCTCCAGAATCTGATTGACTCTCTCGGTATGTCCATCTATCTGTGGATGAAAGGCTGTACTGAACTCTAGCCTAGTACCCAAAGTTTGGTGCAACTGATTCCAAAACTTCGAGGTAAATTGTGTTCCTCTATCTGATACGATGGTCCTCGGAACTCCATGCAGACATACGATCCTGGTCATATATATCTTGGACAACTTCGCGCTCGTATAAGTGGTTTTCACGGGGATAAAGTGAGCCACTTTGGTCAAGTGATCAACTACTACCCAAATGGAGTCATATCCTGACCGCGTCCTGGGTAATCCGGTGATGAAATCCATGCCAAGCTTATCCCACTTCCATTCGAGTATCTGCAGAGGCTGTGGTAATCCCGCTGGCTTCTGGTGTTCTGCCTTAACTCTCTGACATACATCACATACTGCTACATACTCGGCAATATCCTTCTTCATACCTGTTGATACGTCTCCGTCGTATCTACTTTTCCAAACACTTTTGCCCTTGTTATGGACTCTAACTTGCATGATTTGAATGGAACTAACCCAGACTGACGTTGTTTTCAGAAGAATTGCCATGGTGATATTTATGTGCAGAAACAAAAGTTCTCGGAATGACCTGAAACTTCACAGAACGTCTCTTTGGAAATAATAAAAAATCCTGGCAAAAGATCAAGACCAGGGGGCCCACACTCTAGCCACGAGGGTGGGGGCGCGCCTGCCCCCTAGGCGCGCCACCCTACCTCGTGGGCCCCCTGGAGCTCCTCCGACCTCAACTCCAACTCTATATATTTGCTTTCGGGGAGAAAAAAATAGAAGAGAAGGATTCATCATGTTCTACGATACGGAGCCGCTGCCAAGCCCTAAAACCTCTCGGGAGGGCTGATCTGGAGTCCGTTTGGGGCTCCGGAGAGGGGAATCCATCGCCATCATCATCAACCTTCCTCCATCACCAATTTCATGATGCTCACTGCCATGCGTGAGTAATTCCATCGTAGGCTTGCTGGACTGTGATGGGTTGGATGAGATTTATCATGTAATCGAGTTAGTTTTGTTAGGGTTTGATCCCTGGTATCCACTATGTTCTGAGATTGATGTTGCTATTACTTTGCTATGCTTAATGCTTGTCACTAGGGCCCGAGTGCCATGATTTCAGATCTGAACCTATTATGTTTTCATGAATATATGTGAGTTCTTGATCCTATCTTGCAAGTCTATAGTCACCTACTATGTGTTATGATCCGGCAACCCCGAAGTGACAATAATCAGGACCACTCTCGGTGATGACCGTAGTTTGAGGAGTTCATGTATTCACTATGTGTTAATGTTTTGGTCCGGTACTCTATTAAAAGGAGGCCTTAATATCCCTTAGTTTCCGCTAGGACCCCGCTGCCACGGGAGGGCAGGACAAAAGATGTCATGCAAGTTCTTTTCCATAAGCATGTATGACTATATTCGGAATACATGCCTACATTACATTGATGAATTGGAGCTAGTTCTGTGTCACCCTAGGTTATGACTGTTACATGATGAACCGCATCCGGCATAATTCTCTATCACCGATCCATTGCCTACGAGCTTTCCATATATTGTTCTTTGCTTATTTACTTTTCCGTTGCTATTGTTACAATCACTACAAAATACCAAAAACATTACTTTTGTTATCATTACCTTTTGCTACTGTTACCACTACTATCATATTACTCTTCTACTAAATACTTTGCTACAGATATTAAGTTTCCAGGTGTGGTTGAATTGACAACTCAGCTGCTAATACTTGAGAATATTCTTTGGCTCCCCTTGTGTCGAATCAATAAATTTGGGTTGAATACTCTACCCTCGAATGTTGTTGCGATCCCCTATACTTGTGGGTTATCAAGACTATTTTCTGGCGCCGTTGCCGGGGAGCATAGCTCTATTCTTTGAGTCACTTGGGATTTATATCTGCTTATAATTATGAAGAACTTGAGAGATCCAAAAACCAAGATTTATCCCTCAACTACGAGGGGAGGTAAGGAACTGCCATGTAGCTCTGCACTTGATTCACCTTCTATTTTGAGTAAGCTTGCGACACCTAAACCTGCTTCTGCTATTTCTGATATGTCGCATGTTATTGATGATGCCACTTATGCTATGCACGATACTTATGATGAAACTACTTCTATGCTTGATACTACTATGCCACTTGGTGAATTTCTTGATGAACAACTTGCTAGGGTTAGAGAGAATGAAATTATTGAAACTGATAATATTGATGAAAGTGATGATGAAGACTCTCCCCCTAATAAATATGAATTGCATGTTGTTCCTGAGGGTTATGTTATGGATGAAGAAGCTACTAGAGCTATTTTAGCATGCAATGATAGATATGATCTAAAGAGGTTATTAGCTAAATGGAATCAGCAGTCCCTTAATGCTAGAATGAAACCTAGCCCTGCTTTTGCTACTTCACTTATCTGTGTTACTGATAAGTATTATGAATTCTCTGTTGATCTGGATATAATTACTTTGGTTGAATCTGATCCTTTTTATGGCTATGAATCTGAAACTGTTGTGGCACATCTTACTAAATTAAATGATATAGCTACCCTGTTCACTAATGATGAGAGAACTCGCTACTTTTATATCCTTAAAATATTTTCGTTCTCATTAAAGGGTGATGCTAAGATATGGTTTAATTCTCTTGATCCTGGTTGTGTGCGTAGTCCCCAGGATATGATTTATTACTTCTCTGCTAAATATTTCCTTGCTCATAAGAAACAAGCTGCTTTAAGGGATATATATAATTTTGTCCAAATTGAAGAAGAGAGTCTCCCATAAGCTTGGGGGAGGCTTCTCCAATTACTTAATGCTTTTCCTTATCATCCTCTTAAGAAAAATGAAATACTTGATATCTTTTATAATGGACTAACTGATGCTTCCAGAGATTACCTGGATAGTTGTGCTGGTTTTGTTTTCAAGGAAAGAACACCGGATGAAGCTGAAATTCTATTAAGTAGTATGTTGACTAATGAAAATAATTGGACACTTCCTGAGCCAATTCCTAAAGCAACTGCGAAGAAGAGAGGTGTTCTATTTCTCAGTCCTGAAGATATGCAAGAGGCAAAGAAATCTATGAAAGAAAAGGGAATTAAAGCTGAAGATGTTAAGAATTTACCTCTTATTGAAGAAATACATTATCTTAATTTACTGCATGTCGAAGAAATGCATAATTTTAATCCATCTCCTATTGAAGATAACCCGACACAGTTAGTAAAGGTAAATTCTCTCTATAGATATGATAAAGCTGAAATCCCATTCACTAAGTTTGCTAGCCCATGCTTAGATGAGTTTGATAAGTTTATGGTTAAGCAAGAAGACTTCAATGCTTATTTTGGTAGAGAATTAAAACGCAGTTCTGATATGCTTGAACACTTGGGTGATTATATGGCTAATGTTAAAGGTGAACTTAAACTTATTAGTAAACACGCTTCTATGGTTACCACTCAAGTAGAACAAGTACTTAAAACTCAAAATGATTTGCTCAATGAATTGAATAGTAAGAATAATGATTATGTTGTTAGAGTGGCTACTAGAACTGGTAGAATGACTTAGGAACCTTTGTATCCTGAAGGCCACCCTAAGAGAATTGGGCAAGATTCTCAGAGAAAGAATATAGATGCACCTAGTCCTTCTAAAAGGAAGAAAAAGAAAAATGATAGGACTTTGCATGCTTCTAGTGAACCTATTACTGAAACACCTGAGAATCCAAATGATATTTCTATTTCTGATGCTGAAACACAATCTGGTAATGAACCTGAAACTAGTGATAATGTTAATGATAATGTTCATGTTGATGCTCAACCTAGCCATGATAATGATATAGAAATTGGACCTGCTGTTGATCTTGATAACCCACAATCAAAGAATCAACATTATGGTAAGAAAGACTTCATTGCTAGGAATCACGGTAAAGAAAGAGAACCATGGGTTCAGAAACCCATGCCTTTTCATCCCAAACCATCCAAGAAAAAGAATGATGAGGATTTTGAGCACTTTGCTTAAATGATTAGACCTATCTTTTTGCATATGCGTTTAACTATATGCTTGTCACTAATAAAAGAAAGATACCGGAAGCTGAAATTTCCACCATGCTTGCTAATTATACTTTTAAGGGTGGAATACCTAAGAAACTTGGAGATCCAGGAGTACCCACTATACCATGCTCCATTAAAAGAAAGTATGTTAAAACTGTTTTATGTGATCTTGGATCCGGTGTTAGTGTTATGCCTCTCTCTTTATATCGTAGACTTGATTTGAATAAGTTGACACCTATTGAAATATCTTTGCAAATGGCTGATAAATCAACTGCTATACCTGTCGGTATTTGTGAGGATGTGCCTATTGTGGTTGCAAACGTTACTATTTTAACAGACTTTGTTATTCTTGATATTCCCGAGGACGATAGTATGTCTATTATTCTTGGAAGACCCTTTTTGAATACTGCAGGGGCTGTTATTGATTGAACCAAAGGCAATGTCACTTTTTATGTTAATGGTAATGAGCATACAGTACACTTTCCGAGGAAACAACCTCAAGTCCACAATATCAATTCCATTGGGAAAATTCCATCGATTATTTTTGGAGGTTTTGAATTTCCTCTCCCTAATGTCAAGAAGAAATATGATATTCTTATTGTTGGGGATGTGCATATCCCCGTTGAGATAACCTAGTGTTATTCGAAAATTCTCCGGTTCCATGTTATTCAGAATGAGTTTGTTAACAAGACCTGATCAACCTTGTTAGTGGATTCCTTTTGATGAGCATGAGATGGATGAATTTAGAAAACACAACTCTCTGTACCCTCCTTTTACTTTCTGTTGTTTATAATAAATAAAGTAAAAATAAGTATTTTCCGTCTGTTATCTGAATTATCCGTGCAATATAAAAATACCCCGAAAATAAAAGTTCTCCAAATGCCCTGGAATTTAAATATGATTTTTTCTGGAATATTTGAGAATATTTGGCACTAAGAACACAGCATGGGGGCATCTACCTGGCCACGAGGGTGGAGGGCGCGCCCTACCCCCTGGGCGCGCCCCCTGCCTCGTGGGCCCATGGTGGCCCTCCTCCACTTATTACTGCACCCACACACTCCTTCTTCCTCCCACAAACACCATTATCCCGCTCAAACCCGAGTCCAAGCTCATTTTGCTGCCATTTTCGATCTCCTTGCTCAAAGCACGTCTCACAAAACTGCTTGGGGGATTGTTCCTTGGTATGTGACTCCTCCATTGGTCCAACTAGTTTTTTTTCTAGTGCTTTATTCATTGCAAATTTGTGCTGCTTAGGTGACCCTGTTCTTGAGCTTGCATGTCAACTTTATATGGTTAAAAGTAGTTTTGATGCATGATATAGGCTCTAGGCACTTGTAGGAGTAGTTGCTATCAATATTATTGAGTTTGGTTCACTTTTATTTTAAGTTACTTAAAATTTCAGAAATTTTTCAAAGGAAGAAATATGTTTAGGAAAATGTACCAAGGTGTCTCTTCAAGGAAATAAGAACCCAGGCTTGCAATGCGTGATGCTGATGATGAGCCACCAAGGGACGCTCCAGTGCGGCCCTGTGAATGGCCTTCAGAGGACTTTATGGATCGAGCGGAAATCAAGGAAGAATTTAACGCATATTTGTGTAACGCTGATCTTTTGATCTTCGAGGAGGAAAAGTGCCGCCAGTACCACTATCTCACTAGTTCCTTTGTGAGGAGGCAAATGGGAGATATTTTATAACCAGAGAGGAGGCGGAAGAGTATAAGAGGAGGGCTGAGATGGCTAGCCTCCAAGCTGCAGCCCACGATGCAATGACTGCTGCTTCTCAGTACGAACCCAACTATTACTGTGGATATCCGCTAGCCCAACCGTGGCCACAGACCAACTTAGGCCAAAAGCCTAAGCTTGGGGGAGTACGTATTTCTCACTGACATTACATTTATGTTCACACACTCATTGCTAGATGTCGGTGCTCATACTTTTTCATTGTATCATCCATGCTAGTTTATTTTCTCTTTCTATGCTTTCTTCTTGTGTGTTTAATAAACCTTAAGAAAAACCAAAAAATTAGTTGTAGCTTTTAGCTAGTTTAATTTTCATGCTTGTAGTAGTAATTAAAAAGAAAACCCAAAAAGATTTCCTGCTCTTCTTTTGCTTGTTGGGAGCTTTCCCATGTAAATAGTTTTATTTCTTTTCTTTGGGGGTCGATAGGAGAAGACCATGATTAAATTGTTGAAGTGGCTCTTATATGCATTATTGTTGATCTGACAAAAGAGCCCATATTGCCTTGTCTTCTCTTGTTTATTGAATGCTTGTAGATTCCACCTTAGTCCAATGCACGCACACTATTATTATTACTCACATCGTTCAGTCGTGCAAGTGAAAGGCAATTATGACGATATATGATGGACTAACTGAGATGAGAAAAGCTGATATGAACTCGACCTCTCTTGTTTTTGTAAATATGATTAGTTCAACGTTCCTGATTCAGCCTATTATGAATAAACATGTTTGCAATGACAACTAGAGATCATAGTTTCTTGTGCCATGCTTAATTAGCTAGGAGCTTATAATGGTTTACCTTGAATGCCAACATGCTATTAAAATGGTTGTGATGTGGTATGATAGGGTGGTATCCTCCTCTGAATGATTTAAGTGACTTGACTTGGCACATGTTCACGCGTGTAGTTGAAACAAAATCGACATAGCCTTCACGATATTTATGTTCATGGTGGATTATATCCTACTCATCCTTGCATTTGGTGTTGATTAATGTAACATCCCAAATTTTCAATTTGGAATGTTATACATAGATCATTCTTGCATATCATATTTTATTGCATTTCATCTCGCCATCCTCGAAATCCTAAGCAACTCAAGGACCCTTGGAGAGAGTTGGGGATTTCCCTGGTTTTCAAATTTGATTTTTATCAAATTTTGGAATGAGGATTTTTGGTTTTAATTATTTTTCTTCCGTCAATATTTCATATTAAAATATATGAGAGGAGATAATATGACTTCTCCAAAATAAATGAAATATGGAAGGAAAAAATATTAAAATCAAATATTTGTTTTTATTTGGATTTTATTGCAATTTTATTTGCATTAAAAAAATTGCACATTTTTCAAAGTTGCATTTTAGGGCCAAGAAAATGTTCATCTCGTTCTAAATATTTTATTTAGACGGTGAAAATTTGTTTTGACATTTTTAGATTTTTATTTTATTTTCTACGATTTTTTTTCTGTTCGGCGGAATTGTTTTTAAAAAAAATTGCGCACTGGCTAACTGGGCCGAAGCCCAGCCGCCGGCCCGCCTCCCCCGTGACGCCATCTCCTCCAGGAAACCGACGCCGCCACGCCGCCTTGCACCTAGAGTCCGGCCAGGACTCCGCCTCCGCCGCCCTTGCCCCCTCCCCAAGCCACCCCTCCCCCTCTTAAATACCCAGCCCCCCACCGCCACCACCACCCGCCACCGCCGCCCGCAGCCCCGCCGCGACTCGCCTTGCCCCGCTGTCGCCGCGCGTCTCGCCGGACTGATGAGGTAGCCGTTGCCGCCGTTTTTTAAAGAAAAACCAATCCGGTTTTTTTAAAGAAAACCCTAGGTTTTTTTGGATAGATCGGTTCGCCGTTTTTTCCCGGTTTTTCTTTTTAGCGGACGTTCGTCCGTACGTTTGTTTTAACGAATGGTTTTCGCTCGTTAGTTACAGACAACGAACGCTCGTTCATTAGCATGTTCGTTAGTTTTCTTTTATCGGATTTTTCCGCGATTATTTCTGATCGCGATTTCTGATCCGATTTTCCTTTTAGTTTTTCTTTTCGCTCGTTTGTCGGAATCAGGCGATTCAAGCACCTAGATCTTCGTCTCGAGACCCTCTTTCTATTTAATCAACTTGAACAAGCTTTTGCTACTGTAAAATTTGACCTAGGTCCAGATTAGTAAATGGATCTTGTTTCTTTCGCCGTTTGAGTTTCGTTGCTCCGTTCGATTTGATTCTTTTTGCTAACCGGAGTTCTTAAGTTGAACTTTCTGGTAGATCTTCTTATTCGAGATTTACCCGTTCTTCTTTGCTTGATTGCTTATGTATGCTATTGTTTTTTTGCGATAGAATTCCTGGAGTGCGGAGCGTGTTATTTGGAGTCCCTAGGTTTCGCGGATCGTCAGCAAGACAAGTAACACTTTGATCATACCCCTTTATCACCCAGTTTTATGCATTAGCTCCAATCCTCAAACATTGCATGGTTAGGATGTCATTAACTTGTGGGTTGGGAAGTAGTTGATGATGTAGAACCTATTGCCCTATTATATTCAAACCTTGGGAGTTACTTATACGAATTGCTTATACTGCTATGCTATGCTCGTAGACGTGGTTTGGGTGAGTGAAATCCATGACAGATGTGAGATTGTTAAATAATGGTTAAACTTAAGGTGGCAACTTGAATACACATCTGGGTGGATTGAGGCACCTGGAGTACCTAGTGTTGCCTGTATTTTTGGAGATCCCGGGGTTCCGTGTGATTTTCCTATGGACAGCCACCCAGGCTCAAAGGGAACTGAGATGATTCATGCTAGAAACTTTCGTGTGCAGCCAAAGGCTATTATGGGCTCTAGAATAGTTGAGTAAGTTACGTGAAGCTCTTGAAGGGGTGGATCAGCAGGTAGTGGGTTGTAGGTTTGGTATGGTCTGCCCGATGTAGAGAGTTAATGTTTCTGAAAGACTGTGTCTCGGTCATCCGTTTCTCAAACATCATGTAGTGCGAGAAATTCATCGGAGGCGATCGAGTCTTGTGGGG
This sequence comes from Triticum aestivum, assembly GCF_018294505.1. Classification (NCBI taxonomy): domain Eukaryota; kingdom Viridiplantae; phylum Streptophyta; class Magnoliopsida; order Poales; family Poaceae; genus Triticum; species Triticum aestivum. The sequence goes on from NC_057800.1 coordinate 585,836,017, forward strand.
AAAAGTGCGCAAACCTCTACAGAGTGTACAAACTAATCATGGTTAGCCGTGTCCCCGGTTATGGACATCTTGAGTATCTAGTACTTGGAGTATCTTAAGTATCTCATCACTCTAAATTACTAATTGTTGGGTTGATAATTACTTTAATTGGGATTGAGTTGGAGGAACCTTCTCAATGATGTTTCAACTACCATGATAGTTAAAGTAAAATCTATTCCTTTGTTGTAGGGAAAAATTGGCTTTTTGCAAAATTGTAACCATAGAGCTTTCCACCAGCCAAATATGCATGTAGTGATAGCATTATTCTGTTCTTGCTCTACTGTGTTACTTTGCCAGCATATTTCATGTGTTGACCCGTTTTCGGGCTGCAACGTATTATGTTGTAGACTTTTCAGATGAGGAGTAAGGTTCGTTAGGTCATCGCCGTGCAGCTCAGCTATGTCGTTGGAGTTGATGGACTCACTTTATCTTCCAAGCCTTCCGTTGTTATCGTATTAGATGGCCTTAAGCCATATTTATTGTAATAAGTTCTCTTTCGAGACATTTGATGTAATAAGTGTGTGATTGCTACTCTGTTATAAATCCTTGAGTACTGTGTGTGTCAGCATTACCGATTCAGGGATGACACTGAAGCACAGAGACTTGACCATTTGAGGTCGGGTCGCTACAAGATGGTATCAGAGCACACGCTGAGTGTAGGACACGACCACTAAGCTAAAACCATAGATCACTATTCTCTTCTCATTTCTGACTTCTCTCCATTTTCCATTCTTTAGGATGGCGGATGCAAGGAACAAGTTTGCACAACCGGATGAAGAAGCACCTTTTGGACGACACTTGAAGGAAGTCACTAGGTACCTGAACATTGGAATACCAAGTTTCACTGGGACTTACAACGCCACTTTACCAGAAGAGGACCGATGGATGATTCAAGTTCAAGTTCCAGGAAGGACATTCATGACAGTCACTAAGCCCATAGAGTTTTCCTTCGATGCACCAACCTGGAGTCTAGGAAAGAGTATGGCAGCTCACATCACCATGGGATGCATTGGAGAAGTTTATCACAAGGAGCTTAAGGATACTATCTATCAGATTTGTGGGCGCCGAGACGAGCAATGGGAGATGATCAGCACCAGGAAGGATAGATCAATTGCAGCTTTCATCCAGGAACTAAACCAGCACATTTGACGCCAGGAGAATCAGATGTGTGCAGGCATGATAGATCTGAAGAAGGCAATGACTAGGATCACGGAACTGGAGGAAGAACTCAAGGCTACACGTGAAGATTATGAGGAAGAAATCGTCGTACTAGTGGAGAAGAATGACGACCTGATTAAGAAGATCGGGGTATTCCTGGGAGACCCCGCTCCATGAGGAGAAGACAAAGAACCCAAGGAGATTCGCCCGGAGGACTACATCATCATCGACGACACCGACTCCGACCTTAGTGATGATGACTATGAAGACGAAGCTGGAGCAGACATCATGGAGTCTTCAACCGAGGAATATTTTTAGCAGAACACCACATCAGTAGTAGTATTTCACCATGTAAATATTGTAGTCCGAGCACTTTTGCGATAGTTCTAGACCGATTGTATGCCCTTACTTGATTGATTGAGTGAAATGATTGTGTTTGTCTCATGTGCATATGGGTAGTGCTTTCTCATTAGACCTCATTCTATTCTAATTCTCTCCCCTCTAAACCAATCAGATGCCTCCGAGACGTGACCCCGGATTTACCTTCCCACTGGAGCTCACTCAGTTGATCCAGCAACAGAATACCCTGATGCAATTGTTAGTCCAGAAACAAGGCAACAACAACAACAATCCACCACCACCACCAGTTGACAACTTAGACCGTTTTCTGAGGTTGCGGTCGCCGATGTTTTCCAGTAGCACCGAGCCTATAGTAGCAGATGATTGGCTCCACGGGATTGGAAGGGAGTTAACCACTGCAGGATGTACCGATGCTGAGAAGGTGCGTTTTGCCGCACATCAGTTGGATGGACCAGCAACCTCATGGTGGGAGAATTACACGGTCACCTACCCTACAGCCACGGTGACATGGGACCAGTTTCAGCAAGCTTTATGTATAGCCCATGTCTCAACTGGAGCAATGAGTATGAAGAAGCGTGAGTTTCGCAACTTACGCCAGTGGAACCGTACTGTGGCTCAGTACGCGGATGAGTTTAGCAAGTTATCTCGCTATGCCCCGATGATGTGGCCACAGATGGCGCAAAGCAGGAGAAGTTTATGGAAGGGTTAAATGATGAAATGAGCATGAAGTTGATGGTGGCAACATTCAACAACTACCAAGAGTTGGTATATAAGGCTCTTATGATTGAAGGGAAGCAACAGCAGATTGAGAATCGTAAGAGGAAATATGGACAAGGGAGGTATAACTCAGGAGCTCAGTGGAAACCTCGCCTAACCCCGAACTCAGGAGGACTTGTTCATAACCATGGAGGCCACACCCATAATGGAGGAAGTAACCATAACCATACATGTCCAAGGAATGGGAATGGGAATGGAGCAAGCAACAAGCAGAACCGCCCCAATCCAGCCACACCCACCAAGAGAGACCTAAGTCGCGTTACTTGTTTCAAGTGTGGGAAGACTGGACACTATGCCACGGAGTGCCCTAAAGGGAAGAATGGAAACAGAAATGGGAGCGCTGGGAAGAAGCCCAATCCATTCAACAAAGGACAAGTGAACCACGTTAACGTGGAGGAGGTTGAAGAGCAGCCAGACGCGGTTATAGGTAAGTTTTGGTTAAGTAATTTACCGCTCTTGTTCTTTTTGATACTGGTGCATCGCATTCATACATATCAAGGGAATTCGTGGATAAGTTTAAACTACCAACCCAAACCCTTAGGACCCCTCTGTTAGTAAGTTCACCTGGAGCAGAGTATATGGCTAGTCGATGGTGCGACCAGATACCCTTAACCATTGGCAACCATGTTTTTCCGTCTGACCTAATTATGTTGGAGTCACAAGGATTGGATGTGATATTAGGAATGGACTGGATGTCAAAGTACGGAGGAAGCACTGACTGTGTTAGTAAGTCAATTTGTCTCACCACCCCGGAGGGAAAAAGGATCAAGTATGTATTCAGGCATGTGCCAAGAAGTAGCCAAGTAAATACCCTCACGGGAGTTGTTCAGGAGGAAGTGCCTGTAGTAAAGGATTATCCGGATGTTTTCCCAAGGAGTTACCAGGCATGCCATCGGATCGAGATATCGAGTTTTTGATAGAGCTATTGCCAGGCACAGGGCCAATATCCAAGAAACCCTATCGGATGCCTGCGAATGATTTGGAGGAGATTAAGAAATAGGTCAAGGAGTTATTGGAGAAAGGTTACATTCGACGAAGTTCATCACCATGGGGGGGCCCAGTGCTTTTGGTTGAGAAGAAGGATAAGTCCCTAAGAATGGTTGTTGATTATCGGGCCTTGAACGAAGTAATGATTAAGAACAAGTACCCATTGCCGATGATCAATGATCTGTTTGACCAGCTGCAAGGAGCTAAGGTGTTTTCGAAGATCGATCTGCGATCAGAATATCACCAGCTGAAGATACGAGAGAAGGACATACCAAAGACAACATTCACCACACGGTACGGGTTGTATGAATATACGGTCATGTCATTTGGACTGACTAACGCCCCTACCTATTTCATGAGCATGATGAACAAGGTGTTCATGGAATATTTGGATAAGTTTGTTGTGGTGTTCATTGATGATATAATGGTATATTCGAGGAATGAAGAGGAGCACCAGGAGCATTTGCGTTTAGTTCTCGAGAAACTCAGGGAACATCAGTTGTATGCCAAGTTCAGAAAATGCAAGTTTTGGTTGAAGGAAGTCGGATTCCTTGGACATGTTATATCAGGAGAAGGTATAGCAGTAGACCCCACCAAGGTACAGTCAATCACTAAATGGTTGGCACCCACTTCAGTTAGTGAGATCCGCAGTTTTCTTGGACTCGCAGGATACTATCGGAGATTCATTGAGAATTTTTCCAAGGTTGCGAAGCCAATGACGGAATTGTTGAAGAAGGATACCAAGTTTAAATGGACGGAAGATTGCGAGGCAAGTTTCCAGGAGTTGAAGAAACATTTGACTACAGCCCCAGTGCTGACACTGCCAGATATACGTAAGGATTTCCAAGTGTATTGCGACGCCTCTCGCCTAGGACTTGGAAGTGTGCTTATGCAGGATGGAAGAGTTATTTCGTATGCCTCACGACAACTAAAACCACACGAGTTGAATTACGCTACGCATGATTTGGAGCTAGTAGTCGGTGTGCATGCGTTGAAGACCTGGAGGCATTACCTCATTGGAAACCATTGTGATGTGCACACGGATCATAAGAGTTTGAAGTACGTTTTCACACAGAAGGAACTGAACCTTAGGCAGAGGAGATGGTTGAAGCTTATAAAGGATTATGACATGAAGCTTCACTATCATCCAGGAAAGGACAATGTCGTAGCAGACGCTTTGAGCCGGAAGAGTTATGCTAATACCCTAGAGAGCACGGGATTGCTGAAGGATTTAGCAGAGGATCTCCGGGAACTTCGATTGGAGATTGTTCCTAGAGGTTTTGTTGCAACAATGGATGTTCAGTCTACATTGTTGGGAAAGATTCGAGAAGCTCAGAAGGATGACAAAGAGATTGTCGAGATAAAAGAGAAAATGAGTGAAGGAAAGGCCAAAGGTTTTTGTGAGGACGATCACGACACCTTATGGTTTGAGGACCGTGTTTATGTGCCCAAATAACACAGAGATCAGGAAGTTAATACTTCAGGAGGCTCATGACTCACCATACTCGATACACCCTAGAAACACCAAGATGTATTTGGATTTGAAGGAACGTTTCTGGTGGACAGGGATGAAGAAGGATATCACCGAGTATGTAGCCGTATGTGATGTATGTCAGAGAGTGAAGGCAGAGCATCAAAAGCCAGTAGGATTGTTACAACCTATGCCGATACCTGAATGGAAGTGGGATAAACTTGGCATGGATTTTATCACTGGATTGCCCAGGACCAAATCAGGATATGATTCTATATGGGTAGTAGTTGACTGCTTGACCAAAGTGGCACACTTTATCCCAGTGAAAACAACTTATACCAGTGCAAAGTTGGCCAAGATATATATGACCAGGATCGTATGTTTGCATGGAGTTCCGAGGACCATCATATCAGATAGAGGGACACAGTTTACCTCAAAGTTTTGGCATCAGCTGCACCAGACTTTGGGAATGAGATTGGAGTTCAGTACAGCATTCCACCCGCAGACCGATGGACAGACCGAGAGAGTCAACCAGATTCTGGAGGATATGTTGAGAGCCTGTGCGCTAGATTATGGGTCTAGTTGGGATGACAATCTGCCTTACGCAGAGTTCTCATACAACAATAGTTACCAAGCCAGTTTGAAGATGGCACCGTTCGAAGCCATGTATGGATGAAGGTGCAGAACACCGTTGATGTGGGATGAAGTTGGAGACCGACAGTTGTTTGGACCAGACTTGATCAAAGAGTCTGAGGAGAAAGTTAAACTGATTCGAGATAGACTGAAGATAGCTCAGTCCAGACAGAAGAGTTATGCAGATTCGAAACGCAAGGAGGTAACCTATGAAATTGGAGATAGAGCATATCTGCGAGTATCACCTTTGCGAGGAGTGAAACGTTTTGGAGTCAAGGGAAAGTTAGCCCCGAGATTAGTAGGACCGTATCGTGTTTTGGAACGGATGGGAGAAGTTGCCTACAAGTTGGAGTTACCTGAAGGACTGTCAGGAGTTCACGATGTGTTTCACGTTTCCCAGTTGAAGAAGTGCCATGCTGAGATGGCCGATATACCGCTAAGAGATACCATACCCTTGGAGGCGATTCGGTTGGACAATGATTTGACTTATGAGGAGAAACCAGTCAAGATTTTGGAGTTTGCCGGTCGAGTCACCCGCAGCAAGGTTATCAAGTTTTGCAAAGTTCAGTGGAACCACCATACCAAGGACGAAGCCACGTGGGAACGAGAGGATGATCTCCTCAAAGACCACCCACACCTATTTTCTAGCCAACCCAAATCTCGAGGGCGAGATTCATCTTAAGGGGGGTAGGTTTGTAACATCCCAAATTTTCAATTTGGAATGTTATACATAGATCATTCTTGCATATCATATTTTATTGCATTTCGTCTCGCGATCCTCGAAATCCTAAGCAACTCAAGGACCCTCGGAGAGAGTTGGGGATTTCCCCAGTTTTCAAATTTGATTTTTATCAAATTTTGGAACGAGAATTTTTTGTTTTAATTATTTTTCTCTCCGAAAATATTTCATATTAAAATATATGAGAGGAGATAATATGACTTCTCCAAAATAAATGAAATATGGGAGGAAAAATATTAAAATCAAATATTTGTTTTTATTTGGATTTTATTGCAATTTTATTTGCATTAGAAAAATTGCACGTTTTTCAAAGTTGCATTTTAGGGCCAAGAAAATGTTCATCTCGTTCTAAATATTTTATTTAGACGGTGAAAATTTGTTTTGGCATTTTTAGATTTTTATTTTATTTTCTAGGATTTTTTTTCTGTTCGGCGGAATTGTTTAAAAAAAGTTGTGCAGTGGCTAACTGGGCCAAAGTCCAGCCGCCGGCCCGCCTCCCCCGTGATGTCGTCTCCTCCAGGAGACCGACGCCGCGGTGCCGCCTCAGACCAAGAGTCCGGCCAGGACTCCGCCTCCGCCGCCCTTGCCCCTCCCCAAGCCACCCCTCCCCCTCTCTTAAATACCCAGCCCCCCTCCCCACCGCCACCACCACCCGCCGCCCGCATCCCCGTCGCAGTCGCGCCCGCTGCCGCGCCTCGCCCCCGCCTCGCCCCGCCGTCATCGTTGCGTCTCGCCAGACCGACGAGGTAGCCGTTGCCCCCGGTTTTTTAAGAAAAACCGATCCAGTTTTTTTTAAGAAAACCCTAGTTTTTTTTTGGATAGATCGGTTCGCCGGTTTTTCTTTTTAGTGGACGTTCGTCCGTACGTTCGTTTTAACGAACGGTTTTCGCCGGTTAGTTGCAGACAACGAACGCTCATTCGTTAGCCTGTTCGTCAGTTTTCTTTTATCAGATTTTTCCGCGATTATTTCTGATCGCGATTTCTGATCCGATTTTCGTTTTTGTTTTTCTTTTCGCTCATTTGTTGGAATCAGGCGATTCAAGCGCCTAGATCTTCGTCTCGAGACCCTCTTTCTATTTAATCAACTTGAACAAGCTTTTGCTACTGTAAAATTTGACCTAGGTCCAGATTAGTAAACGGGTCTTGTTTCTTTCGCCGTTTGAGTTTCGTTGCTCCGTTCGATTTGATTCTTTTTGCTAACCGGAGTTCTTAAGTTGAAATTTCTGGTAGATCTTCTTATTCAAGATTTACCCATGCTTCTTTGCTTGATTTGTTATGTATGATATTGTTTGTTTACGATAGAATTCCCGGAGTGCGAAGCGTGTTATTTGGAGTCCCTAGGTTTCACGGATCGTCAGCAAGGCAAGTAACACTTTGATCATACCCCTTTATCACCCAGTTTTATGCATTAGCTTCAATCCTCAAACATTGCATGGTTAGGATGTCATTAACTTGTGGGTTGGGAAGTAGTTGATGAGGTAGAACCTATTGCCCTGTTATATTCAAACCTTGGGAGTTACTTATACGAATTGCTTATACTGCTATGCTATGCTCGTAGACGTGGTTTGGGTGAGTGAAATCCATGACAGATGTGAGATTGTTAAATAATGGTTAAACTTAAGGTGGCAACTTGAATACACATCTGGGTGGATTGAGGCACCTGGAGTACCTAGTGTTGCCTGTATTTTTGGAGATCCCGGGGTTCCGTGTGATTTTCCTATGGACCGCCACCCAGGCTCAAAGGGAACTGAGATGATTCATGCTAGAAACTTCTGTGTGCAGCCACAAGCTATTATGGGCTCTAGCATAGTTGAGTAAGTTATGTGAAGCTCTTGAAGAAGTGGATCAGCAGGTAGTGGGTTGTAGGTTTGGTATGGTCTGCCCGGAGTAGAGAGTTAATGTTTCTGAAAAATTGTGTCTCGGTCATCCGTTTCTCAAACATCATGTAGTGCGAGAAATTCATCGAAGGCGATCGAGTCTTGTGGCAAAAAGTGCGCAAACCTCTACAGAGTGTACAAACTAATCATGGTTAGTCGTGTCCCCGATTATGGACATCTTGAGTATCTAGTACTTGGAGTATCTTAAGTATCTCATCACTCTAAATTAATAATTGCTGGGTTGATAATTACTTTAATTGGGATTGAGTTGGAGGAACCTTCTCAATGATGTTTCAACTACCATGATAGTTAAAGTAAAATCTATTCCTTTGTTGTAGGGAAAAATTGGCTTTTCGCAAAACTGTAACCATAGAGCTTTCCACCAGCCAAATATGCATGTAGTGATAGCATTATTCTGTTCTTGCTCTACTGTGTTACTTTGCCAGCATATTCCATGTGCTGACCCGTTTTCGGGCTGCAACGTATTATGTTGCAGACTTTTTAGACGAGGAGTAAGGTTCGTTAGGTCGTTGTCGTGCAGCTCAGCTATGCCATTCGAGTTGATGGACTCACTTTATCTTCCAAGCCTTCCGCTGTTATCGTATTAGATGGCCTTAAGCCATATTTATTGTAATAAGTTCTCTTTTGAGACATTCGATGTAATAAGTGTGTGATTGCTACTCAGTTACAAATCCTCGAGTACTATGTGTGTCAGCGTTACCGATCCAGGGATGACACTGAAGCACAGAGACTTGACCGTTTGAGGTCGGGTTGCTACACTTAATTTTAATGCATGTTCATGACTGTTGTCACTCTCTAGCTGGTCGCTTCCCAGTCTTTTGCTAGCCTTCACATGTACTAAGCGGGAATACTGCTTGTGCATCCAATCCCATAAACCCCAAGGTTATGCCATATGAGTCCACCATACCTACCTATGTACGGTATCTACCTGCCGTTCCAAGTAAATTTGTATGTGCCAAACTCTAAACCTTCAAATAAATATCATGTTTTGTATGCTCGAATAGCTCATGTATCAACTAGGGCTGTCCGTATCTTCCATGTTAGGCGGGTTATTCTCAAGAGGAGTGGACTCCGCTCCTCACTCACGAGAAAGTGGTTGGTCACCGGGATGCCCAGTCCCATGCGTTATGCAAACTAAATCAAAATAATTGCAAACAAAACTCGCCCTGGGACTCTTGTTAGTTGGAGGCACTCGTTGTTTCGAGCAAGCCATGGATTGATGCTTGTTGGTGGAGGGGGAGTATAAACTTTACCATTCTGTTTGGGAACCGCCAATAATGTGTGTAGCATGGAAGATATCGCCATCTCTTAGTTGTTATGTTGACAATGAAAGTATACCGCTCAAAATATTATTCATCTCTATTTCAAAACTGAGCTCTGGCACCTCTACAAATCCCTGCCTCCCTCTGCGAAGGGCCTATCTATTTACTTTCATGTTGAGTCATCATCCTCTTATTAAAAAGCACCAGTTGGAGAGCACCACTGTCATTTGCATTCATTACTATTAGTTTACATTGAGTATGACTTGACTGGGTCTCTTTTACCATGAATTATAATGTCTAGTCAGTCCTTGATCTTTAAAGGTGCTCTGCATTTATGTTTTGCGGTCTCAGAAAGGGCTAGCAAGATACCATCTTGTTATATCATATTATGATTGTTTTGAGAAAATTTGTCATCCGAAATTTATTATTATTGCTCGCTAGTTGATTATGCCATTGATATGAGTAAACATGAGACCTATGAGTTATTGTGAATATGGTTAGTTTATAATCTTTGCTGAAAACTTGAATCATGGCTTTACATATTTACAACAATAAGAGCAAACAGAGTTTGTAAAAGTTTTTCTTTATCACTTTTAGTTTATCAACTGAATTGCTTGAGGACAAGCAAAGGTTTAAGCTTGGGGGAGTTGGTACGTCTCCGTCGTATCTACTTTTCCAAACACTTTTGCCCTTGTTTTGGACTCTAACTTGCATATTTGAATGGAACTAACCCGGGCTGACGCTGTTTTTAGCAAAATTGCCATGGTGTTATTTATGTGCAGAAATAAAAGTTCTCGGAATGACCTGAAACTTCACAGAATGTCTTTTTGGAAATAATAAAAAATCCTGGCAAAAGATCAAGACCAGGGGTCCCACACCCTAGCCATGAGGGTGGGGGCGCGCCTGCCCCCCTAGGCGCGCCCCCTACCTCGTGGGCCCCCTGGAGCTCCTCCGACTTCAACTCCAACTCTATATATTTGCTTTCGGGGAGAAAAAAATAGAAGAGAAGGATTCATCGTGTTTTACGATACGGAGCCGCCGCCAAGCTCTAAAACCTCTCGGGAGGGCTGATCTGGAGTCCGTTCGGGGCTCCGGAGAGGGGAATCCGTCGCCATCATCATCATCAACCTTCCTCCATCACCAATCTCATGATGCTCACCATCGTGCGTGAGTAATTCCATCGTAGGCTTGCTGGACAGTGATGGGTTGGATGAGATTTATCATGTAATCGAGTTAGTTTTGTTAGGGTTTGATCCCTGGTATCCACTATGTTCTGAGATTGATGTTACTATTACTTTGCTATGCTTAATGCTTGTCACTAGGGCCCGAGTGCCATGATTTCAGATCTGAACCTATTATGTTTTCATGAATATATGTGAGTTCTTGATCCTATCTTGCAAGTCTATAGTCACCTAATATGTGTTATGATCCGGCAACCTCGAAGTGAAAATAATCGGGACCACTCCCGGTGATGACCGCAGTTTGAGGAGTTCATGTATTCACTATGTGCTAATGCTTTGGTCTGGTACTCTATTAAAAGGAGGCCTTAATATCCCTTAGTTTCCGCTAGGACCCCGCTGCCACGGGAGGGTAGGACAAAAGATGTCATGCAAGTTCTTTTCCATAAGCATGTATGACTATATTCGGAATACATGCCTACATTACATTGATGAATTGGAGCTAGTTCTGTGTCACCCTAGGTTATGACTGTTACATGATGAACCGCATCCGGCATAATTCTATATCACCGATCCATTGCCTACGAGCTTTCCATATATTGTTCTTTGCTTATTTACTTTTCCGTTGCTATTGTTACAATCACTACAAAATACCAAAAACATTACTTTTTTATCATTACCTTTTGCTACCGTTACCACTACTATCATATTACTCTTCTACTAAATACTTAGCTGCAGATATTAAGTTTCCAGGTGTGCTTGTATTGACAACTCAGCTGCTAATACTTGAGAATATTCTTTGGCTCCCCTTGTGTCGAATCAATAAATTTGGGTTGAATACTCTACCCTCGAAAACTGTTGCGATCCCCTACACTTGTGGGTTATCACCTGTCCACCAGAAACGTTCCTTCAAATCTAAATACATCTTAGTGTTTCTGGGGTGAATCGAGTATGGCGAGTCATGCGCCTCTTGCAGTATTAACTTCCTGATCTCCGCATCATTGGGCACATAAATACGATCCTCAAACCATAAAGTTTCGTGCTCATCCTCATGAAACCCTTTGGCTTTTCCTTTGCCCATCTTCTCCTTTATATCCTTTATCTCCTTATTAGTCTTCTGCGCCTCTCGAATCTTTCTCAATAATGTGGACTGAACCTCCAATGCTGCAACAAAACCTCTCGGAACTATATCCAATCGAAGCTCCCTGAGATCTTCGGCTTACTCCTGTGGTAATCCTTCGGTTAGGAGAGTATTGACATAACTCTTGTGCCTCAAAGCATTTGTTACAACATTGGCCTTTCTTGGATGATAATACAGCTTCATATCATAACCCTTTATGATCTCCAACCATCTCCTCTGCCTGAGATTCAGCTCCTTCTGCGTGACGATATACTTCAAACTCTTGTGATCCGTGTATACGTCACAACGGTTTCCAATAAGAAAATGTCTCCAGGTCTTGAGCGCGTGTACTACGGCTGCTAACTCCAAATCATGTGTGGCATAATTTAACTCATGAGGTCAAAGCTGTCGTGAGGCATATGAAACAACTCTTCTGTCTTGCATAAGTACACCTCCAAGTCCATGGCGAGAAGCGTCGCAATACACTTGGAAATCCTTGCTTATATCCGGAAGAATTAGTACTGGGGATGTAACTAAACGTTTCTTCAACTCTTGGAAACTGGCCTCACATTCCTCGGTCCATTTGAACCTGGTGTCCTTATTTAACAACTCTGTCATGGGCTTCGCAATCTTGGAAAAAGTCTCAATGAATCTCCAATAGTATCCTGCGAGTCCAAGAAAGCTGCGGATCTCTCCAACTATGGTGGGTGCCAACCACTCAGTGACAGACTAACCTTTGTAGGGTCTACTGCTATACCTTCTCCTGATATAACATGTCCAAGAAATCCAACTTCCTTCAACCAAAACTCGCATTTGCTGAACTTAGCATATAGCTGATGTTTCCTGAGCTTCTCGAGAACTAATCACAAATGCTCCTTGTGTTCCTCTTCATTCTTCGAGTACACCAATATATCATCAATGAACACCACAGCAAACTTATCCAAGAACTCCATGAAAACCTTATTCATCATACTCATAAAATAGGCAGGGGCGTTAGTCAATCCAAAAGACATGACCGTGTACTCATAAAGCCCATACCTTGTGGTAAAAGCTGTCTTAGGTATATCCTGTTCTCGGATCTTCAGCTGGTGGTATCCTGATTGAAGATCAATTTTGGAGAATACTTTGGCTCCCTGTAGCTGGTCAAACAAATCGTTGATCACCGGTAGTGGGTATTTGTTCTTGATCGTCACCTCATTCAATGCATGATAATCAACAACCATTCTCAAAGATCTATCCTTCTTCTCAACTAAGAGCACTGGGGCTCCCCACGGTGATGAACATGGTCGAATATAACCTTTTTCCAATAACTCCTTAATTTGCTTATTAATTTCCTCCAGATCATTTGTGGGCATCCGATACGGTCTCTTTGATATTGGTCCGGTTCCTGGCAATAGCTCTATCAAAAATTCTATATCCCGATCTGGTGGCATGCGTGGTAATTCCTCTGGAAATACATCAGGATAATCCTTCACAACTGGCACTTCTTCCTGAACGACTCGTGAGAGTGCATTTACTTGAGTCCTCCTTGGCGCATGCCGAGACACATACTTGATCCGTTTACCCTCTGGGGTGGTGAGGAGAATTGACTTACTAGCACAATCAATATTTCCTCCATACATCGATAGCCAATCCATGCCTAGTATCACATCCAATCCTTGTGACTCCAAAATTATTAGGTCTGAGGGTAAAACATGCCTATCTATGGTCAATGGCATCTGAAAACATCCTCTGCTTGCCATATACTCCGCTCCGGGTGAGCTTACTAACATAGGTGTCTTAAGGGCTACGATGGGCAACTTAAACTTATCCACAAATCCCCTCAATATGTATGAATGAAATGCACCAGTGTCAAAAAGAACACTAGCAGTAAATGACTTAATCAAAAACTTACCAATAACTACATCCGGATGTTCTTCAACTTCCTCCACGTTAACGTGGTTCACCTGTCCTCTGGTGAAAGGGTTGGGCTTCTTCCCAGAACTTCCATTTCCGTTACCATTCTTCAACTCAGAACAATCATTGACATAGTGGCCAGTCTTCCCGCACTTATAATAGGTGACATGACTTAGATCCTTCTTAGCGGGTGTTGCTGGGTTGGAACGGTTCTGATTGTTGTTTCTTCCATTCCCATTCCCATTCTTAGGTCCACTGTGGTTATGTGAGCTTCCTCCATTGTGAGTATGGCCTCCACAGTTATGATGGGTATGTCCTCCCAAGTTTGGGGTAAAATGAGGCTTCTGTTGAGCTTCAGAGTTGTACTTTCCCTGTCCATACTTCCTTTTGCGGCTCCCTATCTGCTGCTGCTTGCCTTCAATCGTAAGGGCCCTGTCTACCAACTCCCAGTAGTTGGCGAATCTTGCCACCATCAACTGCATACTCGGCTCATCATTCAGCCCTTCCATAAACTTCTCCTACTTCGCGGCATCCGTGGCCACATCATCTAGGGCATAACGAGCTAACTTGTTGAACTCATCCACGTACAGCGCCACAGTATGATTCCCCTGGCGCAAGTTGCAAAACTCACGCTTCTTCATACTCATGGCTCCAGCTGACACATGTGCAGTGCGGAATGCTTGCTGAAATTGATCCCAAGTGACATTGGCCACGGGGAAAGTGGCAGTGTAATTCTCCCACCATGAGGCTACGGGTCCATCCAGTTGATGTGCGGCAAAGCGCACCTTCTCAGCATCTGTGCAACCTGCGGTGGTCAGCTCCCTTCCAATCTTGCAGAGCCAGTCATCAGCAACAATTGGCTCGGTGCTACTAGAGAACACCGGCGGATTCAACCTCAGAAAACGGGCTAAGTTGTCAACTGGAGGTAGTGGCGGTGGGTTGTTGTTGTTGTTGTTACCTTGGTTCTTGACTAACAACTGCATCAAGGCATTCTGCTGTTGGATCAACTGAGTGAGCTCCGGTGGGAAGACAAATCCGGGGTCACGTGTCGGAGGCATCTGATAGGTTTGAGGGGTGAGAATAAAATAGAGTGAGGTCTAAAGAGAGTCCCATATGCACATGAGACAAACACATTTATTTCACACCACTCAATTCAAACAAGATCATACAATCGATGTAAACTACCGTTACAAAATACTCGGACTATTACTATATACATGGGGGAATAATACTAATAATATGGTGGTCGACTAGAAATTTTGATTGGTGGAAGACTCCATGATATCCGCTCCAGCTTCGTCTTCCTAATCAACATCACTATCTTCATCATTGTTGTCAGGGTCGGAGTCGGTGTGGTCGATTATGATGTAGTCTTCAGGATGGTTGTCCTCCTCAGGTTCGGGATCCCCCGTGAATACTCCTAGCTTCTTCCTTGGGTCTTCATTCTTCTCCAGTAGTACATCAATTTCTTCTTCATATCCATCGCGCGTAGACTTGAGTTCCTCTTCTAGCTCCATGTTCCTGGTCATCACCTTCTTCATGTCTATCATGCTGGCGCACATCTGGTTCTCCTGACGTCGAATGTGCTGATTTAACTCCTGGGTATAGGCTGCAATGGATTTATCCCTCCTGGTGCTAATCATCTCCCATTGCTCATCTCGACGTCCACATATCTGGTAGATGGTGTCCTTAAGATCCTTGTTGTAGATCCCGTCTATGCGTCCCATGGCGATGTGGGCGGCCATGCTCTTTCCTAGACTCCAGGTTGGTGCATCAAAGGAAACTCTATGGGCTCAGTAATGGGTGTGAACGTCCTTCCTGGAACATGTACTCGAATCGTCCAATGCTCTTCTTTTGGTAAGGTGGTGGTGTAGGTCCCGGTGAAACTTGGTACTGTCGTCCAAAAGGGGTGTCCTCATCTAGTTGAGTGAACTTGTTCCTTGGGTCCGCCATCTATAGAGTAGAAAATGGAGAGAAGTCAGAAATGAGTATAGAAGAGTATCATGTGGCTTGTCCTAGTGGTCGTGTCCTACAGTCAGCGTGTGCTCTGATACCATCTTGTAGCGACCCGACCTCAGACGGTCAAGTCTTTGTGCTTAAGTGTCATCCCTAGATCGGTATTGCTGGCACACACAATACTCGAGGATTTATAACAGAGTTCTATCACATACTTATTACATCGAATGTCTCAAAAGAGAACTTATTACAATAATATGGCTGAAGGCCATCTAAATAAGATAACAACGGAAGCTTCGAAGGTAGAAGAGTCCATCCAACTCCATGGCAAAACTGAGTGCATGACAACGACCCAGCGTACCTTACTCCTCGTCTGGAAACTTTGCAACATAATACGTTGCAGCCTGTGTAGGTCAGCACATGGAATATGCTCACAAGATAACACTATAGAGCAATGAACAAATAACAGCTATCACTACATGCATATATGGCTGGTGGAGGCTCTATGGTTATCATTTTCATAAAGCTAGTTTTTCCCTACAACAAAGGAATATATTTTATTTAATTACAAAGTTTGTTGATAATATTGAGAATGGTAACCCCATCTCAATCCCAAAATAGTAATTAATAACCCAACAAATTAATTAAGTAAAGTGATGAGATCAAATCAATAATTCAAGTACTAGATACTCAAGATGTCCATAACCGGGGACATGGCTAATCATGATTAGTTTGTACACTCTGCAGAGGTTTGCGCACTTTTCCCCACAAGACTCGATCTACTCCGTTGAATTTCTCGCACTGCATGATGTTTGAGAAATGGATGGCCGAGACACAGTCTTTCTGAAGAGGTCCCCTTAACCGATAGATAGGTCAGTACACCTTCAATCCCCTACATCTGCTAGCCCATCATGGAAAGGTTTCCCACAACTTACTCAATTATGCCAGAGCCCATAATGGCATGTGTCTGCACACAGAAGTTTCTAGCATGAATAATCTTATGATCCCTTTGAGCCTGGGTGGCGAACCATAGGATGATCACACGGATGCCCCGGGATCTCCTTGGACAACACTGGATTCCCCAGGTGCCCACAAACAATCCACCCAGATGTGTATTAAAGTAGCCACTTTAGGTTATCCCTTAATTCATAATAATACTCACAATTGTCATGAATCACTCAAACCAAACCATGTCTACGAGCATAGCATAGCAGTATAAGCATAACGTAGTTACTCCCCAGGGTTTGATATAAGGCAATAGGTTCTATCTCTTCAACTACTTCCCAATACCCACATGTTACCAAATCGTACTCATGCAATGTTTGAGGGTTTAAAACAATGCATAAAACTGGGTATTAAAGGGATATGATCAAAGTGTTACTTGCCTTGCTGACGATCTGAAAACCCTAGTGATTCATAGTAGCAAGCCTCGCACTCCAGAAACTCTATCATGAACAAACAATAGCATACATAAGCACTCAAGCATAAGATGCAAAGTTCAAGCCGAAAAGAAAAGATCTAAACAGAAAGTTCAAGAGAAGAGCTCCGATTTGCAAAAAGAATCAATCGATTCGGAGCTACGAAACACAAATTGTGATCAAAAGAAGTTCAAATTCAAATCTGCTTGAAACCAAATTTTAATTTTTCAAAATCATGTTTAAGTTGATTATCTGGATAGAGGGAAACAAGACGAAGATTTTGGCATCGGTTTCACTGGATTTGGATAAACGAGCAAAAAGTAGTGAAGGTTTGAAGATCAAGGACTAATTTGCAAGAAAATTATTCACAGATAGGTCCCTGGCCGAAAATAAAACTAAAAAGAAAAACCTAACGAACGAACATTCGCTAACAGAGACTAACGAATGAAATCATTCGTTATAGGAAACTAACGGGTGAACGTTCGTCAACTAACGAACTAAAATAAATACCAATCTAAAAAAATAACCGGAGAAGCCGAACGGTTTATTACATTTAACCGTTGAAAACCGGCGGCGGTGGTTTCGACGGTGGCGGGATCCGGCCGGGTTCGGCGGCGAGGCGGGGCGGCTCCGGCGGCGGCAGCGGGCGGCGGCGGCAGTGGGTTGGTGGCTCGGCGGCTCGGCGGCGGTGTCTAAGGCGACGGCGGCGGCTTGATGAGGAGGAGAGGGAGGCGGGGCCTCGGCTTATAAAGCCCGGGAGGGCGGGCCGGTGGCTTGGGCGAGGGGGCGCCGGAACGGGAGTCCGAGCCGGACTCCCCATGTGGCCGCGGCGGGGACTCCTCCCGGGCGAGGAGGAAGGCGGCGCGCGAGCTGGGTCGACCCAGGAACATTTAAAAAAAGAAAAAAATTCTCCGCAAACAAAAATCCTAATAAAATATAAAAATTCTAAAAAATCCAGAAAGAATTTGCACCGTCCAAAACCTAATATTCAGGACAATATGAACATTTTTCTGGACTAAAATGCAATTTTCAAATATGCATGTTTTTTTCTTTAATTCAAATAAAATAGCAAATAAAAACATCAATAAATAATTTGATTTTAAAATTTCTTCTCCAATATTTCTCCTCTGTTGAAGAAGTCATTTTATCTTCTCTCATTTATCTTTTTATTAGAAATAATTGAAGAGAAAATATTAAAATCAGATTGATCCTCTTTTTCAAATTTGAATTAAATTCAAATATGAAAATTTTGTGAAACCTCCAACTCTCTCCTTGGATCCTTGAGTTGCTTAAGATATCTAGGATCATAATCAAAATGCAAATAAAATATGATATGCATATGATGATCTATGTATAACATCCAAATTAAAAATTGGGATGTTACATCTAGAGGAAAGGAACCAAGGAAGAAAAACGTTAGCATAGACCCAATGAAAAAAAACATATCCTAATGAACGAAATAACATCTCTTTCCCTGTAGGATTTGAGAAACATGTCATCTCACTTATGACTTTCCTATACTATGAACCAAAGGATACCTTAATGGAAGTAAGGCAGTCAACAAAAGCCGAAAGAATTGTTATGGTCAACAAGTCAAAGAAGATGTAAGAAGACAGTCAACAAAGTGGGCAAGAAACAAAGAGCCAAAGATTAGAATCCACCATATAGCAAAAGCCCATAGACTAGTGACAGTCTAGACCAAGATTTACCACATACCCTTACGGGCAATACATCAAAGGTATGTTAATCAAACTGTTGTCTTTGACCTGGACTTACGACTTCTTATTCAACATTTCTTCTCGTTTTTTCCCATGACTTTTCACATTTTTATCTCTCTATGGTGCTCTCGTATATTGCTGCAAAGGGTGAAAGAAGGTGAAAAGGCGTATCAATATCAACGTGTGCATGTACTCACAAAGATACCATACACCCTAGCATGTTAACACAACTAGGCGGCTCAGAAGGCATAAGAAGAGAAAACCGTTGCAAGTGGCACCATCATACTTGTCTGTTGGGGGACAAAAAAGGGCGATGGCTACATATTGCTCGCTGTGAGCAATATGGCTCGTGTCGCCTAGAACCCTTGCTCGATCGCTAGCATGGTGGGCCGGCCCATTAGGGCGCCTCGCTCACTCGCTAGTTGCTGCAGTTGCTCCCAATATTCATGTTCCATAATTCATATAGCCAAATATCATTGAAATATATTGAAAAGGTTCCTTGCAACAACGTGCATGGAATCATCTAGTTGTAAAAATGACCATGTTTTCACAGATTTGCCTCAAGAAAATGGAAACAATTTAGGAAATGTTAGAAAAGTTTCAAGAAATCATAGAACCCATAGAAAAAAATCAGAAAAATGTGATAAAACAGAGAAAATCGCGGAAAGCAGAAGGAAAACGAGAACCCTCTGGGACCTATTATTTCGCCCTTTCATGCTCCTCTTCCAACACTAGGAATGAGACCAACCTTTCCCCCACAAACAAGAAACAATGTTTCCTTATAAGGGTGGATTTTCAACCCTGGCAATGATGAAAGATTTCAGGGATTGAGTTTATTGACCCGCACTCATAGGTGGTGACTATTGCGACTACCGTTCAATAGGACTCATGTTGTGAGATAATTTACCGGGGGTCCCAGCTAGTCCTACTTAACAAGTTATAATGGAAGTTTGGGTAGTCAAAAAATTCCAAAAAATTGTTGTTGTCTACAAGTCAAAGAATATGTAAAAACAGACTCAGCAAAATGGACAAGAAACTAACGGAGCCAAAGCTTAGGGCCTCTTTGATTCGCATGATTTGAAAAATGTGGGAATAGGAAAAACGTAGGATTGGAATGTCATGCTCATCTCAATCCTACTGGATTTTGGGTTGTTTGATTGCATCATAAGAAAAATGAAGGATTCTTTCAAAAAGGTTTGAATGGATGCTAGAAATCATAGGGGAAGTAGTATATAAAATCCTTAGAAAAATTCCTATAAGATTCAATCCTATGAATCAAACAACTAACATGAAAAATTCCTATGGATTCTAATCCTCTAAAATTCACATGAAAATCGTTTGAATCAAATGAGCTCTAGAATGGGCCAATATAGCCAAAGTTCATGTACTAGTGGCCCTCCACTTTTTAGGGCTCTTTGGTTTATAGGAGTTTTGTAGGGAAAATTTCTTTGAAGCCCTTCCGTTTATAGGAATATAATCCTATTCCTGTGTAGGATAGGAGTCGATCCCTTGTATATCATAGAAAAAACACATTAGCCTAGATTTAATGAAAAAAAATCTTATCATATTAATCAAATGACGACGTCTCTTTCCCTGTAGGATTTGATATGTATGTCATTTCACTTTTTCCTATTCCTACGAACAAAGGAGCCTTGCTAGTCTATATCATGGATTAGTGCACCAAGTTTTACCAACATACTCCCTTCGTCCGGTAAAGAGTGTATATCTAGCTTCAAAATTTGTCCACAAAAGATGCTACATCATCCACAAGCAAGACACTATTTCTGTTGTCTTATTTTTTTTGAGGAAATATCATCATGGCTCACTTTATTGCTATCAAATAGATGCTACATCATCCACAAGCAAGGAAATAATAAAACTAGGAGGTTCATCAACCCAAACATCTCATTAGCCAAAACGACCTCCCTTCTGATACCCAATGCTCCTGTGATAGCTGCATCAATCGCATAAGAAACTTCTTTGTTACACGCAGCAAGAGATCGTCCCATGTCTGAATAACGTATGTCTGATATCCTCACATTCCAGAGGGCACCTAGGACACTGACTTGATGATGTTATAATGTGTCTATTAGCTAACACCCGGTAACAGGGGAGGACACCAAGCAGAGTTTTCCAAGCAATTTTTTTTTCTTTTGCTGCAACATCTGTAGCCCATATAGTGTTTTCCAAGTTCGAGCTTCAATTGATCCTCCAGGCCGAACCAAATGCTCGACAGCACCAAATTGATGATTCAACTATTTCTGTTGTCTTTGATCTCTACGTACGTATCCACAGAGATACCATACGCCCTAGCATGTTAAACACCACGAGCTACGCAGCTCAGAAGGCACCACCCTACTTATTCGTTGGGAAAAAAAATACAAACTTTTACCAATGAGTGATGTTGTTCGCCCAAAAAAAAGGTGATGCCACGATTTCTTTCGCTCGAATGGACCCATCCAATGCTCATGTTTCAAACCAATAATGATAAAAGTGGAGTCGAAAGAAATTTGGGCCTCTGCCAAGGTGTGCAGCTAACATTTGGCCACGAAAATGGAGGTACTACAAGACTAAAAATGCATTGCTTCTGTAAGATATCAAGAGGGGTCGGACAGTCCCCATGCTGGATAATGTAGAGCGTGGGGGGCTTATTTTTCTGTACTCCGGAAACTTAGAACTGGAACTGCATCTCCTTTGTGTATCCGAGCTCCTCGAGGTGCGCAGCCATCGCCTTGTTCATCGGAGGAGGGCCGCATCTCAAGATCTGGAATATAACAAAGAAAAACCGCGTTATCTCGGAGAGGCGATACAGATTGGAGTTTCCTGGAAAATGACCACTTGTGCTTTCTTGTAAACGTAGTTGCAACTTGCAAGGAATGAACACTTGAGTTTTACTTTACCTGAATATCCTCAGCAGGTGCTGGACAGTGGGTCTTGATCATGTCCTGGGACACAAACCCAACACCACCATTCCAGACTTCAGGAGGCTGCAAATGCAAACGACAGTATGAGATTCTGTTGCAAATGCCTTTATAGTGCAATGGAAGTTGTGACTCTGGATGTAACTCTGTACCATTGGACTAGGGGCAATGAGAGCGCACAGTTGTTTTTAGCAGATAAAAGACAAATTCATAATGCGGATTTATTAAAGAACATGGTATTCATCCAATCAAAATATATTTAGCACATAAAAAAAGGGCAGACGGGTGCATGTAGCTCCCGCTTGTGCAGGGTCTGGGGATGGGTCCGACCACTTTGGGTCTATTGTACGCAGCCTTTCCCTACATTTCTGTAAGAGGCTGTTTCCACGGCTGGCTAACAAGGCAGCAGCTTTACCACTGCGCCAAGGCTCCCCTTCAATTATTTTAAGTAGTCCAACACTATTCAAAACCTATCTTGTGACCGGTATTATGCATACAGCTCTGTCCTGCAATTATCTAGCAGCACTACGTTACCATGTGTTCAACGATCAACAGCCTGCCCCATGTTGTTGCTGTGAGTCATAACAGAAATTCTGCACCTACTTATACTAGTAGTTCCCAATAAATGGAAAAGTCCTGGATCCATTGTTTCCGAACAGAACTACTGACGTGCTTCCGCATAATAAATGCAGTGTACTGATTTGATATGCACATCTAGTTAAAACATAAGAACATAGGGTGAACCTGATTCAACACGTAGAAGATCTTGAAGCGGTCAGGATATTCTTCGGCCAGGCTGTCCAGCTCTTCCTGCACAGATTAAACAGACCTATAAAGTCGGTACCAAGCAAAATAGCACAGCACTAGTGAAGTGCGTCCATCATACAAGAACATCCCTTGGCTCAAGCCCATGCTGCTTTCATGATTTGAGTAACTTTGTAATTCATGTATTCAGTTATAGATGGTTTAATATTTATAATAAAAAAGGAAGCCAGGGAAGTTGTATGTAAGTTCCAATTACAAATTACTGTGTGACTAGTTCCCTTTTACCGTAGTACAAGTTGTGCGCAAGTTCTGAATCACCTTGGACATTCTAGATATTTTACACTAAAATATCCTAAAGGGAATAAGGGAAAACAATACTTGGCATCCAAGTGTTATATCATCAACAACTATACGGAGTAGATACATCGCTGATAAGTGATAACAACCTTATAAAGTTCTAGTCAAATGTGTCATATATGCTCACAGTAACTCCGGTCTAATGGGTCAAGAGTTGCAAAGTATATATGTCTTGGATATGGTTTCTGTATCAGATAACTGCACGAAAACCAAAAAAGGGTTTCTACAGAAAAGAGGACGGTGATTCCACCTTCAGAAGAATGTCTTCAGGTGTGACATTTGCATAGACTAGATGAACCTTCGTTTTGTCATTAGGGTTCTCAAGAATTGCCCTTGCAACCTGTGAGAACAGAAAAAAGATTGTTAGTGGAGACCAAAGAAACCGGTTTGTAGCATCATTGACTGTAATATAGAACTTTGAACTTCTTTTTACTTGGAACATCGGAGTAATGCCAGATCCACCAGCCAGCATTCCGAAAGCTCTCACTTGTCCTACTTGGTACTTGAAACGACCCTAGATCAGAGAACAACCCATGTTAAACTTATAATTAGATGGCAAATAAGCATGCATTGTGAATGTGGACTATAAAAAACGACACCCTGTGCTGGCTAAACCAGAGCAAAAGGAAATTTTCAGGCTTAGCAAGCAGCTATTTCTTATGAACCTAACACAGGTTGCTCATGATAAAAAAGAGTGTTACCTTAGGTCCCTTCACAGACATATAATCACCAACTTTCATTTCACGGAAGTGATGCGACATTCTTCCTTGAGGGTACATCTGCATTTTGGGGAAAAGGAAATATTAAAAAAAGAAAAGGTGAAGAAACTACAGCTGAACACACAATCATGTGGAGCAAAAATATAAGATTGTTGACCAATATTATTGTAGTATAAAGAAATGAACACATACCTTTATAACAAGCTGAAAATTTCCTAGATCAGAATCCAATGTAGTAGGTGTGTAAGGCTTGATTACTTCTTCACCGGTAGCATCTTGACCCCTGAATAAAAGGAGGGAACATTAACATGATTTAAAATTTAGAAGAAGTACTCCCTCCGATCCGAATTAATTGACACAGCCCAATTAATTTGGATCGGAGGGAGTACATTATAAAAGCAAACTTCAGAACTCAGAAGCAGCACATAATTCAAACCTGCAACTGATATGTTGACCAATTGGAAGGCCTAACACAGAGGTAGGGGTTGGAAGAGCAAATCGGAATTTGGCAACATTATGGCTTATTTGTGTCTTTTCCACAAGTTTAAACTTCTTGAAGTTCTCAGGATCCAAGCAGCCTGATGGGGACAAAAAGAGCACGAAGAATGACATTAAGCTACAGCATATTACCCTCCAATAGCAGAAAGAATGCTCGAGCAATTTTTTTATTTGGTTAATGAAACAAAGAATGAAAGAAGTAATGAATGCTAGAATGAGGTGTGAAATTCCACAGGCAATTACTTAAAAAGATTCGACAGAACTACCCATGACAAACAAAACAAAAAAAGATGTTGCAGAATAGTAGGTGCCAAGTTATTTAACTCTCATCAGTAGCACATCTAACTCCATAATCTCACAACAGGCGTAACAGGTTTAGCCACTAGGCAGGTCAAATGGATTCCTTTGCTTAGATCCTGTAGCCAGGCAATAATTCTTTTCAAGTATAGTGAATACTGATGATAACATGGTAAGACTAAATCAACCAAGACACACTGGGAAAATCTGCTAGCAGCACAGCTCCGCTCCGCTTGGGCCTCCTGAAATGGAGCCGGCAGTAAAAATAACCACGGCACTCTGCCACTGGGGTTCACTGAAGTACGGCTCATATCTTCTAGTCGTTCAACAGACTTGTCTGAACACGAACAATACTTGGCTGGTTCAGTTTAGTAAGGAAAACAAACACTTCATTGGTTTATCATCTCCATATAGCGAGCAGCATCGACACCGCAAATGGCCACTGCCCAGACCAAGCCCAGCAGGTAGTGTCTGTCACCACCAAAAAGCACCAGCTCACAAACCGAATTCAGCAATTTTCACAGCACAATGGCCGAATTGGCGACCTCGTCTCCACGGCCTCTCAGCGAGAACTAATTGGAAGCTGCCGGATTCGGGCCAACCAGGATACGAATCACAGGCAATATCATGTAAGCACGCATGTATCTGCCGAACATACGCGCAACCATACATACATATATACATACCCTTGGGCCTCTTGGATCGGCGGAGGAGGAGCGCGCCGCCCACGGCGACGGCGACGACCGCGACGGCGACGGCCACCATGGTCTCGACGCTCTGCCCCTGTAGGAAATCCATGGCCGGGAACCTCCCCTTCCACCCGCGCGGCTGTGTCCCTCGCTACGCTCGGGTTGGGGGTTGGTTGGGCTGCGGTGTTTGGTGCGGGGTTTAGCTGGGTTTGGAATTAGAAGACGGGGGAGGGCGCGGGGTTGGCTGCGGGAGCGGGGGTAGGTGGGGTGTGGTGGTGGTGGTAAGACGGAAACCACCGGTGGTGACCGGTGAGACCTGTGGGCGCCGCGCGGTGGCGGTGGCGGAGATCGCGAGGTCGAATTCGCCCTTTTGCCCTCGCCACAGTTCAGAACAGAGTCTGAATTTCAGGTGTGCAAAAGCACCTTCAGAAACTGTGAATACACTGCAAAAGCACCTTCAGAAACGCAAACAGAGTCTGAATTTCAGGTGCGTCTCGGTGAGCACACTGCAGAAGTAGCTTCAGAAATGCTAGTAGTACCAAACTGTGATGAGACGACAGATTGCACTATATACACACTTAACACGTGAGATGTGAGCGCCTGATCCAAAGCCTGGTATGAATAAAAGGCGATTTCCTGCATGTCATTCGAGAATCACGAACTGAAGCTAAGGGCCTCTTGGATTCACAGGATTTAAAAAATGTAGGAATAGAAAAGGTATAATTGCAGTGGCATGTCAGCTTGAATCCTATAGGATTAGCAAAGAGTGTTTGATGCCACATAAAAAACAAAGAAATTATAAAAAAAGATTGAAGTGGATGTTAGATTTTCTATAAAATATAGTACAAAAGATTTCATAGGATAAATTTTTATGGAATCCAATCCTATAAATCAAAGGGCCGATATAAGAAAAATTTCTAAGGGTTTCAATCCTTCAAAAATTCTAAATAATTCCTTTGAATCAAAGGAGCCCTAAGCCTGTAGAGAAATTCATTTTTGAGGGTTGTAATATGAACTGTAATGGTGATGCATGGTTAGCGCATCGCCATAGCGGGGGTTGGGAGAGTAATTTCGTTCGAGCTCGCGTCAATCGCTGTCTGGGTATGGGACGCTGGGCCCAGCTCTGTGATCGACCGGAATGGCGCCCTCATCCCAACGTGGATTGATTTGTAGATAGAGTAGATCGATAGATGCCCTGGTCAGTTTTTCAATTGGCATCGGCGGGCTTGGTCACTTGTTTAGACCGCTTTCTACCACCACCACACCACTTGTGCGTCTCCATTTCCGGCGGTCGGGTCGGACCATCGGCTCTGCTGATTGCTGTATGATTAAACTTGGTCGTGTTTGGACTACGGAGGCGGAGCAGCAGCCGCACAATTACACTTTCCACCATCAAAATGAAGCGAATATCGGCGCCGTTCGTCGGATCAGGGCAGATCCTTTAAAAACCAAACAGGGTCTGCCTTTGAAGCTGCGAGTTGCCCAAGTTTTTTTTTTTTTGAGCCGACGAGTTGCCCAAGTAACACTAGTTTTTTTCTTTTTTGAGCCGACGAGTTGCCCAAGTAACACTAGTTTTCCTCCTAAAAAAAAGTAACACTAGCTCTTGGGCCATAAACAGTTCACCAGAAATGGCCCGCTCAAGAATTAGGCCCTCCCAAGCAACGGCCTTCTGGGGCTGATAGGAATGCGGTGAATTAGGCCCTCTCAACTCTCAAGCAATGGCCGCCTCTCAGCAGTCAGCATCACCTGAATTCTGAACATAGGTAATTTCCGTCCCCTCCTGTTAGGGTTTTTGTTTCCTCTCAGCGACTCCATGAGCCGCCGTTGAGATTAACTCTTCCCCTCGCCGATCTTCCTCCGGTTCCCAGCCGGGCTAGGGTCGATCCTGGGCGTTCTCCGCCTCTCGACCTCGGCCCCGGCAGGTTTTGTGGAGGCAGGTAGGCAGTTAGGGTTTCGTCAAAACCTGGTGATCTACTGTCGTCAGGTTAGGGTTCTTGAGGTATGGCTAGCCGCGCGCCGGGTTCTGGCGCCCGGATGTCGAGGAGATGATGAAAAACCTGGGCATCACTTAGGACGATCTCGACGACGTGGTTTTCGAAGAGCAAGATGTTCCAGCGGAAGCGGTTGTGCATTGGATGGCCATCGCAAGAGTTCACACCCCAAAGAGTTACAGCCAATATTGGTTCTACCGCAATATGAGGGCTGCCTGGGATCTGGCGCAGGAGGTAAAGATCCGCCCGCTTGAAGAAAACCTGTACACAATGCAATTTGCTTGCCTCGGCGATTGGGAACGTGTCATGATGGAGGGACCTTGGACCTTCAAAGGGAACGCGGTGGTACTGGCAGAGTATGATGGGTTCACTAAACCATCAGAAGTTAACTTGGACATGCTGGATATATGGGCTCAAATCCACAACTTTCCTGATGGTTACTTCCCGATGATCAAAGCTCTAGCAGGGAAGATTGGGCAGTACATATACGCTGAACCGAAGTCACATGACTTCGAAGGTAATTTTGTCCGGGTCAGGGTCAAGATCAATGTCCATCGCCCTCTAAAAAATGCAGTCTCGAAGGTGAAAGAAGGTAAAAGGAAAATCTTGCTGGTAAAATACGAGCGCTTACCTGACTGGTGCGCTGTCTGTGGCCACCTTGGTCATCAATTCAAGGAGCATGGCGACGGTGTTCATCCTCCTGAGGCTCTGGTCTTTAAGAATCTTCGGGCATCATGATTTAGAGGACCGGGATGGGGACCGGGGGAAAGAAGAGGACGTGGCAGATCGGGGCGTGGACGCGGGCGAGGCTGTTGGAAATATGCCCTAGAGGCAATAATAAAAGCATTATTATTATATTTCCTTGTTCATGATAATTGTCTTTATTCATGCTATAATTGTGTTATCCGGAAATCGTAATGCATGTGTGAATAACAGACACCAACATGTCCCTAGTGAGCCTCTAGTTGACTAGCTCGTTGATCAACAGATAGTCATGGTTTCCTGACTATGGACACTGGATGTCATTGATAACGAGATCACATCATTGGGAGAATGATGTGATGGACGAGACCCAATCCTAAACATAGCACAAGATCGTATAGTTCGTTTGCTAGAGTTTTGCAATGTCAAAGTATCTTTTCCTTAGACCATGAGATCGTGTAACTCCCGGATACCGTAGGAGTGCTTTGGGTATGCCAAACGTCACAACGTAACTGGGTGACTATAAAGGTAGACTACGGGTATCTCCGAAAGTGTCTGTTGGGTGACATGGATCAAGACTGGGATTTGTCACTCCGTATGACGGAGAGGTATCACTGGGCCCACTCGGTAATGCATCATCATAATGAGCTCAGAGTGACCAAGTGTCTGGTCACGGGATCATGCATTACGGTACGAGTAAAGTGACTTGCCGGTAACGAGATTGAACGAGGTATTGGGATACCGACGATCGAATCTCGGGCAAGTAACATATCGATAGACAAAGGGAATAGCGTACGGGGTTGATTGAATCCTCGACATCGTGGTTCATCCGATGAGATCATCGTGGAGCATGTGGGAGCCAACATGGGTATCCAGATCCCGCTGTTGGTTATTGACCGGAGAGTCGTCTCGGTCATGTCTGCTTGTCTCCCGAACCCGTAGGGTCTACACACTTAAGGTTCAGTTACGCTAGGGTTGTAGGGATATGTATATGCAGTAACCCGAATGTTGTTCGGAGTCCCGGATGAGATCCCGGACGTCACGAGGAGTTCCGGAATGGTCCGGAGGTAAAGATTTATATATGGGAAGTCCTGTTTCGGGCATCGGGACAAGTTTCGGGGTTATCGGTATTGTACCGGGACCACCGGAAGGGTCCCGGGGGTCCACCGGGTGGGTCCACCTGTCCCGGGGGGCCACATGGGCTGTAAGGGGGTGCGCCTTGGCCTAATGGGCCAAGGGCACCAGCCCCACATAGGCCCATGCGCCTAGGGTTTAAGGGGGAAGAGTCCTAGGAGGGTAAGGCACCTCCTAGGTGCCTTGGGGGGGAGGGAAACCTCCCCTTGGCCGCCGCACCCCTAGGAGATTGGATCTCCTAGGGCTGCGCACCACCCCCCCTTGGCACCCCTATATATAGTGGGGGAGAGGAGGGACTTCATACCTGAACGCCTCGGCCTTTGGTTGCCTCCTTCTCCCTCCCCAACACCTCCTCAACCTCCATAGTGCTTAGCGAAGCTCTGCCGGAGTACTGCAGCTCCATCAACACCACGCCGTCGTGCTGCTGCTGGTGCCATCTCCCTCAACCTCTCCTCCCTCCCTTGCTGGATCAAGAAGGAGGAGACGTGGCTGTTCCGTACGTGTGTTGAACGCGGAGGTGCCGTCCGTTCGGCGCTGGTCATCGGTGATTTGGATCACGTCGAGTACGACTACATCATCACCGTTCTTTTGAACGCTTCCGCTCGCGATCTACAAAGGTATGTAGATGCATCTAATCACTCGTTGCTAGATGAACTCCTAGATGATCTTGGTGAAACGAGTAGGAAAATTTTTGTTTTCTGCAACGTTCCCCAACAGTGGCATCATGAGCTAGGTCTATGCGTAGTTCTTCTTGCGCGAGTAGAACACAATTTGTTGTGGGCGTAGATTTGTCAACTTTCTTGCCGTTACTAGTCCTTTCTTGCTTCAGCGGTATTGTGGGATGAAGCGGCCCGGACCAACCTTACACGTACGCTTACGTGAGACCGGTTCCACCGACTAACATGCACTAGTTGCATAAGGTGGCTGGCGGGTGTCTGTCTCTCCTACTTTAGTTGGAGCGGAATCGATGAACAGGGTCCTTATGAAGGGTAAATAGAAGTTGACAAATCACGTTGTGGCTTTAACGTAGGTAAGAAAACGTTCTTGCTAGAACCCTAATTCAGCCACGTAAAACTTGCAACAACAATTAGAGGACGTCTAACTTGTTTTTGCAGCAAGTGGTTTGTGATATGATATGGCCAAAGTTGTGATGAATGATGAATGATCTATATGTGATGTATGAGATGTTCATGCTATTGTAATAGGATTCACGACTTGCATGTCGATGAGTATGACAACCGGCAGGAGCCATAGGAGTTGTCTTTATTCTTTTATATGACCTGCGTGTCATCAAGAAACGCCATGTAAATTACTTTACTTTATTGCTAAACGCGTTAGCCATAGTAGTAGAAGTAATAGTTGGCGAGCAACTTCATGGAGACACGATGATGGAGATCATGATGATGGAGATCATGGTGTCAAGCCGGTGACAAGATGATCATGGAGCCCCAAGATGGAGATCAAAGGAGCTATGTGATATTGGCCATATCATGTCACGTTTATTATTTGATTGCATGTGATGTTTATCATGTTTTGCATCTTGTTTACTTAGAACGACGGTAGTAAATAAGATGATCCCTCACAATAATTTCAAGAAGTGTTCCCCCTAACTGTGCACCGTTGCGACAGTTCGCTGTTTCAAAACACCACGTGATGATCGGGTGTTTTATTCAGACGTTCACATACAACGGGTGTAAGACAGATTTACACATGCAAACACTTAGGTTGACTTGACGAGCCTAGCATGTACAGACATGGCCTCGGAACACAGAAGACCGAAAGGTCGAGCATGAGTCGTATAGAAGATACGATCAACATGAAGATGTTCACCGATGTTGACTAGTCCGTCTCACGTGATGATCGGACACGGTCTAGTTTAACTCGGATCATGTAATACTTAGATGACCAGAGGGATGTCTAATCTAAGTGGGAGTTCACTAATAATTTGATTAGTTGAACTTAATTATCATGAACTTAGTCTAAAATCTTTGCAATATGTCTTGTAGATCAAATGGCCAACGTAGTCCTCAACTTCAACGCGTTCCTAGAGAAAACTAAGCTGAAAGACGATGGCAGCAACTATACGGACTGGGTCCGGAACCTGAGGATCATCCTCATAGCTGCCAAGAAAGATTATGTCCTACAAGCACCGCTTGGTGACGCACCCGTTCTCCCTGCAGAACAAGATGTTATGAACGCTTGGCAGGCACGTTTCGATGACTACTCCCTCGTTCAGTGCGGCATGCTTTACAGCCTAGAGCCGGGGCTCCAAAAGCGTTTTGAGAGACATGGAGCATATGAGATGTTCGAAGAGCTGAAAATGGTTTTCCAAGCTCATGCCCGGGTCGAGAGATATGAAGTCTCCGACAAATTCTTTAGCTGTAAGATGGAGGAAAACAGTTCTGTCAGTGAGCACATACTCACTATGTCTGGGTTGCATAACCGCTTGACTCAGCTGGGAGTTAATCTCCCGGATGATGCGGTCATTGACAGAATCCTCCAGTCGCTTCCACCAAGCTACAAGAGCTTTGTGATGAACTTCAATATGCAGGGGATGGAAAAGACCATTCCTGAAGTATTTGCTATGCTGAAATCAGCAGAGGTAGAAGTCAGAAAGGAACATCAAGTGTTGATGGTCAATAAAACCACTAAGTTCAAGAAAGGCAAGGGTAAAAAGAACTTCAAGAAGGACGGCAAGGAGGTTGCCGCGCCCGGCAAGCAAGCTGCTGGGAAGAAGCCAAAGAATGGACCCAAGCCCGAGACTGAGTGCTTTTATTGCAAGGGAAGCGGTCACTGGAAGCGGAACTGCCCTAAGTACTTAGCGGATAAGAAGGCCGGCAAAACAAAAGGTATATGTGATATACATGTAATTGATGTGTACCTTACTAGTGCCCGTAGTAGCTCCTGGGTATTTGATACCGGTGCAGTTGCTCACATTTGTAACTCAAAGCAGGGGCTGCGGAATAAGCGGAAACTGGCAAAGGACGAGGTGACGATGCGCGTCGGGAATGGTTCCAAGGTCAATGTGATCGCCGTCGGCACGCTACCTCTGCATCTCCCTTCGGGATTAGTTTTAAACCTTAATAATTGTTATTTAGTGCCAGCTTTGAGCATGAACATTGTATCGGGATCTCGTTTAATTCGAGATGGCTACTCTTTTAAATCTGAGAATAATGGTTGTTCCATTTTTATGAGAGATATGTTTTATGGTCATGCTCCTATGGTGAATGGTTTATTCCTTATGAATCTCGAACGTGATGCTACACATATTCATAATGTGAGTACCAAAAGAAGTAAGGTTGATAATGATAGTCCCACATACTTGTGGCACTGCCGCCTTGGTCACATAGGTGTTAAACGCATGAAGAAGCTCCATGCTGATGGACTTTTAGAGTCTCTTGATTATGAATCATTTGACACGTGCGAACCATGCCTTATGGGTAAAATGACCAAGACTCCGTTCTCAGGAACAATGGAGCGAGCAACCGACTTATTGGAAATCATACATACTGATGTGTGCGGTCCGATGAGTGTTGAGGCTCGCGGTGGCTATCGTTATGTTCTCACCCTCACTGATGATTTAAGTAGGTATGGGTATATCTACTTAATGAAACACAAGTCTGAAACCTTTGAAAAGTTCAAGGAATTTCAGAGTGAGGTTGAAAATCAACGTGACAGGAAAATCAAGTTTCTACGATCAGATCGTGGAGGAGAATACTTGAGTCACGAGTTTGGGGCACACTTAAGAAAATGTGGAATAGTTTCACAACTCACGCCGCCTGGAACACCTCAGCGTAATGGTGTGTCCGAACGTCGTAATCGCACTCTGTTAGATATGGTGCGATCTATGATGTCTCTTACCGATTTACCGCTTTCTTTTTGGGGCTATGCTTTAGAGACTGCCGCATTCACTTTAAATAGGGCTCCGTCGAAATCCGTTGAGACGACACCGTATGAATTATGGTTTGGGAAGAAACCTAAGCTGTCGTTTCTAAAAGTTTGGGGATGCGATGCTTATGTCAAGAAACTTCAACCTGAAAAGCTCGAACCCAAATCGGAAAAATGCGTCTTCATAGGATACCCAAAAGAAACTATTGGGTACACCTTCTACCTCAGATCCGAAGGCAAGATCTTTGTTGCCAAGAATGGGTCCTTTCTGGAGAAAGAGTTTCTCTCGAAAGAAGTAAGTGGGAGGAAAGTAGAGCTTGATGAAGTATTACCTCTTGAACCGGAAAATGGCGCAACTCAAGAAAATGTTCCTGAGGTGCCTGCACCGACTAGAGAGGAAGTTAATGAAATGATCAAGATACTTCTGATCAAGCCCCTACTGAAATTCGAAGGTCCACAAGGACACGTTCCGCACCAGAGTGGTACGGCAACCCTGTCTTGGAAATCATGTTGTTAGACAACGGTGAACCTTCGAACTATGAAGAAGCGATGGCGGGACCGGATTCCGACAAATGGCTGGAAGCCATGAAATCCGAGATAGGATCCATGTATGAAAACAAAGTATGGACTTTGACTGACTTGCCCGTTGAGCGGCGAGCCATAGAAAATAAATGGATCTTTAAGAGGAAGACAGACGCGGATGGTAATGTGACCATCTATAAAGCTCGGCTTGTCGCTAAGGGTTATCGACAAGTTCAAGGGGTTGACTACGATGAGACTTTCTCACCGGTAGCGAAGCTGAAGTCCGTCCGAATCATGTTAGCAATTGCCGCATTCTATGATTACGAAATATGGCAAATGGACGTCAAAACGGCATTCCTTAATGGTTTCCTTAAGGAAGAATTGTATATGATGCAGCCGGAAGGTTTTGTCGATCCTAAGAATGCTGACAAAGTGTGCAAGCTCCAACGCTCGATTTATGGGCTGGTGCAAGCATCTCGGAGTTGGAACATTCGCTTTGATGAGATGATCAAAGCGTTTGGGTTTACACAGACTTATGGAGAAGCCTGCGTTTACAAGAAAGTGAGTGGGAGCTCTGTAGCATTTCTCATATTATATGTAGATGACATACTTTTGATGGGAAATGATATAGAACTCTTGGACAGCATCAAGGCCTACTTGAATAAAAGTTTTTCAATGAAGGACCTTGGAGAAGCTGCTTATATATTAGGCATCAAAATCTATAGAGATAGATCAAGACGCCTCATAGGTCTTTCACAAAGCACATACCTTGATAAGATATTGAAGAAGTTCAATATGGATCAATCCAAGAAGGGGTTCTTGCCTGTGTTGCAAGGTATGAAATTGAGCTCAGCTCAATGTCCGACCACGGCAGAAGATATAGAAGAGATGAGCGTCATCCCCTATGCCTCAGCCATAGGTTCTATTATGTATGCCATGCTGTGTACCAGACCTGATGTAAACCTTGCCGTAAGTTTGGTAGGAAGGTACCAAAGTAATCCCGGCAAGGAACACTGGACAGCGGTCAAGAATATCCTGAAGTACCTGAAAAGGACTAAGGAAATGTTTCTCGTTTATGGAGGTGACGAAGAGCTCGTCGTAAAGGGTTACGTCGACGCTAGCTTCGACACAGATCTGGATGACTCTAAGTCACAAACCGGATACGTGTATATTTTGAATGGTGGGGCAGTGAGCTGGTGCAGTTGCAAGCAAAGCGTCGTGGCGGGATCTACATGTGAAGCGGAGTACATGGCAGCCTCGGAGGCAGCACATGAAGCAATATGGGTGAAGGAGTTCATCACCGACCTAGGAGTCATACCCAATGCGTCGGGGCCGATCAAGCTCTTCTGTGACAACTCTGGAGCTATTGCACTTGCCAAGGAGCCCAGGTTTCACAAGAAGACAAGGCACATCAAGCGTCGCTTCAACTCCATTCGTGAAAATGTTCAAGATGGAGACATAGAGATTTGTAAAGTACATACGGACCTGAATGTAGCAGATCCGTTGACTAAACCTCTCCCTAGAGCAAAACATGATCAACACCAGAATTCCATGGGTGTTCGATTCATCACAATGTAACTAGATTATTGACTCTAGTGCAAGTGGGAGACTGTTGGAAATATGCCCTAGAGGCAATAATAAAAGCATTATTATTATATTTCCTTGTTCATGATAATTGTCTTTATTCATGCTATAATTGTGTTATCCGGAAATCGTAATGCATGTGTGAATAACAGACACCAACATGTCCCTAGTGAGCCTCTAGTTGACTAGCTCGTTGATCAACAGATAGTCATGGTTTCCTGACTATGGACACTGGATGTCATTGATAACGAGATCACATCATTGGGAGAATGATGTGATGGACGAGACCCAATCCTAAACATAGCACAAGATCGTATAGTTCGTTTGCTAGAGTTTTGCAATGTCAAAGTATCTTTTCCTTAGACCATGAGATCGTGTAACTCCCGGATACCGTAGGAGTGCTTTGGGTATGCCAAACGTCACAACGTAACTGGGTGACTATAAAGGTAGACTACGGGTATCTCCGAAAGTGTCTGTTGGGTGACATGGATCAAGACTGGGATTTGTCACTCCGTATGACGGAGAGGTATCACTGGGCCCACTCGGTAATGCATCATCATAATGAGCTCAGAGTGACCAAGTGTCTGGTCACGGGATCATGCATTACGGTACGAGTAAAGTGACTTGCCGGTAACGAGATTGAACGAGGTATTGGGATACCGACGATCGAATCTCGGGCAAGTAACATATCGATAGACAAAGGGAATAGCGTACGGGGTTGATTGAATCCTCGACATCGTGGTTCATCCGATGAGATCATCGTGGAGCATGTGGGAGCCAACATGGGTATCCAGATCCCGCTGTTGGTTATTGACCGGAGAGTCGTCTCGGTCATGTCTGCTTGTCTCCCGAACCCGTAGGGTCTACACACTTAAGGTTCAGTTACGCTAGGGTTGTAGGGATATGTATATGCAGTAACCCGAATGTTGTTCGGAGTCCCGGATGAGATCCCGGACGTCACGAGGAGTTCCGGAATGGTCCGGAGGTAAAGATTTATATATGGGAAGTCCTGTTTCGGGCATCGGGACAAGTTTCGGGGTTATCGGTATTGTACCGGGACCACCGGAAGGGTCCCGGGGGTCCACCGGGTGGGTCCACCTGTCCCGGGGGGCCACATGGGCTGTAAGGGGGCCAAGGGCCAAGGGCACCAGCCCCACATAGGCCCATGCGCCTAGGGTTTAGAAGGGGAAGAGTCCTAGGAGGGTAAGGCACCTCCTAGGTGCCTTGGGGGGGAGGGAAACCCCCCTAGGCCGCCGCACCCCCTAGGAGATTGGATCTCCTAGGGCCGGCCACCCCCCCTTGGCACCCCTATATATAGTGGGGGAGAGGAGGGACTTCATACCTGAACGCCTCGGCCTTTGGTTGCCTCCTTCTCCCTCCCCAACACCTCCTCAACCTCCATAGTGCTTAGCGAAGCTCTGCCGGAGTACTGCAGCTCCATCAACACCACGCCGTCGTGCTGCTGCTGGTGCCATCTCCCTCAACCTCTCCTCCCTCCCTTGCTGGATCAAGAAGGAGGAGACGTGGCTGTTCCGTACGTGTGTTGAACGCGGAGGTGCCGTCCGTTCGGCGCTGGTCATCGGTGATTTGGATCACGTCGAGTACGACTACATCATCACCGTTCTTTTGAACGCTTCCGCTCGCGATCTACAAAGGTATGTAGATGCATCTAATCACTCGTTGCTAGATGAACTCCTAGATGATCTTGGTGAAACGAGTAGGAAATTTTTTGTTTTCTGCAACGTTCCCCAACAGAGGCCGTGGTCCGTCTCAGAGGAGCAACGAGATGTGGACTGAGCAAGAGGATCCAGAAAGTTTGAGGTGAGATGTGGCCATGGATGACGTTGAGAACAACAGAAAGAGGGTTTCTCCGGCGACACCGAACTCAAGCCTTGCGAGTTCATTGCCTACTGCCAAACCAAGCAATCCTTTGCTCTTGGAGCATAACCAAGATGCACCTGCGAGCTCTCCTTCAAAGCAGGAACCCAAGAGGAATAAATTGTCACTTCCTACTCCAGATAATGCTACGGTTAAGAGCTTAGTGTTGTCTCTCAACAATGATGCGCGTTTGGCGGGCTCCCATGGGGAGTCGCTGTAACGCCCTCGATGCGGCTATATTTCCCACGTGTCGAAGCACGACTTAGAGGCATAACCGCATTGAAAGCAATGTCACAAGTGAGGTAATCTTCACACAACACATGTAATACATAAGGAAAAGGGATACATAGTTGGCTTACAATCGCCACTTCACACAATTACATGAATAAAGCATTACATCAAACAGATACAATCAAGTTTCGACTACGGAACCAAAAATAAAAGAAGAACCCCAAATGCGACAAGGTCCCCGATCGACCCCAACTGGGCTCCACTGCTGATCGACTAGAACGAAACAACACAAAGGACAAGATCTTCATCGAGCTCCTCCTGAGCTTGGTTGCGTCATCTGCACGGACTCATCGGCACCTGCAAGCTGGTTTTGGAAGTATCTGTGAGTCACGGGGACTCAGCAATCTCACACCCTCGCGATCAAGACTATTTAAGCTTATGGGTAAGGTAAAAGGTATGAGGTGGAGCTGCAGCAAGCGGCTAGCATATATGGTGGCTAACATACGCAAATGAGAGCGAGAAGAGAAGGCAAAGCACGGTCGATAGAAGTATGATCAAGAAGTGATCCTAAAATAACCTACGTCAAGCATAACTCCAACACCGTGTTCACTTCCCGGACTCCGCCAGAAAGAGACCATCACGGTTACACACGCGGTTGATGTATTTTAGTTAAGTTCAACTTTAGGTTTTCTACAACCGGACGTTAACAAATTCTTATCTGCCCATAACCGCGGGCACGGCTTTCGAAAGTTCAAAACCCTGCAGGGGTGTCCCAACTTAGCCCATGACAAGCTCTCATGGTCAACGAAGGATATACCTTCTAGCGGGAAGGTCCGATCAGACTCGGAATCCTGGTTACAAGACATTTCGATAAGGTAAAACTAAACCAGCAACACCACCCGAATGTGCCGACAAATCCCGATAGGAGCTGCACATATCTCTTTCTCAGGGCACACTCAGATTGTCCTAGGTACGGGTAGGCCAGCCCAGAGTTGCCCCTGGTGGTCACCGGCAGCTGACAGGTTGGACCAACACTCAGAGGAGCACTGGCCCCGGGGGGTAAAATAATGATGACCCTCAGGAGCGCAACTCCCAAGGGAAAAGAAAAGGCTATGTGGCAAATGGTAAAACCAATGTTGGGCATTGCTGGAAGAGTTTTATTCAAGGCGAACTGTCAAGGGGTTCCCATTATTACCCAACCACGTAAGGAACGCAAAATCCGGAAACATAACACCGATATGACGGAAACTAGGGTGGCAAGAGTGGAACAAAACACCAGGCATAAGGTCGAGCCTTCCACCCTTTACCAAGTATATAGATGCATTAATTAAATAAGATATATAGTGATATCCCAACAAGTAAACATGTTCCAACAAGGAATAACCACTCCATGTTCCAACAAGGAACATACTTCAATCTTCACCTGCAACTAACAACGCTATAAAAGGGGCTGAGCAACGCGGTAACATAGCCGAACAACGGTTTGCTAGGACAAGGTGGGTTAGAGGCTTGGCTTAACAATATGGGAGGCATGATAAGCAAGTGGTAGGTATCGCAGCATAGGCATAGCAAAAGAGCGAGCAACTAGCAAGCAAAGATAGAAGTGATTTCGAGGGTATGATCATCTTGCCTGAAATCCCGCAAGGAAGAAGAACAAGCCCATGAAGAAGACGAACGGACGTAGATGAACGGTTTCTCACAAACACGACGTTACCGGATCCAACCCGAAGAAGCAAACACCGAAAAGAAGCACACAACATAGTAAACAAACCACACATGAACATGGTATGATATGCGGGATGCGGAATGCGATGCATATGCAAGATTTGACAAGGAATGAATGAACCTGGCCTCAACTTGGAAATCCAAGTGTGCCATTGGAAAGGTGAGATGAAATCGCTTGAAAACGATATAAAGATCACCGGAATCGGAGTTACGATTTGGAGATGGCAAGCAAATCAAATATGGCACCGGTCTGCGATATACAACAAGTAGCCATCTAAATGCAACAAGATGAACATGCAACATCACTCAAACATGACAACAAAATACATGGCGGGAATCCATTCATGATTCTTAACAAAAGACTAGCACTGAGCTACGGCCAATTCATCCATTAGCAGGTTCAAACAAGCATGGCAAAAATGCAAACGATAACATGTTTCAGACTTAGTGAAATTAACATAAGCCTGGAATTTCAGATCAGGTAGCACACTTCGAAGCATGAAAACTACATGCTATAGGACCTGAACATGGCAAGGTAAAGCATGGCATGGAGCTACTCAAAGAGCTTAACAAAAGTCCCTTAGTGACCTTGAGCCAAAAGGGATCAGAAAATACAATTGCAAGCATGTGAACATGGCAAAAACTTAATCAGATCACAGACTTAGTGAAAACTGGAGCATGCTGAAACAGATATCAAGAAGGCATGTTTACGAGCTCGATGTACTCACTACAGAGCAAGTCATGACAATCTAAGCATGCACCCATCAAGAATACACATTATAAAAGCTAGAAATGGCAAGAACAATAACATAGCATGCACGGATCAACTACAACATCCTCGGCAAAATCGCTAACAAGTAGACAATCTGCCCAGATTCATGAAATAGCAAAAGTAGACCTCGATTGACTCAAGCTAGGGTGCTCCATAATTGTAAACAAAGACATGGATGGATAGAGCACTACAAGATTAACAAATCATCCTTACTGATCATCCTCAAAAGAGGCACGGATCACTAGGAAACAACATGAACATATGGCATATTGAGATAAACAGACCAAGGACTTAGTGGAAATGCTAAGTCCCTGAAATCAGCATTAACGAATGCACCACTTTGCAAGCTTGTGCTAGTCACCACACACATCACAAAAATACATGGATTGCACCTCTATATAGAAGGCAAAACATATAACAAAACACATGTAGAACTCAGGGGCATATCATGCACACAATAATCATGGCAAAAATGACAAATAGCTATTTGATGCAGCAGATCTGACAATTATCTCAAATAGCTCTCTTCCAACAACATTTCGGGCATTAAGATGAACTCAAATGAAAATGATGCAATGAGATGAAATGATGTACTCTCTGAGACGAACATTTTGATATGCTAAACGCGCAAAACGGAGCTACAGATGATGAGTTATGGCATGATGAACATGGGTATATGAAACATGGAAAACTCGGGGACTTAGTGGAATTCTCACCTCGCGGAAAAAGTCAACGCGGCGCGGAGAACGAGGATGGCGGCAGATCTGGCCGGAACTTTGCCGGAGATGGCGGGTCCGGCCGGATCCCGGCGCGGGGCGGCGGAGGATGGCTGCCAGCGGGGTCGGCGCGCGGCGCGACGCTCGCTGCCGGCGATGGCCGGAGCTGAAGGAGTACGGGGTGGCACGGTTGTCG